>NW_012267332.1:1945135-1948646 GCF_000151885.1 Dipodomys ordii | reverse complement strand
TGGGCACTGTCCCTCAGCTCTTCAGCTCAAGGCTAGCGCTCTACCACTTGAGCCACAGCGCCACTTCCGGATTTTTCTGCTTATGTGGTGGCTGAGGAATCAAACCCAGGGCCTCATGTATGCAAGGCAAGCATTCTACCACTGAGCCACCTTCCCAGACCCTCATGGTCACTGTTTAGAAGAAAATCCAACACCATGTAAACCTCTAAATTACAGCATAAATATTTTTAGAGCTATGCTTTAGAGAAAGGAAAAGTTAAGACAAATAGAACACCAGAAATCAAACAAGTTTTTTAACAGCTACTCAAAATATGACAGGGACATAGCTCTGTGCAAGAGTACTTGCTCAGCATGTCTAAGGCCCAGGGTTCCATCTTCAATGCCACATACACAGCCAGATGTAGTGATGCACACCTGTAATCTCAACTACTCAGGAAATACAAGTTTGAAATGAAGTTCAAAGCCAGCCTGAGCTATATGTTAAATCCTCACCTAGTTATTGAAGCTAAAGCCAAACAGTATACAGTCATTCTTAAACAGAGATACAAACATACTAAAAAAAAAAAAAAAAGCTGGGTGCTGGTAGCTCATGCCTGTAATCCTAGCTACTCAGGAGGCTGGGATCTGAGGATCCCAGCTCAAAGCCAGCCTGGGCAGGAAAGTCCATGAGACTCTTATCTCCCATAAACCACTCAGAAAACTGGAAGTGGTGCTGTGGCTCAAGTGGTAGAGTGCTAGCCTTGACCTGAAGAGCTGAAGGACAGTGCCCAAGCCCAGAGTTCAAGTCCCACGACCAAAAAAAAAAAATGCTGTCCATGGACATCATTCTGAATGTACCTGATCTTGTTTGATTTCAGAAGCTAAGCAGGGTTGGATCTGGCTAGTCTCTGAACAAGGTAACATTTACATTCACATCAAAATTACTGATTTTCAGCTGGGCACTGGTAGCTCACACCTGTGATCCTAGCTACTCAGAAGGCTGAAATCTGAGGATCACGGTTTGAAGCCAGCATGGACAGCAAAGTTCCTGCTGTGGGACTCTTACTCTTATCTCCAATTAACCACTCAAAAGCCAGAAGTGTCACTGTAGCTCAAGTGGTAGAGTGCTGGCCTTGAGCACCAAGAGGCTCAGGGACAGCACCCAGGCCCTGAGTCAAGCCGGCCACAACAACCAAAAAAAAAAAAAATTACTGTTTTTCAGCCAGGTATTAGTGGCTCTCATACCTTTATTTACTACTCAGGAAGCTAAGACCTGAGGATCTCAGTTCAAAGCCAGCCCAGGCAGGAAAGTCCATGAGACTCCTCTCCAATTAACCACGTAAAAACCAGAAGTGGAGCTGTGGATCAAAGTGGTAGAGCAGTAGCCTTCAGCACAAAAGCTCAGGGACAGCACTCAGGCCCCACCACCACCAAACTTCAGTTTAATGAGTGCCACTTTTAATCTCTGCCTTTCTTTTACATTTCAAACAAAAACCTCTGTGCATCTTCTTTATAATAATCATTTTAAAAATAAAAGGAGAAAAAAACTTAAGCCATCGCCAACCATGGTGGCTTAAGTTTCTCAGCTATTTAGGAGATCTCAATTCAAGGCCAGCCTTCAATTTTTGAAGAAAATTTCAAGAGACTCCATCTCAATCAATGGCAGCACAGTAGCATATACCTGTCATCCCATCAACAAAGGAAAGCACAAATGAGAGAATCAAAATTCATACCAGCCTAGGGTAAAGTGAAAACCTTATCTTAAAAATAGCAAACAATGGGGTCCTGGTGGCTCACGCCTATAATCCTAGCTACTCTGGAGGCTGACATCTGAGAATCAAGGTTCAAAACCAGCCCAGGCAGGAAAGCCCATGAGACTCTTATCTCCAATTAAACACTCAAAACCCAGAAATGGAGCTGTGTCTCAAAGCGGCAGAGTGGGAGCCTTAAGCGAAAGAGCTGAGGTACAGAGCCCAGGCCCTAAGTTCAAGCCCCAAGACTGACAGAGAAAAAAAAAACACCTGAATTGTGAAAATGTTAACTCTTCTATACACCACCTTAATGATAAAAATAAAATTGTGGGGGTTTTTGTCAGTCGTGGGGCCTGAACTCTAGGCCTGGGTACTATCCCTCAGCTCTTCAGCTCAAGGCTAGTATTATACCCACTTGAGCCACAGAGCCACTTCTGACATTTTCTGTTTATGTGGTGCTGAGGAATCAAACCCAGGGCCTCACGCATGTGAGGCAAGCAGTCTACCACTGAACCACTATCCCAGCTCCTAAAATTGTATTTTTAAACATTTTTTACAGAGCTGGGAATGTGGCTTAGTAAAGTGCTTGCCTAGCATTCGTGAAACCCTAGGTTCGATTCCATAGTATTACATCAACAGAAAAAAGCTGGAAGTGGCACTGTGACTCAAGTGGTAAAACACTAGCCTTGAGCACAGAAAGGATCAGGGACAGAGCCCAGGCCCTGAGTTCAAGCCCCACCAAAAAGAAAACAAAATTACAGAGAGCAGGGGGATGGGTGAGCAAAAACAGCCAGCACTGCACAGAGAGGGATGAGGAACTTAACTCTGAATTGGTCTCTGAATTTTAGAAACACTATATTTTGTGATACAATTATGATATATAATAAAAAAATTATCCATAAAAAATTAAAACAAGCCAGGTGCCAGTGGCTCATGCCTGTAAGCCTAGGTACTCAGGAGGCTGAGATCTGAGGATCACTGTTCAAAGCCAGCCTGGTCTGGAAAGTCCATGACACTCTTATCTCCAAAAACCTAGAAAGTGGTATAGCACTAGTTTGAGCACAAAAGCTCAAAGCACTCAGACCCTGAATTCAAACCTGAGTCTTGGCGAGTGCCCGCGCGTGCGCGTGCGCGCGCACACACACACACACACACACACACACACACACACAAAAGACTAGTGGAGTGTCTCAATTAGTAGGGCACCTGTTCAGCTAGTGCAAGGTCCTGAGTTCAAATCTGTGTCACCAAAATAAGCCTCTAGCAAATATCGATAAAAATTAACATCTATATTCTACTGAAATAACAGTTTCTAACTCATGTATGGTAGCATACACCTTTAATCTCAGCAATGAAGAGGCTAAGTTAGGAAGATCAGGAGTTGCAGGCCAGCCTGAATAAATAGCAAGACCATATCACAAAAAAAAAAGCCAATGTTACTTAAAGGACCTTTAAAACATTATTAGCCAGCTGAGCCCTAGTGGCAAATGCCTGCAATCCTAGCTATCCTGTGATCTAAAGATCACAGTTGGAAATCAGCCAGGGCAGGAAAGTCCATGAGACTTTTATATCCAATTAAGGACCAAAAAACCTGGACGTGGAGCTTTGGCTCAAGTGGTAGAATGCTAGCCCTGAGCACAAAAGCTCAGGGACAGCGCCCAGTCCCAGAGTTCAAGCCCCAGGACACACACACACACACACACACACAGTCCCAGAGTTCAAGCCCCAGGACACACACACACACACACACACACACAGTCCCAGAGTTCAAGCCCCAGGAC
>NW_012267332.1:1942902-1945000 GCF_000151885.1 Dipodomys ordii | reverse complement strand
CACACACACACACACACACACACACACACACACACACACACACCCTCTGAAAACTATGAAAGAGGATGGAAGTAAAACTGGCCACCTTAGGAATGCCTGGAACAAGTAAACACTGCAGGTCCTTCTCTTTACCACTAGGGGGCGTCACCGTAATTCTGCCTCCACTCAGTCCCTACAGCAAGTAGGCCACCCGGAATAAAAGCAGGCCACAACCTAAACCAACCAGCGCAGCTCCTGGAGGGCACGTGTGGTGCCCAGCCACTTCCTGGAACACTAGGGCCCCAAGCTGAGAGGAGTAATTGAAGAACCTGCCAATAAAATCGTGAATATCCTTCCCTGTTGGACGAAAAAAGCAAAAAAAGAAAGAAAGAAACCAAACAAACTATAGAGAGAGAGAGTGAAAAGGGAATAGTAGCTTAATGGTACAACCTTTCTGTTTGGGATAATGAGAAGAAAGGGAAAAGGACAGGGGGAGTGGTTAAACACAGCATGTGTTTCATGCCAATGAGTTGTACACTCCCAATGGTTATGATGGTAACATTTTATAATTTATGAATTTTACCAGTCTATTAAGAAGTTGGGAAAAACTATGAAAACTACTGAAATCATTTTTGAGTGAAAAACTGACAGTAAAATGTGATGAAATTGACATAACTGCACATGACCATTTCCAAGGGACATAGACACCAGTTCCTAGGGAAATTTTTGGCTCCAGGATCCAGATGAAAATGTCTTGAGGCCCTTTTGGGTTGGCAGCAGGTGTAGGTAGAGTTATCAGTGGCATTTATACCCAGATGCAACAGAGTACTCAACATCCCACAAATCACCCCAAATAAATCATTACCGGGAATCTCCATTTTAAAATAACAGATTTAGGGAAATTTTTTTTCTTTTTCTTTAACTTCTTATTCTATTATAAAGGTGACATGCAAAAGGAAAATCTTTCATCTATTTGGGGGAAGGGGCCTAGAGACAAGACTGTGTAGCCCAGGATTGTCTCAAAGTTGGGGACCTCCAGCCTTAGCCTCTCAAGGGCTGATTACAGATGCACAAAAACAAGTGATTTTTTTTGGGTCCAGTCGTGGGGCCTGAACTCTGGGCCTGGGCGCTGTCCCTCAGCTCTTCAACTCAAGGCTAGCGCTCTACCACTTGAGCCACAGCACCACTTCAGGCTTTTTTCTTTTTGCTTATGTGGTGCTGAGGAATCGAACCCAGGGCCTCAGGCATGCAAGGCAAGCGCTCTACCACTGAGCCACCTTCCCAGCCCCAACAAGTGATTTTTTTAACACTCACATGGTAAATAAAAATACACTGGACTAGACATTGGTGACTCCCGTCTGTAAGCCTAGCAATTAAGAGGCTCAGATCTGAGGATCATGATTCAAAGCCAGCCCAGGCAGTAAAGTCCGTAAGACTCGTACCTCCAATTAAGAAACAAAAAAGCCAGAATTGAAGCTGTGGCTCAAGTGGTAGAACTCCATCCTTTTTTTTTTCTCTTTGCCAGTCCTAGGGCTTGAACTCAGAGCCTGGGCTTCTTTTGCTCAAGGTCAGCACTCTATCACTTGAGCCACAGCACCACTTCCAGCTTTTTCTGTGTATGTAGAACTGAGGAATCCAACCCAGGGCTTCATGCATGCTAGGGTAGCACTCCACCACTAAGCCACATGACCAGCAAACAGAGCTCCATCCTTGAGCAGAAAAAGCTAAGGGACAGTGGGATACTGGTGGCTCCTCTGTAATCCTAGCTACTCAGAAGGCAGACAAAATAATGAGGATAGCAGTTCAAAGCTATCCGGGGCAGTAAAGTCCATGAGACTCTTATCTCCAAGAAGCTGTGGTTCAAGAGGTAAAGCCTTGAGCACAAAGGCTCAGGAGCAGCACCCAGGCCCTGAGTTCAAGCCCCAGGACCACCCCCAAACACACACACACACACACACACACACTTCAAAACATCAAACAAGCCAGGTGCTGGTAACTCATGTCTGTAATCCTAGCTACTCAGGAAGCTGAGATCTGAGGATCGTGGTTCAAAGCCAGCCCGGGCAGGAGAGACCGTGAGACTCCTATCTCCAATAAACCACCAGAAAACCGGAAGTGG
>NW_012267332.1:1935062-1942852 GCF_000151885.1 Dipodomys ordii | reverse complement strand
CCTTGAGCTGAAGAGCTGAGGGACAGCGCCCAGGCCCAGAGTTCAGGCCCCACGACCGGACCCAAAAAAAAAAAAGAAAAGAAAAGAAAAACTTCAGCCTGGCATCAGTGGCTCATGAATGTAATTCTAGCTACTCAAGAGGCTGAGATCTGAGGATTCCAATTCAAAGCCAACCTGGGAAGAAAAGCCTGTGAGTCATTTATCTCCAATTAACCATCAAAAAGCTGGAAGTAGAGGTGGAAGTTGAGCAGAAAAGCTAAGAGATAACACCCAAGCCCTGAGTTCAAACCTCAGTACTTGCACACAAAAAGAAAGAAAGAAAGAAAGAAAGAAAGAAAAACTTCAAGGGATCCTACATCTTGTAGCCACTCTTGAAAACAAGAATAAAGTTGGGACCAAGCTTGGTAGTACATGTGGGTGAAAGTGGGGTGGGGGGGATGCTGAGAGGAAGAGTTTAAAAACAGCCTGAGAAACAATGAAATCCTATGGGAGAGGAGAGAGAGGAAAGAGAGACCGAGACAGAGACAGAGAGAAAATAGTATCACTTCTTAAGCCAAGCTATGGTGGCTCACACCTGCAATCCTAGCTACTCAGGAGATTTGAGGATTGAGCTCTGATGCCAATATAGGTTAAAAAAAAAAAGTCCATCAGACTCTTATTTCCAATTACCAGAAAAGCAAGAAGTGGAGCTGTGGCTCAAGTGATGGGTGCTAGCCTTGAACAAAATAGCTCAGGGACAGCACCAAGACCTGGAAGTCAAGCCCCAAGATTTGCACAAAAACAAATCTGGGGGCTGGGAAGGTGGCTCACTGGTAGAGCACTTGCCTTGCATGCATGAGTCCCTGGGTTCGATTCCTCAGCACCACATAAGCAGAAAAAGCCTGAAATGGGGCTGTGGCTCAAGTGGTAGAGTGCTAACCTTGAGCTGAAGAGCTGAGGGACAGTGCCCAGGCCTAGAGTTTAGGCCCCATGACGGTCAAAAAAAAATCTCACTGCTTAATTTCAGAAACACAAAACCAGAGCAATCAGAACAGTTGGTACTAGCATATGGACAGCTATATAAATCCAAGGAAACCACGCGACCCAGATGTCTATGGTCCACTACACTGGACAAGAAAAGATCATCTGATGGCAAAAAAAAAAATCTCTTCAATAATAATGGTAAAACCAGGCACCAGTGGTTCACGCCTATAATCCTACCTACTCAGTAGGCTGAGGTCTGAGGATTGTGGTTTCAAGCCAGCCAGAACAGAAGTCTATGAGACATTTGTCTCCAATAAACTACTCAGAAAAACCTGAAAGTGGCGCTGTGGTTTAAGTGGTAGAATGCTAGCCTTGGGCAAAAGAAGCTCAGAGACAGTGCTGCTGGAGCTCTGACTTCAACCCCCAGGACCCGTAATAAAAATAAAATAATAATAATAATGGTACTAGAACTGAATATTCACATACTAAACGAAACGTCTAACCTCATTCTATACCACATACAAATTAATACAAAGTTAGGGCTGAGATGAACTCAGTGATATATCTCTCTAAAGTATGTCAAACCCTGGCTTCCAGCCCTAGACCTGGAGAAACAAAGAAATACAATATTTTATAACTTAGTACATGACCTGCTTGCATAAAATTTCCAGAACCAACAAATCTACCAAGTTACAAAGTAGGTGTTTTCCAAGGGATAAGGGACACGGGAGGGCTGGGAAGGTGGCTCTGTGGTAGAGTGCTTGCCTTGCATGCATGAGGCCCTGGGTTCGATTCCTCAGCATCACATAAGCAAAAAAGAAAAAAGTCGGAAGTGGTGCTGTGGCTCAATTGATAGAGCGCTAGCACTAGCCTTGAGCTGAAGATTTGAGGGACAGCGCCCAGGCCCAGAGTTCAGGCCCCACAACCGGACCCAAAAAAAAAAAGAGACACAGGATTCTGGAGTTAGATGGAAATGATGGTTGCATAGCATGGTAAATGTACTTAGTGCCCCTGAATTATATACATTAAAATTTTATTTATATTCAATACTCTAAGATATAAAAAAATAAAAAGCAAAAGAGAGACTCCATCTCCAAACTAACAAAAAGCTAGACTAGAAGTATGATCCCAGCAAGCAAGTAAGCCAAGTGAGCCTGAGGCCGAGTTCAATCCTTCCAGCATGAGTAACCATTTCTAGAAGCTAAGACAGATCCTAAGTTCGAGGCCAAAACACACTTCAAAGAAAGAGCCCTCCTCAAAAAAAAAAAAAAAACAAGAAAAAGAAGAAATAATGGCCAGGCATCAGTGGCTCATGCCTGTAATCCAAACTACTCAAGCTCAAGAGGCTGAAATCTGAGGATTGCAGTTCAAAGCCAACCTGGGCACGTAAGTCCATGAGACTCTTATCTCCAATTAACCACCAAAAAAAACATTGTGGAAGGAAGCACTTTATTCTACGTCACAAATAGTCACAGCCATAAAGCCCTAGGCCAAGCCGGGCGCTGGTGGCTCACGCCTGTAATCCTAGCTATTCAGGAGGCTGAGATCTGAGGATCGCGGTTCAAAGCCAGCCCGGGCAGGAAAGTCCATGAGACTCCAATCTCCAATAAACCACCAGAAAACCGGAAGTGGCACTGTAGCTCAAGTGGTAGAGCGCTCACCTTGAGCTGAAGAGCTGAGGGACAGTGCCCAGGCCCAGAGTTCAAGCCCCACGTCCAACTAAAAAAAAACCCTAGGCCATCTCAGTGCAGTTCTGGAACTCCATAGTTTCAGGACACATTGTCTTCTATGGCTGCTTTGAAGCAAAGCAGATATTAATAGGTGTAATTTCCAGCCTTACACTATACACATCCACTATCAATTATAGCTTTTTGGGGGGGAGGGGGGTACGCACACACACAGTGTGTGTGTGTGTGTGTGTGTGTGTGTGTGCGCGCGTGCGCGCGCGCTGGTACTAGGGCTTGAACTCAAGGCCTGGGTGCTGTCCCTGAGCTTTGTTGTTCAAGGCTACTGCTCTATACCACTTGAGCCACAGCTCTAATTCCATTTTATTATTTGTTTTGGTTTTGTTTTTTGGGTTTTGGGGGATGTTTAATTGGAGATAAAAGAATCTTTTGGACTTTCTTGCCTGGGCTTGCTTTGAACTGAATTGGGGTCCTTAGATCTTACCTTCCTGAGCTGCTACCCATGTCCAGATGACCTCTTGATTAGACTAATCTACTTGCAGTTCTACACTTAGTACCTCAATGAAATCTCCACAGAACTTAATATCCCCGGGGTTCTTAACACTCCAAAACCAATTTAAGCTCATCAAAGCAAGGGCCACCTACTACTTCTCCAACAGCTGGGTACCCAGGCACCCTGAGTAATGTCATGCTTACTGAAACCCCCAGTGACGGGAGAACCCAGGGTGTGCTTGACAGCAGAGTCACACCAACTGCAGAGGCTGCCATCTGCTCCAGTGGCCCTGGCAGCAAGAAGACAACGGCAGATGGCAGGACAGGCATTGGGCCTAGATGCAGTTATCTGAGGCCCAGCTGGCCAGAGAGGCTTCTGCTTCCACCCAACACAGCCTTCTAAAGTGCCAGGCAGATCTAATTCTAGAAACTTGAACTGACCCCCCCCAAAAAAAACATTTAAATTAAAATGAAGGTCATCAAGGGCAGCCCACTGATTCTGACTTTGTAAACCAGTTCATTTCATCTATATACCACTCCCTAATCCCACTCAAAAACAGCGGAAAGTTTTTATTTCTGTTTTGCACAGATAACTGAGGTTCAAACTCAGGGCCTCATGCTCTCCCTTAGCTTCTCCACTCAAGGGTGGGACTCTTGCCACTCCAGCCACAGTTTCACTTCCTTATTTCTGTGTTGAATGGTTTTAAGAAAGGGTGTTGGCCTGGGAGCTGGCCTAGCATGTATGACACACCAAATTCAAGTGCCAACATTCCAAAAAAAGGGGGGATTTTAGGAGCTGGGAAGGTGGCTCAGTGGCAAAGTGCTTGCCTTGCATGCATGAGGCCCTGGGTTCGATTCCTCAGCACCACATAAGCAGAAAAAGCCAGAAGTGGCACTGTGGCTCAAGTGGTAGAGCACTAGCCTTGAACTGAAGAGCTGAGGGACAGTGCCCAGGCCCAGAGTTCAGGCCCCACAACCGGCAAAAAAAAGGGGGGGATTTTAGAAGAGAATTGACTTTCTGAAAAGTACAATTTTAATGGATTAAAGCAGGCACCAATAGCCCACACCTATAACTCTACTTACTCAAGAGGCTGAGGTCTGAGATCTCTGTTCAAAGCCACCTTAGGCAGAAAAGTTGGACTCTTACCTCCAATTAACCACCAAAAAATGCTGGAAGAGGTATGGCTTAAGTAGTAGAACACTAGCCTTGAACAGAAAAAAAAAACAAGTGAGAGTTTAATACCTTGAGTTCAAGCCCCAAAACAAACAAAAAAAATTCTTAGGGGGCTGGGAATATGACCTAGCAGTAGAATGCTTGCCTAGATGCACAAAGCCCTGGGTTCGATTCCTCAGCACCACATAAACAGAAAAACCGGAAGTGGCACTGTGGCTCAAGTGGTACAGTGCTAGCTTTGAGCTAAAGAGCTGAGGGACAACACCCAGGCCCAGAGTTCAAGCCTGATGAATAAAAAATAAATAAAAAAAAAGAATCTCATGGACTTGGGGAGGAGAGGGGAGAGAATTGGAAGGAGAGAAAGTGGGAGAAAAACAAGGGAAGAGGTAACAATGAACAACAAGAAATATACTCATTACCTAAGTATGTAACTGTAAGCCCTCTATACATCATCTTGACAATAAAATTTAATTTTTTTTTAAAGTCTCAGTTGGGTGCCTGTGGCTCACACCTGTAATCCTAGCTACTCAGAAGGCTGAGATCTGAGGATTGTCATTCAAAGCCAGCCTGGGCAGGAAAAGTCCATGAGATTCTTATCTCCAATTAACTACCAGAAAACTGGAAGTAGCGCTGTGGCTCAAGTGGTAGAGTGCTCGCCTTGAGCTGAAAAGGTCTCACAGACTTTCCTGCCTGGCTGGGCTGGCTTGGAACTTTGATCCTCATATGTCAGCCTCCTGAGTAGCTAAGGTTATAAGCATGAGTCACTAGTACCTGACTCATGAGACCCACTTCTAAAGGAAGAGCTGACTTCAGCTCAAGGCTAGCACTCTACCACTTGAGCCACAGTGCCACTTCTGGCTTTTTTTTTTCTGCTTATGTGGTGTTGAGGAATGGAACCCAGGGCCTCATGCATGCAAGGCAAACGCTCTACCACTGAGCCACCTTCCCAGCCCCGGATGTATTTCTTTTTTAAAATATTTTATTGTAAAGATGCTGTACAGAGGGGTTACAGTTACATGAGAAAGTTAATGAGTACATTTCTTGTCGAACAGTTACCCCCTCCTTTGTTTTTCTCCTATCCCTTCCCTCCCCCACCTCCCCTACCTCCCACACTCCTCCCAAAGTTATAAAGATCATTTCTAAGTGTTAATTTACCCCTCTGTCTTCTCTTTATCAATTCTTTTATATTCAATGACAATATTATATAATATTTGACATTTCAATCTAAATTGTTCTTATATTTAGTAATACAGCTTTCTATTTAGTTTTCACACATTATCAGTCACACACATTTGTGTATTGCAGAGCAACAATACTTTCACCCCTAATCTTAGCAACTGTCTCTTTTTTGTATATATATTTTTATTGTAAAAATACTGTTCAGAGGGGTTACAGTTACATGAGTAAGGTAATGAGTACATTTCCTATTGAGTACTGTTACCTCCTTTGTTTTTCCCTTTTCTCTCCACCTCCCCCAAAACAGATATATTTCATGTATATGGATAATTTTGGATTAGTAAATCACTTTAAAGCTTTTTTTGGAAATTAATTATTTAAATAGTTTTTTACATGAGATTTATTTGTATAAACATGTTTATAAAAAAATAAAGGAAGAGCTGAATGCAAGGACACATCTAAAATAATATAAAATAAGCTAATCAAGAGCAGGAAAGAAGACTAGCTCAAAAACAACTAGCAAACTCGGGGCTGGAGGCACAGTTATGACAAAAAGAAGAAGGAGGAGGAGAAGGAGGAAGAAAAGGAGGGAAAGAGGAAGAAAGGGAGGGAAGGAGGGAGGGAGGGAGGGAGGGAGGGGAGGGAGGGAGGAGAGGGAGGAGGATGGGGGGGGGAGGGGGAGGAAGAGAAAATAATCAGCCAGGCACTGGAGGAAGAAGAAATCAGCCAGGCACTCGTGGCTCATACCTATAATCCTGGTTAGTCATGAGGCTCAGATCTGAGGACCTCGGTTCTGACCCTGCCTGAGCAGGAAAATCTATGAGACTCTTTATCTTCAACTAACCAGCAAAAAGCCGTAAGTAGAGCTGAGGCTCAAGTGCTAGAACAGTAGCCATAAGTGGAAAAAAAAACTGAAAGCATGAAGTTCTGAGTTCAAGCTCCAGTACTGGCACCAAAAAAATCATTTGGTGTTGAGGGCTCAATCACTAAGACCAAAAGAATAAATAAAATAATGTAATAGACTATTGCACTATTTAGTCAGACACTAAAGTTATTTCAAGTAAGCATGTTTGATCTGCAGATGGACATTGAACTATCCTTTATAATATGAAAATAATTCAGAGGAAAGGTCTGAATTACTAGTCAATGTTTATATAGATTTCTTAAAGTACAATGTAGGGCTGGGAATGTGGCTTAGTGGTAGAGTGCTTGCCTACCATGCATGAAGTTCTGAGTTTTGATTCCTCAGTACCCCATAAAGAGAAAAGGCTGGAAGTAGCACTGTGGCTCAAGTGGTGTTAGCCTTGAGCAAAACCACCTCAGGGACAGTGCCCAGACCCTGATTCAAGCCCCGGGACTGGCAAAAAGAGAAAAAGAAAAAAGAAACAAAAGTACAATGTAAACACCATGGAGTTGTTATTCTCTGTACTGTTTCTGGCACATGATAATCAGTAATAGCTAATATCTGAGTAATTATTTTATCCCAGACCCTAATCTAACTGGTTAATGCCCATTAAACTCATTTAAACTTCACAGTACCCCAAAATACCTGATGAATGAATTTGTACTTTTTGGAGTATAACAGTGACAGCTAGTTCCTCAATAATGTAATCCTAGCTACTCAGGACGCTGAGATCTGAGGACTGCCACTCAAAACTAGCTAGGGCAGCAAAGTCCCTGAGACTCTTATCTCCAATTAACCACCAGAAAACCGGAAGTGGTTCTGTGGCTCAAGTGGTAGAGTGCTCCTCGCCTTGAGCTGAAGAGCTGAGAGAGTGCCCAGGCCCATGATCAACCAAAAAAAAAAAAAGAAAAGAAAAAAAAACAGAAAAGAAACAAGCCAGGCATGAGTGGCTCACATCTGTAATCCTAGTTACTGAAGATCATGGTTCGAAGCCAGCCCAGGCAGGAAAGTCCATGAGACTTTCTTTAATCAGCAAAAAGCTAGAAGTGGTAGAGTGCCAGCCTTGAGCAGAAAAGCTAAGGGACAGCACCTAGGACCTAGTTCAAGCTCTAGTAGTAGCACATACACATACACACGATGAGAACCTAAGAAAAGCAATAGCAGTTTTACCGTTTATACATTACTGTGATTCTGAAATATATAAGTACATTAGGCAGGACATTTGACCCTGAAAAAAATGCACCAGAAGTATATTTGGGAAGGGGCACTGGCAGGGCTACAGTTCAAGAATTATGGTCAAGGGCTGGGAAGGTGGCTCAGTGGTAGAGCGCTTGCCTTGCATGCCTGAGGCCCTGGGTTCAATTCCTCAGCACCACATAAGCAAAAAGAAAAAAGC
>NW_012267332.1:1921891-1933817 GCF_000151885.1 Dipodomys ordii | reverse complement strand
CACACCCGGAGGTAGAGCCCCAGGACCAGCACCAATAATATTTTTTAAATGACTTGTTTAAATTAATTAAGCAAAGTAACAAATCTAGTATTATTTGAAACGCTTTTTTGTCAGTCCTGGGGCTTGAACTCTGGGCCTGGGCACTGTCCCTGCGCTCTTCAGCTCAAGGCGAGTACTCGACCACATGAGCCACAGCGCCACTTCCAGTTTTCTAGTGGTTTACTGGAGATAAGAGTCTCCCAGACTTTTCTGCCCAGGCTGGCTTTGAACCGAGATCCTCAGATCTCAGCCTCCTGAGTAGCTAGGATTACAGGCATGAGCCACTGGCACCGGGTGTCCCTGAGCTTCTTTAGCTCAAGGCTGGTACTCTATCACTTGAGCCACAGTGCCAGTTTCAGCTTTTTCTGTGTATGTGGTACTGAGGAATCAAACCTATGGCTTCATGCGTGCAAGACAAGCACTTTACCACTAAACCATATTCTCAGCCCTTATTTTGGATTTTATGAATCTCATGTTACCCAAAGTAACTCACTACTTCAAATACTCAAAAGAAAGACAACTAAAAGTCATATATCAGTGGCTTACACCTGTAACCCTAGCTACTCAGAAGGCTGAAATCTGACCATGGATGTTCAAACCGGGCCCAGGTAGTAAAGTCTAAGATCCTTATATCTCAACCTCTTAAGTAGGTAAGATTACAAGTGTATCTGGGTACTGATGGCTCACTCAGGAGGCTGAGATCTGAGGATTGCAGTTCAAAGCTAGCCAAGGCAGGAAAATCCTTCAGACTCTTATCTCCAATTGACAAAGCAGAAAGCTGGAAGTGGAACTGTGACTAAAGTGGTAGAATGCTAGCCTTGAGCCAAGCACCGAGGGCCTGAGTTCAAGCCCCGAGGGCCTGAGTTCAAGCCCCAGGACCAGCACCAAAAAAGAAAAACATTACAGGTATAATTAAATAAATCCTATCTTTCTACCTAGACTGTCCTCTCTCACACACAGCCAACTCTTAAATGCTAGTCACTCCAGATTCAATGAGCACTATTTCCTCTCCAAACTTTCCAAGATGTCCCTAAAGCCAGGGTTTCCTTCCTTTCTGATTACAAGCAAAGAAGACTAAGCACGTGTTGATTTCTCATTCTCCCCCCCCAGGATTAAGAACACTTTAAGGGAGAAAGGGAGGGAAGGGATGACATTGTCCAAAAAGAAATGTACTCTTTACCTGATTTATGTAACTGTAAACCCTGAGTACACCATCTTCATAATAACAATCAAAAAAATTTAAAGAATACCTTAAGGTATGAATTTTTATTGCCCTTTTTACACCCAAGCCCAAGACGTACCACACCCCTTTCACTTAGCTAGCCAGGATTGGACAAACTCCAGGCACTTGCCCAGAAGCAGAATGCAAGGTCCCGGTAGGGGAACACGGCTGCCACCCAACCATTTCATACTCACAGTGTAGAAGAATGAACAAGAGCACTGGACTCCAGAATGGCTATATTAAGCCAAAACGAAGAGACAAAGTCCCAGAGACAGGATCAGAAAGTAGTGGCTAGAGGGCAAAATTCAAAGAACCTATCCCCAGGGCAAAAAGAGCAATAGATTAGAACTAATGGAGGCCTTCCACAAGTACCACCCACAGACAGAAAAGGACAGACACATACCAGAGCAATCTTTTCAAATAGAACACGTTACAACAAAATGTTTTTTGCTTCCAGTAAATGTCTGCACACATATGCACAATACAATACACAGATTAATAACCAAATACATATACCCAAACCATTTAAATTGTAGTGGGGGGATAGATGCACATACACTAAATAAAGAAACTTTGCCTCCTTGCAACCTTTCTCCTTAGCCAAAAGGAGATAAAATTAAAATGATTAACATTCATACCACCAAAAAACCAGAAATGGTGCTGTGGCTCAAAGTGTTAGAGCACTAGCCTTGAGCAAAAGAACTCAGGGATAGTGCCCAGACCTTGAGTTCAAGCCCCATAACAACAAAAATAAATAACCCCCCAAAAAGCTTTAGTTTATTGTTTTGTTCTGTTTTGTTTTTGGTGCTGGGGCTTGAACTCAGCCTTGTCACTGTTCCAGAGCTTTTGTCCCCAAGGCTAGCCCTCCATCTCCTGAGTTACAGCTCTACCTCCAACTTCTTGGTGACTAATTGAAGATAAGAGTCTCATAGACTTCCTGCCTTCAAATCCTGATCCTCAGATCTCAGCCTCCTGAGTAGCTAGAATTACAAGCCTGAGCCACTGGCATCTGGCTAGTTTACTGCCTTTTAAGCACTGTTGCTACACTAGGCATGGTGAGGCACACTTGTAATCCCAACATTCAGCAAACTGAGAGGCATGAACATGACAAATTTGAAACGAGTTGCATAGCAAGACTAAAAACCTGCTGATATAACCATGTTAAAGTTAGTATTATAGACAAGAAATGGAGATTAAACATACTGCATGTCAGCTATCAAGCATACATGGACAAAGTACTAAGATACATGAATAAACAAATACTACAGGCTACCATAGAATTCAGAAATATCACAAACTCGTGTCTATAATCCTAGGTAATCACAAAGCTGAGATCTAAGGCTCACAGTTCAAAGCCAGCCTGGGCAGAAAAGTCTGTGTGACTCTTCATTCCAATCAATTACCAAAAATAGCAAAAAGCGGAGATGTGGCTCAAGTGGCAGAGCACCAGCCTTGAGCCAAAAAACGCTAAAGGATATCACATAGGCCTTAAGTTCAAACCCTAGTACTGGCACAAAAATAAAATTTAAATAATATATGTATATATTATGTATATGCATATATATGACACAACAGTTCTTGGCAAACTATAGCAAAGATTGGTAGTAATAAGAGTTAAGTCTAACCAAAATTATGTAAAACTATGAAAACTAAAATTATGAAAACCAATATGGTTTTCAACCCAACCTATAATAGAATGAAACACTTGATGAATATCTGCAAAAAAAAAACAAAAACAAAAACCTTATAAAGTTTGCACTTTCTCCCATTCCACAGGTCTAGCCTAACACTATTTATACTAAAACTGTAAAATATTTCACAGATAACATTTTTCAAAAGTTAGTTTACTGCTTGCTGACTACCACTTTCCAGAATCTGGCATCTCTCATCTTTAGACAACTTCTGCCTTAAGGCTAGGTTGGGAAAGTGGCTCAGGGATGCAGCAGCAGGCCCAGAGGCTTGATCTCCAGGAAACAAAAGAAAAAAATAAGTCATGCAATCAACTGTTACAAGAATTAATATGACAAACTCTATGAAATCTCAAGACAAAGATCTTCATATGCAAGTAAAGTTTATCAGTCAGAGGTTCATCTTTCGTAAGTAGAAAAATCTGAGGAAACAAGCCAATGTTATTCAAAACAACCAAAAGGGGTGGAGGGGAACCTTTAAAGAGGAAACAAAGTCTAAAAGCCAGATGGGCATGGTGGTTCATACCTATAACCTTTGCTACTCAGAAGGCCCTAGCAAAAAAACAAAAAACAAAAACAGAAGTCCCAAGCAAAAAATAAAGAGACCCCATCACCACCAGGCATAGTGCTACTTTACATGATATCCTAGTTATACAGGAGATCCTGGATAGGAGGATCATAGTGAAACTGTCTGAGGCCTAGCACTGGTAGGGAAAAAGAAAGAGAAACCCCTACTTGAAAACTAAACAAAAAAGGACTGAGAAAGTGGCTCAAGTGATAGGACACCACATAGCAAGCAAGAAACTCTTGAGTTCAAGCCCCAATACTATGAAAATAAAATAGTAAAAGCCAGGCAGGTGTGGCCAGTTGGGAGGCTGAGACATTATGGTAGAGAATTGAGGCTGGCCTGGATAATGAAGTGAAACACTCTACTCTTTGTCTCAAAAAAAGAAAATATTTAGTTTATGTCTGGGAAAGTGGCTTAGTGAGAGAGTGCTTGCCTAGCATTCAGGAAGCCCTGGGTTCAATTTCTCAGTACCACCTAAACAGAAAAAGCCAGAAGTGGAGCTGTGGCTCAAGAGGTAGAGTGCTAGCCTTGAGCAACAGAAGTTCAGGGAAAGTGCCCAGGGGCCTTGGTTCAAGTCTCTGGACTGGGAAAGACAGAAAGGGGTGGGAGGAGAAGGAGGAGAGGGAGGGAGGGAAAGAAGGAAGGAAGGAAGGAAGGAAGGAAGGAAGGAAGGAGGGAGGGAGGGAAGGAAGGGGGGAGGGTAAGAAATATTTAGTTTATGATTTAGCCAGGCAAACCCGATGGTTTATTTTTCTTCCTCTTGCCTTCTGGCCACTTTTATCCCACAGAATCCTAGAACCCTTTTTTTTTTTAAATAAACAGAAGTAAAAACATCATAGAAGATGTGATAAAATAGGATCTACTATCCAAAATCAAATTAATGATAATGTATAGAATTGCTCATATTATATTTCTGCTTTATAATGAAAAACAATCAAGCCCAGCAAGATGGTTCACACCTATAATCCCAGCACTTAGGAGGAACAGCTTGAGTTACGTCGATCTTCTCAAAAACTGGGAAGCAAAGGATTTAGGGAAGAGAGGGAAAAGAGAATGAAGCTAGAGTCCTGAAGGATCCAGTATACCTGTGGGATTATTTTAACTGATTATGGCTTGGGAGATAAATGATATTTCAGACTGACAGTTCTGAATGCCCTACCACTTGAAATACTTGTGTTGTAAATCATCAGAGAATGTTACACTTCTTAATTAATTCCCTACGTTTATATATGGATTAAGACACTCCTGGATTTAAGTGTTTCATTATCTCATACAGAGTACTTTTGAATATTAAAAAGAGGGCATTCATTATCGCTAGGCATCAGTAGCTCATGCCTATAATCTAGCTACTGTAGCAGTTGAGAGCAGACAGATGACAGTCCAATACCAGTGTAGACAGAAAAGCTCAAAAGACCTGGAAAATAACCTGTAGAGATCGAAAATACAAACATGCTTGATAATATATACAGGATCTATTCATATATACACAAACTGACTAAAGGATTGTATACGTAGGGGAGGAGTCCAAAGCTGTAATTCCACTAAACAACTAATGTACTGTTTACCAAGATGAATACCAGGAAGTAAAAACTCATTTAGGGGGAGAAGGCAAAGGAGAGGGCACTGGAGAGAGGAAGGGTGAGCAAATGCAGTCATTATATTCAATATACAGTATGTAAAAAATGAACTTCCTAACTTGAGGGTAGAAAAGGGAGAGAAACAGATGGGGAAGAATGACTTTAATCAAGATGCAGTAGGGCTTGGAAGTTGGCTCAATGGTAGAGTGCTTGCCTTGCATGCATGAGGCCCTGGGTTCGATTCCTCAGCACCATGTAAGCAAAAAAAAAGCCGGAAGTGGTGCTGTGGCTCAAGTGGTAGAGCACTAGCCTTAAGCTGAAGAGCTGAGGGACAGCACCCAGGCCCAGAGTTCAGGCCCCACAACACACACACACACACACACACACACACACACACACACGCATACGCATTGTATTCATAACCTGACTCAGAATTGTAACCTCTTTGTTTAACCAGTTAATAATTAAAAAGGAAATGCCAGGACCCTTGGCTCACACCAGTGATCCTATCTACTCAGGAGGCTGAAATCTGAGGGTGGCAGTTCAAAGCCAACCCAGGCAGCAAAGTCCCCCAGAGACCCTTATCTCCAATTAAGGCCTAGAAATCTGGGAAGTATGGCTCTAAGTAATAGAGTACTAACCTTGAACACAAAGAGCTCAGGGACAACGTTCTGAGCCTGAGTTCAAGACCCATGTCCAACAAAAAAAGTAAAAGAACCAGCAAAGGCTGGGCACAGGTCGCTCACACCTGTAACCCTAGCTATTCAGGTGGCTGAGATCTGAAAATGATGGTTCGAAGCTAGCCCAAACAGGAAAAGTCAAGACAGGGTTCTAGCTTCCAATTAGAAGCCATATAACTTCAGTATTAACTTCAGTTAAATTCTGTGATTCAGTTACTTCCTTACATGTAAAATGGGGGAAATCCAGTAGTCCCTACAAGGCTATTCTCAAGAATAACTGACATTGTCAGAAAAATGACATGCCCTCAACCTTAATTATGATTATTACCCTTATCACTAGATCTAAAAATTCAAGACCAGTAAGGAAAATTGAGCCTGGAGTAAATGAGGTATCCTACTTGAAAATTCCCCGTTTTCCCTGCAATACTAAGGGTTTGAACTGAAAAGTCTCAAGATTGCCCAGCAGGAGTTCACAGCCACACCCCCAGATCTTTAATCCAAAATTCCATACTTAATTTGTCCTCCTAAAGAAAAAGGGAAAGGAGGTGGGCCTAGTAGTCTTGGGGGTAGCAGTGGGATATGACTATAGTACCTGATACTAGGTAGGCTGAGGCAGGAATATTAAGCCCAGGAGTTGAAAGCCAGCTTGAGCAACACCGCAAGATTCTGTCTCCCTTCACAAGGAAATGTCAACCTTCAGAAGGAAAGAAGGGAGGGAAGGAAGAAATGGAATGGAATTGAAACGAAGGGAAGAGGAGGGGAAGGAGAAGGAAGAGAAAAGAAACTAGAAGGAAATCAGAGTACCACGTCGGTTTTGTTTTTGGTTTCGTTTGTGCATTAGACACTAGGTTTCATTTGGTTGCCTAAGGCTGGTCTGGAACTTGGGAGCTCAAAGTGAACCCCAGGCTGCAGCTTCACCAGCACTGAGGCTGCTGGCACACCACCCGGCAGGGCTCCCAAGTATCGTTTTGTTTCTCAGGTTTTTTGTTCTTCCGACACCTTTTCACTACGTAGCCTGGGTGGTCTGGGCTCCCCAACCAGAATGCTGAATACAATACAAGTGTAAGCATTTACCCATGCTCCACCAATGCACTGCTTTAAATACAGGCTTTGTGAGACACATTTAACTGGAAGCTACACTATTCGTTCTTAGGAACATGGAGGCCAGATAACTACCATCCCAGAAGTTGTGCCGGACACCTCTTCTGTCCCAAATACCCTATAAATAAAGACTTGTTATACTTGAGGCAATTATTCCGAATTCGAAAAGGAAGCAACCATCTTTACACAACTCAAGCTCTAGGCTTTAAGAATTAAAGTCTATTTTCCCTGACGTAAGGAAAACATCTATTTATTGCTTGTTAATGCAGCAAAACAGATTATAGGCTCCTTTTCCAATTCTCTCTTCTCAAAAAAACATAATATGCCACCGTAATAGTAACTCATAAGCATATTTTTGCCAACTGTGATCACAATCATGACCCATGGTCCCTGAAATTTCCTTTTGCAACTAGGTACTAAGGATGTAACGCGGAGGAGTAAAATTCGTAAATTGGCTTCATGGGATGAAAAGTCAGATAAACTAGTTGAAAAGCAAGCGAGCCACCTGCGTGAAAGTGGTATACATTTTACATTCACGATCCAACTGTCAGGCAGCAAATCACAAACACGCGTGAAAAACATCTTCAACCTAAAAACCTATTTGATTGATAACCGACGGCCTTCCAGCCAACATACCCTTGCCATAAATCTTCCTTCACACGAGCCCCCGTTAATCTGCTCCCCATCCCTTCTGGAATAAATAAAAACAGTCCGATTACTTCAATACGAAATTTGCCCAAGGGGGGGGTAATAAATCTTTTGAAGTCCCACTAAAAGCCGGACTTCACAAAGAAAGTAGTGTACTAAGGTTCTCAGGAAGCAAAACCTTGCATTCATTAAGTATCCTTTCCCCACCCCCTCCAGGATAAACCGAACGATAAGGTTCAGAATTGGGAGTCGAGAAGAAATCGAAATACCTGGGGAAGATATCCCAAGTGTCCCCTCTTCCGCCAAATCTCCAGGGGCTGCAGGAGGGCCGGTGGGGGGGGGAGAGGAAAAATAAATCCCACACAAGCGGGTACTTCCCGTCTCCAGCAGTGTAAACGCCACTAAGTCGTCCCAGGCTCTCGCATCCTCCCGCCGCCCCTCCCCCTCTTCCCACCCTGCCCCCCCCTCCCGCGCGCTTCTTTCCCCACGCAGTTTCTTAGGCCCAAAGATTAAGAAGAATGATCAGGATGCCAAAGACCGCCCCCGACTTCGGGGTCTCAATCCAATCCCACAGGCACACACGAAATAAACAAGACGAGGCCAACCTAAAGCTTCACACGGCTTAGAGGAGGTACAAGAAGCGTCCTCCCCCACCGCACCCCCAAAGCACATGCTGCGCCCCCTACCCCATCCCATGTACCCACCCTTCCCCCACCTCCCACCCCACTCAGCCCGGACAGCAATCTTCCCACCGAAAAGAGAAAATGATGCCGCTGGCCGCTAAGCACCACACGGGCGTCACCCCCAGCCAGACAAAAAAGTCATTTACAAGATAACCCCCAAGTCGCATGGGTGCCCGGGCTTGATCAGCTCGCCAAGGGTCCAAGACAAGGGGTGGCGTTTTTACCTCGTGGGCTCAGCGGTCATGTTTTGGTTTTTTTTGGTTGGGTTGGGTTTGGTTTTTTTTTTTTTGCTGGAACGCCTGGGCGACTTCTGCGACCCTCGGGCGCCGCTCTGCACTGCCTGGCGTCCGAGGCCGGTCGAAATGCACGGGAGTCCTAGGAGTTGCCTGCAGCTGGTGCTTGGATGGTCGCCCCCAGCTCAAAAGCCGTCACCACTGCCACCGCCGCAGGAGCCGCGGAAACAAAGCGACGCCGCCGCCGCCGCCATTTTGTTGGGCCGAGGCTCAGGCAGGAGAATTGGCGCGTCCTCCCTCTTCCTCTTTCCGGCCTCCATTGGCTACCTCCTCCCCAGCGCCGAGTCTCATTGGCTACGGAAATTCACCTTCTTTGGGGGCCTGTTGCTAAGGCGGTCGACGTCATTTGATCCCCCCTCCACCTTTGCACAGAGGGTCCAAATCGGTCCTCGTTGACCTGAAAATGCTAAATGACTAAATGACGTGTGGAGACTTTATTCCATAAAAGCTCCTTTGGATCCATCCGTGTTTGATTGGATCTAAAGGGTGAAACGATAGAAAGCAGGGTGCGTTTATTGAGAATTTACTATATGCCCAGCACTACACTGATCTTTTATCTGCCTTAGCACTTGGGATCCTTGCACCCTCTGAAATCAGACCTACGTTTTTCAGATGAGGAAACCAAGACACAAAATTACAAACCAGTGCGAATTTCAGACCACATATCGCCCTCTGTTTTGGTTTGCTTTTTTTTCCTCCTTTCGTTGTTTTTTTGTTTTTTCCAATTTACCCTAGGGCCTTGCACACACTATACAAAACGTGTTCTGCCACTGAGCTACACCCCTAACCTACACTCTCAATCACCAATTTATACGGCCATCCAATATAAATACATTTCTATTATTCCAGTATACAAGCAGTTTCTTTCCGGCCTACTTAATATGGAATATTCAGCATGCCGAAATGCTTACAAATATATGGACATATGCTTATGTATATCTTTATGTACATGACATATAACCGCGTTGAAATCTACTTACTATTCTTTCTATACTGAATAAACTAAACTGCTACTTGGACCTAGCAAGACATCAGCCGGCCATTTTCCCATTTTCACGTGATGATGTATAGCTTCCAAACCAGCCAATCTAAATACTTTTATTCCCCATTTCAGAAGAGATTTAACTAGATGGTCTGTAAAATACTTTCCAGCTTCCACATTCTGTTTTTTTTTTCTTAGTGCCACTATGTACACAATCTATGGCTTCATTCAGGCTCCTAGCATTAATTTGATTCTTCATTGGCAATCTCTGCAAATCACAAATCAGTTCCCCCAAAATTGAAGTTTCTAATTTTATTTGCAAATATCTTCTGCAATGCATACATGCATGTTTATTCCATTTATGTTTTTTATGGAATGGATAATAGCTGTCAGGAGTCAATGACAGGATTGCTGCTTTCCACAGCAATCACAAGACTGTAGTCTTTTTCAGTGACAGCATTCTGATAATTTTCATAGATACTGGCAACTTTTTAATCAGCAGAAGCTTTCAGACACTTTAGAGTCTTTCTTTTTCTTTTCTTTTTTTTTTTTGGCCAGTCGTGGGACCCGAACTCTGGGCCTGGGCACTGTCTCTCAGCTCTTCAACTCAAGGCTAGTGCTCTACCACAGTGCCACTTCCAGCTTTTTCTGCTTATATGGTGCTGAGGAATCGAACCCAGGGCCTCATGCATGCAAGGCAAGCACTCTACCACTGAGCCACCTTCCCAGACCTCACCACTAATTTTTTATTGTTGCTATAAAGGTGATATACAGAGGGGTTATAGCCACATAAATCAGGTAATGAGTACATTTCTTTTTGGACAATGTCACTCCTTCCCTTGCTCTCTCCCAGTTTTTCCCTCTTGTCCCCACCCACAAGCTGTTGTAAGGTATTAAATAGGTAGGTTTCATTAGGTAGCCAATGAAGAGAAAACCACGCGCTATTCAGACAGGCGTAGAAGTTTATTTACTGAACTGCTGCCCCTGCAGTGCATGGTGAAGAAGCATGGCTGAAAAGGAAAGGGGCTACCCACCCCAAGCCAGGACTTATCTAGGTCAGGGACAGGAAAAGGTGTGGCCAAGTGGGGCAAAGGTGTGGCCACACTGGATCCGGAAATGACTTCAGGGTCTGGAACCCTCCTAAGGTCAGATGGGAGGCATGTGACCAGAGGTGGCCTAGGAAGTGACCTAGCAGGAGGGGAAGGTGACTGCTTCCAGGTCTGCCAGTTACCTAGGTAACAGATACTGGGCAGAAACTTAGCCAAGAGGTAGGGAGGTCTCCCTGTGCAGACCTTACAGCTATATAGTTTATTTTCAATATAGTGTATAGAAAGTACCACTGCTGCTGCTGCATTGGTTCACCCTTTGTCTCACCACTATTTTTTGTTATAGAGGTGTTAATGCATTTTATTTTATTTTATTTTTGCCAGTCCTGGAGCTTGAATTCCAGAGGCTGGGCACTGTCCTTGAGCTTCGTTTGCTCAAGGCTAGCACTCTTTCTGTTTATGTGGTACTAAGGAATTGAACCCAGTGCTTCATGCATGCTAGGCAAGCACTCTACTACTAAGCCACATTCCCAGCCCCTCCATGAAACTCATCCCCAGTTAATCACCAAAGAGCTGGAAGTGGAGTTGAGGCTCAAGTGGTGGAGCACCAGCCTTGAGAACAAAAAGCTCAGGGACAGCATCTAGGCCCAAAATCAAACCTCAGGACACACACAAAAAGAAAAAGAAACAATGGGGCTGGGAAGGTAGCTCAGTGGTAGAGTGCTTGTCTTGCATGAATGAGGCTCTGGGTTCGATTCCTCAACACCATATAAGCAGAAAAAGCCAAAAGTGGCACTGTGGCTCAAGTGGTAGAGCACTAGCCTTGAGCTGAACAGCTGAGGGACAGTGCCCAGGCCCAGAGTTCAGGCCCCCTGACCAACAAAAAAAAAGAATATTTGTAATTAAGATGATCCCATAGAAATTTATTTGTCCATATTTTAGAAATATGCATAACCGAATAATATTGTATTGTTTGCAAGGAAAATGGATGGACCTAGAACAAATCATGTTAAGGAAGCCAAGCTCACAGAGACAAATGGCACATGTTTCCTCTCATATGCAGAAGCTGGATCTAAATACACCAGAACATAATAAATTATACAGATCTCTAGGCATTCACACACACTGAGACCAAAGGAAGATATTCTTGGGAGAGGAACAGAAAGGCACAATGCTTATGTGCATCTGATCGGGATGTGAAGGGTAAACAAAGGAGGAGGCTGCAATGCTTGATAAGAAATGTACTCATTATCTTGCCCATGTAATTGTAATTGTACAGTATGTTCACAATAAAAAAAAATATGTATGGAAGAGAACTCCAAGAAATGGAGACAAGGGGCTGGGAAGGTGGCTCAGTGTTAGAGAGCTTGCCTTACATGCATGAAGCCCTGGGTTTGAT
>NW_012267332.1:1914257-1920546 GCF_000151885.1 Dipodomys ordii | reverse complement strand
CTACCACTTAAGCTACAGCGCCACTTCCGGTTTTCTGGTGGTTTATTGGAGATAGGAGTCTCACGGTCTCTCCTGCCCGGGCTGGCTTTGAACCGCGACCCTCAGATCTCAGCATCCTGAATAGCTAGGATTACAGGCATGAGCCACCAGCGTCCGGCTTCTATGACACTCTTATCTCCAGTTAACCACCAGAAAACCAGAAGTGGTGCTGTGGCTCAAGTGGTAGAACTCTAGGCTTGAGCTGAAATGCTGAAGGACAGTGCCCAGGCCCAGAGTTCAAGTTCCACGACCAACAAGAAAAAACAAAAACATAGTTGTGGAATTTTCATAAATGCCCATTATGGTATTATATGGTATTCTATTTTTGTCAAATGCTTTCTCTGTGTCAAATTGAAATAATCTGCTATCTTCTTCTTTATTCTATTAATTAGGGATGCTTATTACATTTATTTTTTTCCTATCACTCTTGCATTCCTGGGATAAATCTCACTTCCTTTAATATGCTGATGAATTCTATATTTTGCTTAGACTTTTTTTTCTTTTCCTCCTTCCTTCATTCTTTCCTTCTTTCTCTGTCTTTTCCTCTCTCCTTCCCTCCCTCCCACTTGCTCTCTCTCTCTCTCCCACCTTCCTTCTCTCCTTTTCTTTCTTTTTGTGCCTGTATTGGGGCTTAACTTCAGGGCCTCCGCTGGCTAGGGCACTGTCTCTTAGTTTTTTCAGTCAAGGCTGGTGTTCTACCTCTTGAGCCACAACTCAACTTCTAGTTTCTTGGTGATTAATTGGTGATAAAGAGTTTCAAGGATGTGTCTACCTAGGCTGGCTTTGAACCATAATTCTCAGCTCTCAGCTTCCTAAGTAGCTAATATTATAGGAGTTTGAGTGACCCACTGGTGCCCTCAAAATTTTTCCATCAGTAGTGCAATTTCCTTTTCTTGGACTGTCTTGTTCAGACAGTGGTATCCAAGAACTGCTGGCTACTTACAGTGTGATACAAAGTGTTCTTTCTTATCTTCTGGAAGCTTTGAAGAGGACTAGTAGTAAATTTTCATTGAGTTGTTTCCTAGAATTCATACTTGAAGCCAACTGGTCTGAAATTTTTCTTACTTGGAAGATTTCTGTTTACCCTTTAAATCTTTTGAATTTCTATAGGTGTATTCAGATTTTTTTTTCTTTTTGAGCAAGCATTGGCAACATGTACTTTTAGGAATTTGTTAATATAACCTATACAATTATTTGGTGTATAATTGTTTTTGTTTTTTGGGGTTTTTTGGTCAACTGTGGGCCTGAACTCTGGGCCTGAACGCTGTCCCTCAGCTCTTCAGCTCAAGGCTAGCACTCTGCCACTTGAGCCCCAGTGCCACTTCCGGTTTTTTCTGTTTATGTGGTGCTGAGGAATCAAACCCAGGGCCTCATACTTGCAAGGCAAGCACTCTATCATTGAGCCACCTTCCCAGCCCCTGTATAATTGTTCATAGTACTGCATTCTAATTTTTTAAAATAATTTCTATGTCAAAAATAGATGCAAAGATTAATGGAACAGACTAGAAGACACAGAAATAAAACCATATGCTTACAGTTATCTGTTATTTGATAAGGGAGACAAAGATAGCCTCTTCAATAACTGGGGCTGGGAAAACTGAGCATCCATATGCAGAAAATGGAAAGTGGACCAGTTTGACACCATGCATGATTATCAACTCAAAGTGGATCAAAAACCACTACATTAGGGGCTGGGAAGGTGGCTCAGTGGTAGAGCGCTTGCCTTGCATGCATGGGACCCTGGGTTCAATTCCTCAGCACCACATAAGCAGGAAAAAAAAAGCCGGAAGTGGCACTGTGGCTCAAGTGGTAGAGTGCTAGCCTTGAGCTGAAGAGCTGAGGGACAGCGCCCAGGCCCAGTGTTCAGGCCCCATGACCAGACCCCCCCCCCGAAAAAAACAAAAAAACCCCACTACATTAGACCTGAATCTTTGAAATAAATGCAAGAGGGGATAGGAGATAGACTAGAATTTATTGGTATAGGCAAGAACCTTTTTGTTTGTTTGTTTGTTTGGTCGTGAGATTTGAACTCTGAGCCTGGGTGCTGTCCCTGAGCTATACAGCTCAAGACTAGCCCTCTACCACTTGAGCCACAGCATCACTTCTGGTTTTCTGGTGGTTAATTGGAGATAAGAGTCTCATGGATAGGGCTGGGAAGATGGCTCAGTGGTAGAGTGCTTGCCTTGCATGCATGAGGCCCTGGGTTCCATTCCCCAGCAACACATAAACAGAAAAAGCCAGAAGTCATGCTTGGTTCAAGTGGTAGAATGCTAGCCTTGAGCTGAAGAGCTGAGGGGCAGTGTCCAGGCCTAGAGTTCAGGCCCCACAACTGACAAAAAAAAAGTCTAATGGACTTTTCTGCCCAGGCTGGCTTTGAAAGGTAATCCTCAGATCTCAGCCTCCTGAGTAGCTAGGATTACAGATGGGAGCCACCAGTGCCGGGCTAGGCAGGAGCTTTTTGCATAGCAGGGGCATAGCAGATAGGAGAGAGACTTGACAAATGGGATTATATCAAACTAAAATGTTTCTGCACAGCAAAGGATATAGTTACTAAACAAGAAAGACAGCCAACAGACTGGGAGAAGACCTGTACCAGCAATACATCCAAATATCCAAAATATATCAGGAGCTTAAGAAACTAACCCCTAGGGCTGGGAATGTGGCTTAGAGGTAGAGTGCTTGCCAAGCATCCATGAAGCTCTGGGTTTGCTTCCTCAGTACCACATACACAGAAAAAGCTGGAAGTGGTGCTGTGGCTCAAGTGGTAGAGTGCAAGCCTTGAGCAAAAGAAGCTCAAGGATAGTGCCCTAGGGGGCCCTGAGTTCAAGCCCTGGGACTGGCAAAGAAAGAAGGAAGGAAAGGAAGAAAGGAAGAAAGAAAGAAAGAAAGAAAGAAGGAAAGAAAGAAAGAAAGAAAGAAAGAAAGAAAGAAAGAAAGAAAGAAAGAAAGAAAGAAAGAAAGGAAGGAAGGAAGGAAGGAGGAAGGAAGGAAGGAAGGAAGGAAGGAAGGAAGGAAGGCCAGCCCTCCCAAAGCTAATAATCTAATGACTAAATGGGCAAATGAGCTAAGGAGAGTCTTCTCAGAATAGGTAAGAAATAGCAAAGAAACACACTAGGAAACGCTCATTACCCCTAGCCATAAAGGAAATGCAAATTAAAACAACTCTGAGATTCCATCTCATCCCAGCATTGTGAATTTGAACAACAACAAATGTTGGTGGAGATGTGGGAAAAAAGGAATTCTACTTCACTGTTAGTGGGAATATAAACTAGTATAACCATGCTAAACAGCAGTCTGGAGGTTCCTCAAAAAACTAAACAAAGATCTTCCCTATGACCCAACCATACCAGTCCTGGGCCTCTACCCAAAACATTAGAAGCCAGGATATCATAAAGACACTTGCACATTCATGTTCATTGCTGCACTATTCACAGTTGCCAAGATATGGAAACAGCCAAGATGCCCTACAATAGATGAGTGGATCCAAAAAAATGTGCAGCCCACACACAATAGAATGTTACATAGCCATTAGAAAGAATATTATATAATTTGCAGGGAAATGGATGGACCTAAAACAAATCGTGTCAAATGAGGTAAGCCAATCTCAAAGAGACAATCAGCACGTTTTCTGTCATATGAAGAAGGAAGATCTAAAATACACTGGGACATGATAAATTATTCAGGACTCTAGAAATTTGCACACAGTGAAACCAAAGGAGGATATTCTTAGGGAAGGAACACAAAGGTGCAATGTCCAAGTGCCTCTGATCATATAAAATAACATTGAGGGTTGGGAAGGTGGCTCAGTGGTAGAGTGCTTGCCTTACATGCCTAAGGTCCTGGGTTCAATTCCTCACTACCACATAAGCAGAAAAGGCCTGAAGTGGTGCTGTGGCTCAAGTGGTAGAGTTCTACCCTTGAGCTGAAGAGCTGAGGGACAGCACCCAGACCAAGAGTTCAGGCCCCACAACCGACAAAAGAAAAGAAAACAAACAAAAAAAAACCCGCTTGTTTCCATTTGCTGGAGTACATTTTGAGCAATATTATTTTATTTTTTGTTGGTTGTGGGGCCTGAAATCTGGGCCTGGGTGCTGTCCCTCAGCTCTTCAGCTCAAGGCTAACGCTCTACCACTTGAGCCACAGTGCCACTTCTGGCTTTTTCTGCTTATGTGGTGCTGAGGAATCGAACCCAGGGCCTCATGCATGCAAGACAAGCACTCTACCACTGAGCCACCTTCCCAGCCCTTCTTTTCTTTTTGTCTTGTTTGTTTATCTGTCTTGGGGAAGACAGAAATGGTGGGACAAAGGGTGAACAAATGTAGCAGTGATACTCACTAGACACTATGTTGAAAATGAACTATATAGCTTGTGGATGAGGACAGTAGGGAAAAACTGGGAGAGCACAAGGGAAGGGGTGACATTGTCCAAAAAGAAATGTAATCTTTACCTGACTTATGTAATGGTAATTACTGTATACATCACCTTTATAATAACAATGTAAAAAAATAAATAGGCTGGGAATATGATTAGTGGTAGAGTGTTGTCTACCATGCATGAAGCCCTGAGTTCGATTCCTCAGTACCCTATTTACAGAAAAAATTGGAAGTGGCACTGTGGCACAAGTGGTAGATTGTTAGCCTTGAGCAAAAGAAGCTCAAGGACAGTACCCATGCCCTGAGTTCCAGCCCCAGGCCTGGCTAAATAAATAGCCAGTGGCTCATGCCTGTAGTCTTAGCTACTCAGGAAGCTGAGATTTGAGGATCATGGTTTGAAGCCAGCTGAGGTAGGAAAATCCAAGAGACTCTTATTTCCAATAAACTACTCAGAAAACGTTGGAAGTAGTACTCAAGTGGTAGAGCACTAGCCTTAAGCACAAAGAGGTTCAGGGGCAGCGCCCAGGCCCTAAGTTCAAGCCCCAGGACTGGCAAAATAAGTAAATAAATAAGTAAAATAAAGAGTGAAAAGCTGGGCGCTGATGGCACACACCTGTAATCCTACCTAATCAGAAGGCTGAGATCTGAGGATACCAGCTCAAAGCCAGCCTGGGCAGGAAAGTCCATGAGACTCTTATCTCCAATAAACCACAAGAAAACTGGAAGTGGAGCTGTGGCTCAAGTGGTAAAGTGCTTGCCTTGAGCTGAAGAGCTGAGGGACCGTGTCCAAGCCCAGAGTTCAAGCCCCATGACCGACAAAAAAAAAAAAGAGGGGCTGGGAAGGTGGCTCAGTGGCAGAGTGCATGCCTTGCATGCATGAGGCCCTGGGTTGGATTCCTCAGCACCACATAAGAAGAAAAAGCCGGAAGTACAGCTGTGGCTCAAGTGGTAGAGCGCTAGCCTTGAGCTGAAGACCTGAGGACAGTGCCTAGGCCCAGAGTTCAGGCCTCACAACTGACAAAAAAAAAACAAACCAAGAATGAGAACTACGTCCCATTATAATTTGTTTCTCCCAGGTACCAGGTCCCCCCCAGTGGTGGGCCTAACATTGAGCTCCAGAACTAAGCCATGATCCAGCTGTCTGGGCACGTGTTCAACACCACAGATGTTGGCTTGGGCAGAAGAGTAATGGGGTCCACCGTGTTGGGCCTGATTTTGCATTTCAAGTCTAAGGACTCATCTTAGTTCTTCCTTCTTCCCCCAACCAGAAAGCATTTCTCTATGATGGCTTGGAGTGGATGAGACATGAGACATTTCCTTTTGGCCTTATTTGAAGTATCTTCTCATTTTATTTTATTTTATTTATTTTTGTCAGTCGTGGGGCTTGAACTCTGGGCCTGGGCGCTGTCCCTCAGCTCTTCAGCTCAAGGCAAGCGCTCTACCACTTGAGCTACAGCGCCACTTCCGGTTTTCTGGTGGTTTATTGGAGATAGGAGTCTCACGGTCTCTCCTGCCCAGGCTGGCTTTGAACCACGATCCTCAGATCTCAGCCTCCTGAGTAGCTAGGATTACAGGCGTGAGCCACCAGCGCCCGGCTTCTCATTTTATTATACCAGAGGCAGAAACTATGCTCTCTCACCTGATTTTCTCAGCTCTTGTAAAGGCATTTGGTGTGTAGTTAGTTGGTCAACTTGGTGTATCTGTGAGGGAGGAGATCATTCAAGGATGATGCCATGTTTTTGTTTGTTTTTGTTTGTTTGTTGTTATTGTTGTTGTTGTTGTTGTGTGTGTGTGTGTGTGTGTGTGTGCGTGCAGCACTGGGCTTGAACTCTGAGTCTCGTTCTTGCTCAATTGTTTTTTGCTCTACCATTTGAGCC
>NW_012267332.1:1903657-1912232 GCF_000151885.1 Dipodomys ordii | reverse complement strand
CACTGTGGCTCAAGTGGTAAAGCGCTAGCCTTGAGCTGAAGAGCTGAGGGACAGCGCCCAGGCCCAGAGTTCAGGCCCCATGACCGGACCCAAAATAGAAAGAAAAAAAAAATTTGATCCTCAGCTCTCAGCCTTCTGAGTAGCTGGGATAGCACACATGAATCACAGGCACCCAGCTTTGCTTTTTGATGTGTGTGCATGTGTGTGTGCACGTGTGAGTGCGTGTGTACGTGTGTGTGTGAGAGAGAGAGAGTAAGTGTGTGCGTGCCGGTCCTCAGTCCTTGAGCTTGAACTCAGGGCCTGAGTACTGTCCCTGAGCTTTTTTGCACCAGGATAGTGCTCTACCACTTAAGCCACAATTCCACTTCTGGATTTTTTTTTGGCATTCCTGGGCTTGAACTCAGGGGTTGGGCACTGTCCCTGAGCCTCTCTGTGCTCAAGGATAGCACTCTAACACTTGAGCCATCGTGCCACTTTTGGCTTTTTTTGTGTACGTGGTACTGAGGAATCTAACTCAGGGCCTCATGCATGCTAGGCAAGCACTGTACCACTAAGCCACATTCCCAGTCCCAACTTCTGGCTTTTTTTTTGGTTGCTTAATTGGAGATAAGAGCCTCATAGACTTTTCTGCCTGGATCGGCTTTGAACCCCAATCCTCAGATCTCAGCCTCCTCAGTAGCTAGGATTATAGCTGTGAGCCATAGGCACCTGGTCTTGACTTAAAAAAAAATCTTTATTTCTACAAGGGAGTTTCAATTCAACATGTCAGTTTATAAGTATAATGCATCTTGATACTTCTTAACTTTCCTTTTTGAAATGACTGTATTCTGTTATATGCAGACACTGAAGTCTTCTTCCATTAGTTTAGTGGTCAGCTAGAGACTGGACACATATTTCTTTAAACATAGGGAGATTCTCCCTTAATAACTACAAAAACCTTTGCAGTTACAACTTTTCCCTGCCTATGTTTGGCATTGAAGTTAAAGATAGACTAGAGGTGAAAATTGAAAGACCTTGCAAATCTTTATGGAGACACAGACTGCCCTAGGTATATGAGCCTTCATTTTACTTTGTTTGCTTTTCTTTTGTTTACAGCAGTACTAGGGGACTGAACTCAAGGCCTTGTACTTGCTAGGCAGGTGCTAAACCACTTAAGCCATGTCTTCAGCCCTTTTTGCCACTGGTTATTTTTTTTTGGTGGGCAGGGATTGTCAAAAGACTCATTGAGTTATTTGTATTTTTCAGGGGGGGGCAGTTGTTTTGCTTTTTGGTGCCAGTCCTGGGACTTGAATTCAGGATCTGGCCCTAAGCTTTTATGCTCAAGGTTAGCATTCTATCACTTGAGCCACAGCTCCACTTCCAGCTTTTTGTGCTTAAATGGAGATAAGAGGCTCACCAACTTTCCTACTTGGTCTGGCTTCAAACTTTTGATCCTCATCTTAGCTTCCCAAGTAGCAGGGATTTTTGTTTTTGGTTCTGGGGCTTGAACTCAGGGCCTGGGCACTAGCCCTGACCTTTTGTGCTCAAGGCTAACACTCTACCACTTTAGCTACAGTTACACTTTTGGCTTTTTGGTGGTTAATTGGAGATAAGAGTCTCAGGGAGTTTGCTGCCTGGGCTGGCTATGAACCTCAATCCTCAGATCTTAGCCCCCCAAATTGCTAGGATTATAACCATGATCCACTAGCTCCCAGTTCTATTGGTTTACTTTTAAGATTAGATAGTCTCATTTCTTCCCTGAATGTGACCCCGGGCCTGATTTGTCTGCTTTAGGAAACCTAGAATAGCAGGCTCCAGACATCAATCCAGGTGTCCATTGAGAAGAAGTCTATAGTGGTGAGCTTCTCTCCAGGCTGGCCTTGAACCATGGTATTCTCAATCTTAGCCTCCCACGTATTGAAGAGTACAGGTGTGAGCTACCAGCACATGGCTCTCTAGTGCAATGTTTTGTCCCAGGCAACAACAGCTTATTTACCTTCCAATGTTTGCAAGGAAAACCATGTGCATGGTTGCTGTTCTGTCTCCTGTGTCATTCTTTCAGAAAATTCCCAGGTACATAGACACAGATAAACACAATGTAAACAGGGTCTGCACTGCTCTTTACAACCAGGTCTCTATCCTGGGTATGCAAATGGCCATCTTTGAGATGCCAGGCAAGTACTTGACCATTTAGCTAACCTCATAGCCCAGTCACATTTTTTTTTTCAATACTGGGATTTGAACTCAAGGTCTTACATCGGGCAGGCTGGTATAATACTGCTGCATACTTCCAGACCTGATTTCCCTGGGTAATGTGTATGTGGGGGTGGGGGGGGTCATGGAGCTTGAACTCTGGACATGGGCACTGTCCCTCAGCTCTTCAGCTCAAGGCTAGTGCTCTACCACTTGAGCCACAGCACCACTTCCAGTTTTCTGGTGGTTAATTGGAGATAAGAGTCTCACAGATTTTCCTGCCCAGTCTGGCTTTGAACTGTGGTCCTCATATCTCAACCTCCTATGTAGCTAGGATTACAGGTGTGAGATACTGGCACTCTGCTTCCCTGGGTAATTTTCTTTCTTTCTTTCTTTTTTTTTTTTTGTCGGGCATGGGGCTTGAACTCTGGGCTGGGCACTGTTCCTCAGCTCTTCAGCTCAAGGCAAGCACTCTACCACTTGAGCCACAGCACCACCTCCGGTTTTCTGGTAGTTTATTGGAGATAAGAGTTTCATGGACTTTCCTGCCCAGGCTGGCTTTGAACCATTATCCTCAGATCTCAGCCTTCTGAGTAGCTAGGATTACAGGCATGAGCCACTGGTGCCCAGCCCCCTGGGTAATTTTTAAAGAGGGTCTCCCTTCCTACCTGGACATGCATGTCCTACAATCTGCTACTTTTGGGATTCGTCTTCTAGCTGGGATCACAAGCATGTGCCACTGCATCCAGCTTCTCTCCTTGGAAAAGAAGTCTCATGGACTATTCTACCCCATGTTAGCTTAGAACTGTAGTCCTCTCAATCTCAGCATTTCATGTAGATGTGCACCATTTTCCCCAGCTATGGGTAGATAAGGGTATCAAGATCTTTTCTACTTTTTTTCTGAAAAGTAGAATCTACCAACTCCCTGATTCTGATAGTGTTTGCTCAGTTTTTGTTTTTTTTTGAGTCCGGTCGTGGGGCCTGAACTCTGGGCCTGGGCGCTGTCCCTCAGCTCTTCAGCTCAAGGCTAGCGCTCTACCACTTGAGCAACAGCACCACTTCTGGCTTTTTTTGCTTATGTGGTGCTGAGGAATCAAACCCAGGGCCTCGAGCATGCAAGGCAAGCGCTCTACCACTGAGCCACCTTCCCAGCCCGTGTTTGCTCAGTGTTACAGTGTTTGTATGCAGAGACAGTCCCTTGGAACTCCTTATTCTGATATTTTTGTTTGGCTATTTTTGGTCCCTTACATTTCCATATAAAATTGAAAAATCAGCATTGCAATCTTCACACATATGCAAAAGTTTTCTGGGCTTTTGACTAGAATTGTTATGAGAATTCATAGCCTTACAATACTGGATTTTAGGGCTTGGAAGGTGGCTCCGTGGTAGAGTGTTTGCCTTGCATGCATGAGGCCCTGGGTTTGGTTCCTCAGCACCACATAAACAGAAAAAGCCAGAAGTGGAGCTGTGGCTCAAGTGGTAGAGCACTAGCATTGAGCTAAAGAGTTGAGGGACAGTGCCCAGGCCCAGAGTTCAAGCCCCATGACTAACCAACCAACAAACAAATACTGGAATTTAAACTATAAACACGGTCTATCTTTCAACTTATATATTCATGTTTTTTTTTATCTTTTATATTTGTCAGTCGTGGGGCTTGAACTCTGGGCCTGGGTGCTGTCCTTCAGCAATTCAGCTCAAGGCTAGCACTCTACCACTTGAGCCATAGCGCCACTTCTGGGTTTCTCAGTGATTTATTGGAGATAAGAGTCTTACAGACATTCCTGCCTGGGCTGGTTTTGAACCATAATTCTTAGATCTCAGCCTCCTGAGTAGCTAGGATTACAGGCATGAGCCACTGGAGCCTGGCCTCAACTTACATATTCTTTATTTCAGCAGTGTTCTGTAGTTTTCAGTATATGTCTTATACATACATTCATTCTTAATAATATTTTTTGTGGGTATATACCAGTCCTAGAGCTTAAACTCTAGGTCTAAGCTCTGTCCCTGACCTTTTTTCCCCCTTAAACCTAGTGCTTTACCACTTGAGTCATAGCTGTACTTCAGGCTTTATGGGGGTTAATTAGAGATACAAGTCTCACAGGCTGGGTGCTGGTGGCTCACACCTGTAATCCTAGCTACTCAGGAGGCTAAGATCTGAGGATCACGGTTCAAAGCCAGCCCAAGCAGGAAAAACTGTGAAACTCTTATCTCCAATAAACTACTCAGAAAACCAGAAGTGGTGCAGTGGCTCAAGTGGTAGAGTGCTAGCCTTGAGCTGAAGAGCTGAAGGCCAGTGCCTAGACCCAGAGTTCAAGCCCCATGACCAACCAAAAAACAACAACAACAACAAAAAAAGAGTCTCACAGATTTTCTGCCCAAGCTGTCTTTGATCCTCAACTCCCAGGCTCCTAATTAGCTAGGATTAAACGCATGAACACAGATTAATATCTTTTTTTTTCCAGTCCTGAGGTTTGAATTCAGGGCCTGGGCACTGTCCCTGAGCTTCTTTTGCTCAAAGCTAACACTTTACCACTTGATTCACAGTGCCATTTCCAGCTTTTTCTGTTTATGTAGTACTGAGGAATGGAACCCAGGGCTTCACACATGCTAAGCAAGTACTCTACCACTAAGCCACATTCCCACTCCACAGCTTAATATGTTAATCTTTTTTTTTTTTTGGGTCCGGTCGTGGGGCCTGAGCTCTGGGCCTGGGCGCTGTCCCTCAGCTCTTCAGCTCAAGGCTAGCACTCTACCACTTGAGCCACAGTGCCACTTCCGGCTTTTTTTTTCTTTTTGCTTATGTGGTGCTGAAGAATCGAACCCAGGGCCTCATGCATGCAAGGCAAGCGCTCTACCACTGAGCCACGTTCCCAGCCCCCGTGAAATTCTTATCTCCAATAAACCACCAGAAAACCATAAGTGGCACTGTGGCTCAAGTGGCAGAGCACTCACCTTGAGCTGAAGAGCTGAGAGACAGCACCCAGGCCCAGAGTTCAAGCCCCATAACCAAAAAAAAAAATGTCCTAAACAGAATAAAAATATAGAATCCATATTGGGAAGTCAGTGAAGTTTCCTGGAAGTTACATTGGAGTGGTGTTTGAGGGATGGGGTGGGAAAGGAGAACGCATTTCATTCATTTTATCTGAAGAATATAAAAAGAAGTTGAGACCCTACATTCTGTAGCTATACTTTTTGGCCACAGAGCCATAATTAGGTATTAATAGCTGGTAAGTTCAGACTGAATTGATCCTTTCTGAGCCTGGATACTGGAAGGAGCCAATACATAGTTATGCTAATGAGTTTTCCCCAGCTGGGAGTCATTATTTCCAAAGCATGCATTGGAATACACTAATCATCACTTGTGCTACAGGTAGAGGGTTTAGCTGAGAGTCCTTAAACTCATACCAAATGAGCCTAAGTGGTCTCTCAACATCCTCAATATTGCCATCCACCACCAGGAGTCCTGAGTCATCCTGCTGCCTCTTATTTGCAAGATGCACAGAAAAGATCAAGCATTAAAGCCTTGGCATTTATGATGTGTGTAGTTTGGCACCCGAGAATTATTGTGTTTTGTTTTACTCTAATCAATATTTTTGGGGTTTTTTGTTTTTCATTTTTTTTTTTTTGGCCAGTCCTGGGGCTTGAACTCAGGGCTTAGGCACTGTCCCTGAGCTTCTTTTGCTCAAGGCTAGTGCTCTACCATGTGAGCCACAGCACCACTTTGGGCTTTTTCTGTTTATGTGATACTGAGGAATCGAACCCAGGACTTCATGTATGCTAGGCAAGCACTCTACTACTAAGCCATATTCCCATCTGCAGGTGGTTGATTGTTTTATTTTTTAATGTATGTGTCAGTACTGGGGCTTGAACTCAGGGGGCCCTCACTTAGCTCTTTCCACTGGCTTTCTACCTCATGAGCCACACCTCCACTTCCAGTATTTTGATGATTAATGGAAATAAGAGTCTCTCCAATCTAGCTGCCTAGGGTGACTCTGAGTCAGACCTTAGCCTCCTCAGTAGCTAAGGTGACAAGCCTGAGCCACCAGCACATGGCTTTTTTTTTTCAGGTTTTTTGTTGTTGTTGTTGGTTGTGGGGCCTGAACTCTGGGCAACCATAATGCCTTTGTCACACTGCACAACCCCAAAATGACTTAGAGCACCTAATGTAATTGAAGAAAAAAATAGCTTATGCCTGTAATCCTATCTACTCAGAAGGCTGAGATCTGAAGATCGTGGTTCAAAGCCAGCCCAAGCAGGAAGTCTGTGAGACTCTTCAGTTTATCACACACACACACACACACACACACACACACACACACACAAACCCGCCGGAAGTGGAGCTGTGGTGCAAGTGGTAGAGTGCTACTCTTGAGCACAGAAGCTCTTGCTGAGGCCCTGAGTTCAAGCCCAAGGATGGGCACCAGTGTGAGGAGTGAACACATGGAGGTCATCACATTCTTCCTCTACTTCCTGATAAGTTAGAATATTTTTGGAAGTTAATAAAAGCTGAAATATAAAATGCTAACAAAACATAACAAAAACAATGAGGTGAGGAGCCAATCAGGACACAAACAGCAAGCTGCTACAGGGACCCATAAAAAGTATCCCACCTAATGATGTGGGGACATCTAGTGACCACAGCTGACATAGACAGGCAATCAACAGCTATCCTCTCTTCTGTTTTGTTCTGTCTGTTGTGGGGCTTGAACTCTGGGCCTGAGCCCTGTCCCTCAGGTCTTCAACTCAAGGCTAGCGCTCTACCACTTCAGCTACAGCACCAGTTCCAGTTTTCTGGTGGTTTATTGGAGATAAGAGTCTCACGGACTTTCCTTCCCTGGGCTGGCTTTGAACCACCATCCTCAGGTCTCAGTCTCCTGAGTAGCTAGGATTACAGGCGTGAGCCACCAGCGCCCGGCTTCAGTTATCCTATTTTCATGGTAGAAAGACCTTTCTCTGGTAGAAAGACCTTTCTTTGGAACAAAAATATGGTGTGTGGTTTTTTTTGTTTTGTTTTGTTTTTTGGCAGGCACTGGTGGCTCTTGCCTGTAATCCTAGCTACTCAGGAGGCTGAGATCTGAGGATCTCAGTTTGAAGCCAGCCCAGGCAGGAAAGTCTATGAGACATATTTCCAATTAACCACCAAAAAGCCAGAAATGGAGCTGTGGCTCAAGTGGTAGAACACTGTGGCTCAAGTGGTAGAACACTTTGAGGGCTGGGAAGGTGGCTCAGTGGTAGAGTCTTGCCTCATATGCATGAAGCCCTGGGTTCAATCCTCAGCACCACCTAAAGAGAAAAAACAGAAGTGGCACTGTGGCTCAAGTGGTCAGTGCTATCCTTGAGCTCAAGAGCTGAGGGACAGAGCCCAGGCCCAGAGTTCAAGCCCCACAACTGGCAGAAGAAAAAAAAAAGAACAGTAACTTTGAGCAAAAGAAACTCAGGGACACTGCCCAGGCTGAGTTCAAGCCCCATGACTGGAACACAAAAAAGAGGGGCCATCCAGGGGGAAGACAAAAAGCTGTTCAGTAACTTTATAAGTTGTATTTTAAAAAAAGACTGAAGAGCTGGGCGCCAGTGGTTCACGCCTGTAATCCTAGCTATTCAGGAGGCTGAGATCTGAGGACCACAGTTCAAACCCAGCCTGGGCAGAAAAGTCCGTGAGACTGATCTCCAATAAACCACTAGAAGTGGCACTGTGGCTCACAAGGTAGAGTGCTCGCCTGGAGCTGAAGAGCGCATGGACAGCACCCAGGCCCAGAGTTCAAGCCCCACAACTGACAAAAAAAAAAAAGACTGATGAAAGCTGGGCACCAGTGTAACCTTACCACTCAAAAGGCTGAGATCTAAGGATCTCAGAAATAAAGAACTGATGAGATGGCCTGCATATTAGGAGGGCAGGAGAATACATAATTTACATAGGACTCTGTGTGTGTGTGTGTGTGTGTGTGTGTGTATTGCTTTCCTCTCCACAATATACGAAATATATATGAAATGTTCTTACTCTGGTAAATACTGGGGCAGAACACATACCTTTATGTGGCAATACTACAAAGTTCCAGAAACTGTAACAATGGCTGGATATGGTCCATATATGTTATGAAGACACACATGACATTGGAAACTGGGCATTTGGTACACTGGTCCTATTAATTTTATGATTTCCTGTATCAAAATATATATGGGGGGGCTGGGAATGTGGCTTAGTGGTAGAGTGTGTCTCCCTTGCATGAAGCCCTGGGTTTGATTCCTCAGTACCACATAAACAGAAAAAGCTGGAAGTGGAGCTATAGCTCAAGTGGTCGAGTGCTAGCCTTGAGCAAAGAAGCTCAGGGACGGTACCTAGGCCCCAAGTTCAAGCCCTAGTACTGGCAAAAAAAACAAAAACCCCAAATCCACAACAAAAAAT
>NW_012267332.1:1891010-1903387 GCF_000151885.1 Dipodomys ordii | reverse complement strand
ATGGGAATAATTTCAGAGTAGGAAATGACATATTTGATTCGCCCGGTGCATAGCTCATACAATTGTCCTGTGTGGCCAGTACAAAAGCCAGATAAAACATGACCATATGACATAGGGAACTAAACAAAGTCATACTGCTGCAGCTCACCACTGTGCCCTCTCCCAAGGACATATTGGACTAATGGACTCCACATTTAGGACAATGCCATTATGTAATAGATTTAGCTAACATCTTTGCTTTTTTTTTTTTTTTGGTTGGTCATGGGGCTTCTCTCTGGGCCTGGGCACAGTCCCTGAGCTCCTCTTCAGCGCAAGGCAAGTACTCTACCACTTGGAGCCACACAGTGCCACTTCCGGGTTTTGGGTGGTTAATTGGAGATAAGAATCTCTAGGACTTTCCTGCCCAGGCTGGCTTTGAATCAAGTTCCTCAGATCTCAGCCTCCTAAGGATTACAGGATTGAACCACCAGCTCCCAGCAACTCTATGTTACTTCTATCAGCCCTGGAACAAAGGGAGTGGGCTGTCAAGTTCAGGGATCTGGATGTTCTGTCAAAGTCTTGGGTGTTGTCTGGCGGGGGAAGACACAAATGGGTCTGATACTATAATTAATAAGATCCAGAGTTTCCCTGCATTCCAGAATAAAACTTACAACCCTTTTAAGGTCTCTTAGGATATTGGTGGGCATTCATTCTGTATGTGGCTTTAACTGTGGCTCTATTGTATTCATTGGCATGAAAAGGGTGCCACCTAGCATTGGACAAATGTTAAATACATTGCCTTTGTAAGGCTACAAAATTCCTGACCCAAATATAAGCCCTCACCACTATTAGGAAAGGTGAGCTGTTTAAATTGAATGTCACACTAAAACCCTCAGGAACCTACTACTGGTGGCTCATGCTTGTAATCCTAGCTACTCAGGAGGCTGAGATCTGAGGATCACGATTCAAGGCTAGCTCTATTAGGAAAGTCCATGACTTATGTTCAATTAGCAAAAAGCCAAAAGTGCAGCTGTGGCTCAAGTGGCGCTACACTTGAGCAAAAAGATCAGGGTCAACATCTAGGCCCTGAGTTCAAACTCCAGGACTAGCATACACACACACACACACACACACACACACACACACACACTCACTCATAGAAGTGGCGCTGTGGCTCAAGCCGTAGAGCGCTAGCCTTGAGCTGAAGAGCTGAGGGACAGCGCCCAAACCAGAATCCAAGCCCCACGACCAACCCAAAAAAAAGTTTGGGATAAAGATCACAGTTCAAAGACTAGGTAGAAAAGTCTGTGAGACTGTTATCTCCAATTAACAACCACCAAAATTGCCTGAAGTGGTACTGTGATTCTAGTGAAAGAATGTTATCTCTCGGGTCTGGCACTGGTGGCTCATGCCTGTAATCCTCACTACTCAGGCGGCTGAGATCTAAAGATGGCAGTTCAAAGCCAACCACGGGCAGGAAAGTCCGTGAGACTTTTTTTGGGGGGGGGATCGGTCGTGGGGCTTGAACTCTGGGCCTAGGCGTTGTCTCTCAGCTCTTCAGCTCAGGGCGAGCACTCTACTGCTTGAGCCACAGTGCCACTTCTGGTTTTCTAGTGGTTTATTGGAGATAAGAGTCTCCTGGACTTTCCTGCCCGGGCTGGCTTTGAACCGTGATCCTCAGATCTCACCTCCTCAGTATCTAGGATTACAGGTGTGAGCCACTGGAGCCCAGCTTCCTGAGATTCCTACCTAATTAACCATCAGAAAACTGGAAGTGGCGCTGTGGCTCATGCCTTAGGCTGAAGAGCTGAAGAGCTAAGGGACAGCGCCTTGGCCCAAAGTTCAAGCCCCATGACCATCCAAAAAATAAAACAAACACAAAAAAAACCTACTTGTACTCATTGCCTGATTTATGGAATAGTAATCCCTCTGTACAACTCACGCCTGTAATCCTAGCTACCCAGGAGGCTGAGATCTGAGAATTGTGGCTCAAAGCCAGCCCAGGCAGGAAAGTCTGAGAGTCTTTTTAATTTTTTTTTTTGCCAGTCCTGGGGTTTGAACTCAGGGCCTAGGCACTGTCCCTGAGCTTCTTTTGTTCAAGGCTAGCACTCTACCATTTGAACCATAGTGCCACTTTCAGCTTTTTCTGTTTCTGTGGTATTGAGGAATTGAACCCAGGGCTTCATGCATGCTAGGCAAGCACTCTGTCACTTAAGCCACATTCCCAGCCACTCTGTGAGATTCTTTTTTTGGTTTTTGGTTTTTTTTGGGTCTGGTCGTGGGGCCTGAACTCTGGGTCTGGGCGCTGTCCCTCAGCTCTTCAGCTCAAGGCTAGCACTCTACCACTTGAGCCACAGCAACACTTGCAGCTTTTTTATTTTTTTTGCTTATATGGTGCTGAGGAATCGAACCCAGGACCTCATGCATGCAAGGCAAGCGCTCTACCACTGAGCCACCTTCCCAGCCCCTCTGTGAGATTCTTATCTCCAATTAATTAGCAAAAAAAGCAAGATATGAATCAACATGGTAGAGTCCTAGCCTCTAGCCTTGAACACAAAAGCTCAGGGACAGTGCCAAGGACCTGAGTTCAAGCCACAGAACTGGCATAAAAAAAATAAAAAGTTAAAAAAAAATCCACAGGCACACACAGGAGGATGCTCAGGGGAGGAACCCAAAGGCACAATGCCTCAGAACATTTAAAATAATATTTATCAAAATGAATTCCAGGAATGGAAGGGTGATTTTTTTTTAATTTTTTTTTTTTTTTTGCTGCTGCTGCTGCTGTTGGTCAAGAAGGCATTGTGTTTGTTTGGGTTTTTTTTTCTTTGTTTCTTGTTCCTTTTGTCTTGCCTGTTTGCTTATCTGTCTTTTGGGGAGACAACAGGGGCACAGATATGGAGGGACAGCGGGGCTGGGAAGGTGGCTCAGTGGTAGAGTGCTTGCCTTGCATGCCTGAGGCCCTGGGTTCGATTCCTCAGCACCACATAAGCAAAAAGAAAAAAGCCGGAAGTGGCGCTGTGGCTCAAGTGGTAGAGCGCTAGCCTTGAGCTGAAGAGCTGAGGGACAGCACCCAGGCCCAGAGTTCAGACCCTATGACCAGACCCCCCAAAAAAAAGAAAGAAATGGAGGGACAAAGGGTGAATAAGTGCAGCAATGGTACTCATTAGACACTATGTTGAAAATGAACTATACAACTTGTGCATGGGGACAGGAGGGAAAAACTGGGAGAGAGCAAGCGAAGGGGTGACACTGCCCAAAAACAAATGTACTTATTACCAGACTCAGGAAATGGTAACCCCTCTGTACATCACCTTAATAAGATAAAACCTCACAGGGTACAGACTGGTCCAATGGCATACACAGGATGGTACACAAATGCTTATTGGCTTCTTGTCCTAAAGGGAGCTAAGGAAATGTATACCTTCATAAGGAAACCTTTAATAAATAATTCATTGTAGTATACTCATCTCTGACTGGCACACAAAACGTTAAACTATGGACCAAATACTCCATAGCTGGCTGGGTGCAATCCTGAAGTTCCAGCTTCCCCCCACCCTTGCAAAAAACAAAAACACTGCATTATGCAGATCCCAACATTAGCCAAGTGGGGAACTTAATTGGAACAATTTGGAAAAATAACTGACCAGTAGTGAAGCCTTTGAAATTGCCAGGTGTTGTTGACTCATGCCTGTAATCCTAGTTGCTCAAGAGGCTGAGATTTGAGGACCATGGTTCAAAGGCAGTCAGGGTAGGAAATGTAATTTCTAGATCATTGTTCTAGCTTCCCTTCTGAATAAAAGTGTCTCCTCACCTAAATTCCACATTCACAGTTTAAAAGGGGCTGATCAAAGCTCCTCCCCTATGTGTATTTGTTCAAAGTGCTCTGTGTGCACATATGGTGAAATCACAATGAAATGCCTTGTTACAAGTATATATTGACTCAAAAACAAATGACTTCCTACCAGGTGTGGTGCACACCTCTAATACAAGCCTTCATAAGGCTGAGACTAGATGATCACTGTCAGTTTGAGGCCAGTTTTGGGCAATGAATTGAAACCCTATCTCAAAAACAACAGCTGAGGGCTGGGAAGATGGCTCAGTGGTAGAACGCTTGCCTTGCATGCCTGAGGCCCTGGGTTCAATTCCTCAGCACCACATAAGCAAAAAGAAAAAAAAGCCGGAAGTGGCGCTGTGACTCAAGTGGTAGAGCGCTAGCCTTGAGCTGAAGAGCTGAGGGACAGCGCCCAGGCCCAGAGTTCAGGCCTCACGACCGGACCCAAAAAAAGAAAAAAAAAACAAAAAACAACAGCTGAGTGCTGGTGGCTCATGCCTGTAATCCTACTCAGGAAGTTGAGATCTGAGAATCAGGATTGGAAGCCAGGCAGAAAAGACCCCGTGAGACTCTTATTTCCAATAAACTACTCCAAAAAGCTGAAAGCAGGGGCTGGGAAGGTGGCTCAATGGTAGAGCACTTGCCTTGCATGCCTGAGGCCCTGGGTTCGATTCCTCAGCACCACATAAGCAAAAAGAAAAAAGCCGGAAGTGGTGCTGTGGCTCAAGTGGTAGAGCCTTGAGCTGAAGAGCTGAGGGACAGCACCCAGGCCCAGAGTTCAGGCCCCACGACCAGACCAAAAAAAAAAAAAAGCTGAAATCAGGGCTGTGACTCAAGTGGTAGGTAGAGCACTAGCCTTGAATACAGAGGCTCAGGGACAGTGCCCAGGCCCTGAGTTCAGGACTGGCAAAAAAAACAAACACCCACTACAAACTCCCCCTACCAAAAACACAAATACCCTCCCTCTTTAGGAATTCTGAGCCAATCTCAGCCTCCCTAGGTAAATAGCTTTTTTCATTAAGACTTTTTAAGTTGAGAAGGGTTAAAGTTACATAAGTCAGGTAATGAGTACATTTCTTTTTGAACAGTACTACTTCTTCCCTTGCTCTGTTTTCTTCCACCAATCTAGATGTCTGGAACCACTCAAGGTGGACTATGGTTTCCAACTTGCCAGACAGTATAATTTGTGCCTACAAGTGAAAAAGGAATCCAGAGAGAATTTTCAGCCAAATGGGAAATCTACAGGCATTTCCTTGGAATAACCTTCGGCAAATGACTTCACTTTTCTAGGGCAGGTTTTTTATCACCGGTCAAAATGAAGAGACTAATTTGCATGGTACCTAAAGTTCTTCAGCTTTGAATTTCAATAATGTTGAGCATATAGTTTGAGTGTTTATCTCATCCTTGCTCAGCACTGGACAGAGGCCATTAAAATTACAGATATTCAGTATATTGCTTGTAAAGGAATCTTTTTTGTTTTGGGCCTGAACTCAGCCTGGGTGCTGTCCCTCAGCTCTTCAGCTCACGGCTAGCACTCTACCACTTGAGCCACAGCTCCACTTCTGGCTTCTTCTGATTATGTGGTGCTGAGGAATTGAACCCAGGGCCCCCTGCATGCAAGGCAAGCACTCTACCACTAAGCCACCTTCCCAGCTAATTGAATCCTTTCTAAAAAGGATTCCAATGTATACTAAGAAATGATTTGGGACAGGAGGTGTGGTTCAAGTGATACAGTGCTTCCTAGTAAGCACAAGGCCCTGGATTTAAACACCAGTACCACAAACACAAAAAGAAATTATTTGTAGTTGTAATGCCTCCAACAGCATTTTACATCTTCTTCAGAAATCTTGACTACAGAACAGCCTTTTTGATTGATTTGACTTAACATTAAACCTGCCTATCACAGATTATACCCATTCAAATTTTAAATTTATCTCCAGGCACTGATGGCTCATATCTGCAATCCTTCCAACTCAGGAGGCTGAGATCTGAGGTTCAAAGACATTCATGCAGATAAATGAGAGACTATTTTTTTTGTTGGTCCTGAGGCAAGAACTCTGGGCCTGGGTGCTGACTCTGAGATTTTGTTCTCAAGGCTAACACACTACCACTTGAGATATAGCATCATGAGGTTAAAGGTGTGGCTCAACTGGTAGAGTGCTTGACTAGGATCCTAGCATAAGGCCCTGAGTTCAAACCCCAGTACCACCAAAAAGAAACAAAAACCGGCTTTAATTTTGGGCTGGGAATGTGGCTTAGTGGTAGAGTGCTTGCCTAGCATGCATGAAACCCTGGGTTTGATTCCTTAGTACCACATACTCAGAAAAATCCAGAAGTGGTGCTGTGGCTCAAGTGATAAGAGCATTAGCCTTGAGCTGAAGAGCTCAGGGACAGTGCACAGAATTCAAGCCCCACGACCAACAACAAAAAGCACTGTCATTAGGACTGTAAGGCATTTGATGTTGCTATAATTTCTTAAGAGTGCACTGGCATGGTGTCTTAAACTCAGGGCCTTGCACTCACTTAGCTCTTTCTCTTCTTCCTTTCTTCCCTCTCTCCTTTTTTGTTTCTTTCATGACAGTCCTGGGGCTTGAAATAAGGGCCTGGGCACTGTACCTGAGTAGTTTTTGCTCATGGCTAGCACTCTACCACTTGAGCCATAGTTTTACTTCTAGCTTTTTTGGTGGTTAATTGGGAGATAAGAGTCTCATGGGGATTTTTTTCCTGCCTGGGCTGGCTTCAATCCATAATCTTCGGATCTCAGGCTTCAGAGTAGCTAAGATTATAGGTGTGAGCCAGCAGCACCTGGTTTTCCTTTAGTATTTGTCAGTCATGGGGCTTGAACTCTGGGCCTGGGAACTGTCCCTTAGCTCTTCAGCTCAGTGTGAGCGCTCTACCATGGAAGACAGCACCACTTCTGGTTTTCTGGTTGTTGATTGGAGATGAGTCTCATGGACTTTCCTTGCCCAGGCTGGCTTTGAACTGTGATCCTCAGATCCCAGCCTCTTGAGTAGCTAGGATTACAGGTGTGAGCCACTAGCACCCAGCTGTCCTTTAGTATTTTAAAGTATCTCTCATTAGGCACATAATCAAAAACTCCAAATTTAAGCAGGGCATGGTGTCAGATATCTAGAAATCCTACCACTCAGGAGGCTGAGGCAGGAAGATTATGATTTCAAGGCCCACCTGGAGTATATAGTGTTTGAGGCCTGCCTGGACTAAACAATTAAGTCCCAATCTCAAACAAAACAAAACAAAAGAACAGATGGACACTGGTGGCTCACACCTGTAATCCTAGCTACTCAGGAGGTTAAGATCTGAGGAACATGGTTTGAAGCCAGACAGTCTGGGCAGGAAATATCCCCATGAGACACTTCTTTCCAATTAACCACCAGAAACTGAAAGTAGAACAGTGGCTCAAAGTGGTAGAGCACTAGCCTTGAGCAAAAAGAACTCCAGGATAGTGCCCAGAGTTTAAGCCCCATGACCAGAAAAACAATAACAAAACAAACCCCAAACCAAGACAGACAAATAAACAGAAAACTGTCAGAAATTAGGTTGTAAAGTTTATTGACAGAGTCAAAAAGAACACAGCCAGACATTTGGTTATCTTTGCCACTATAATGTATCATTACTAGAAAAAGGAAATTAAGACTCTACTTAAGGCACTTCAGATAAAAGCCAATTTTCAATTTTCCACAAAAGTAACACTTTTTTTTAAGTGTAGTTCATCTGCTTTTGTACAGACTCATCCAAAATGCTGCCCTTCTCCTTACAGAAGAAAATGTGCTCTTTGAAGAGGAGACAAAACAAACACAGAATCCCTGTTATTCATTCAGTGACCATGGCAAATAGCTGAGCTATACAGACTGCACGGTAGTAATGTTCCTTGGGACCCAACAATCAGGGCATCTTAATACAGGTCTCATAATAATAACAGCACAAATAAATATAGCCTGAGACAAGTATGAGAATCGCACATGAGAAATTGAGAACCACCTAATTACAGGAAAATAATTAACAAAAGGTGGCTCTATTTAAGAGCAAAAGGCCAACTGTATCCCCCCCTTTCCACCAAATCCACTACAGAATCCCACATATAGTTATCTCCACTCCATCCACAAAGCTCTCTTGCATAAGACACTTCTACCACATGACGATTGTTTAATGGTAAATAGCAAGAGACAGTCATAGTATGTTTCTTTTGTTTGTTTTTGTGCAGGTTCTGGAACTTGAACCCGAGTCTGGTTACTATCCCTGAGCATTTTTGTGCTCAAGTCAAGTGCTCTACCACTTCCGGCTTTTTGGTGGTTATTTAAAGGTAAAAGGCTGATCGACTTTCCTGTCTTTGCTTCAAACAGCAATTCTCAGATCTCAGTTTCCTGAGAAGCTAGAATTATAGGCATGAGCTACAGGTGTCTGGCTCACAGTATGGTTTTAATGTAATACCTTTAAGATTATTTTTCACAATTATAATTCTCATACTTTTTCTTTTTGAGGTGTTGGGGATTAAACCCAGGGCCTCACTCATACTAGGCAAGCCCTCTACCATGAGCTACACGTCAGCCCTCCCACTTTCCCAACAGTGGCATTTCAGGTTACTCTTCATAACTATGTGGGAGGCTCTAATTACATGAATAATGAAACCATGGATGGATATTCCACACAGAATTGTGTGTGTGTGTGTGTACATTTTTTTTCCTTGTCGGTCATGGGGCTTGAACTCTGGGCCTGGGCACTGTCCCTCAGCAATTCAGCTCAAAGCTAGCGCTCTACTACTTGAGCCACAGCACCACTTCTGGTTTTCTGGTGGTTTATTGGAGATAAGAGTCTCACGGACTTTCCTCCCTGGGCTGGCTTTGAATCGTGATCCTCAGATCTCAGCCTCCTGAGTTGCTAGATTACAAGCATGAGCCACCAGCTCCCAGCTGTGTGTACATGTTTTTGGTGCTGGTACTGGAGCTTGAACTCACAGCCTGGATGCTGTTCATTAGCTTCTGTGCTCAAGGCTAGCACTTGAACCAAACTCTACTTCCAGCTTTTTGCTGGTTAATTCAAGATAAGAGTCTCATGGAGTTTTCTGCCCAGGTTGGCTTTGAACCTTGATCTCTGCCTTGAGAATAAGCCACAGGTGCCTGGCTCTACACAGAAATTTGATTTGAATGGTTATTTCCACTGTCAGAAAAAAACACAAAACTGAAACATAATCTCCTTCATATTTTTGCTTTCTCTGCATGATTTTTTTTTCCTTCTTGAGATGGGGTCTTACTATGTTTCTAGGCTTGGCTCAAATTCCTGGACTCAAGGAAATGCTCTCTTCCCTCAGTCACCCAAGTAGCTGGGACAGGAAAGAACATTGTGCAGGATTTATCTATAACTTTAGATGGAGAATAAAGTCTAAAATGATAGCAAAACCCAGAAAAGCTTTCAATAAACATCCCACCTCTATATACAGCCAACACTCAGTGTTTCATTATTTTCTTATATTTTGTTAGGTAAAAATAAAATAACTGACAATCTCCACCTTTCACAGACATTTGAGAGACCATTTGTAAGTGATGGTGATTTTAAGCATTAAACTAGTAGAGATGGCAACTTTAAATAAAAGGAAACTAAGGAGATAGAGTGAATGTGAAATATCTTCAAAGACAAGGAATTAACATGGCAGTCATGCAGAATCCTAATGGTCTACTGAGATACTGCTTTGGGTCTACAGATGTGAAGAAACATAGGCAGCTGTATTTTAGTAGAAAACATGCATAAGGGTAGCTAACTAATCTTAATAAAGACAAGACCTGTACTCTGGAGAATGTTTCATTTTCCGAAGATCACTGAATACATGTAGTTTCTTGGCTCCAAAGGAAAGATTTGTCATGTTTGCACACAGATGCAAAGATGGAAAACTAACCAACAGATTCCTGTGCAGTTATCTCTAACACAATCTGCACGAAGACTGTGTTAGAACTGTCATTTCTCACCTTTGATAGGAGGAAAGCAGATGAGCAAAAGCTCACTCAAGTCATTTTGAGCTTTGTTCTAATTACAATGAAGTAGTAACTTCAAAACTGTATAATGTATTTAATTCTACAAAAGAAAATGTCCCCAAGTTCACTGGGAAGGGAAGGTTAAGAAGGGAATCATTTCAAATACTTCATGATTTTGACCAAAAAAAGTTGCTTGTTAAGGCACTACACATCTTCTTTGGTTAAATGATTTAACTATTGAAATCACTGAAAAAAAGAGGTAATACAAAACACACAGGTTGCATTCTTCTTCCAAACATAAGGTTCTTGTTCAGTTTCCATTAGCACAGTGTCTATGTGGCTCTAAGATCCTTTTAACTCATCAGAAAGCTGAAACAAAAGTATTTATCAAAGTATTAGTCTCTGAAGGAAAAGAAATATACCTCTAGTAAATAAGTAGTGTGCTGATTTGAACAGACTAATGTATATCAGACAATCTGTTACACGTATATCAGACAATTTGCGTATAAATGACAAAGTGAGAAACATTCAGAGATAAGCTAGTATTAGAAAGAAACTACACATAACCTCAAGTTAAAATGTCTCTTGAATAGAAATACTGATTCATAACTGAATCAACCCTAGTGATCAAATAATTAAATAATTCAATTAATTCTGTTAGAAGGCTCATCTCTAGTGCTTGGCTTAAATTTCTTTCTTTCTTTTGGTTGGTTGTGGGGCTTGAACTCAGGGCCTGGGTGCTGTCTCTGAGCTCAAAGCCTAGCGCTCTGCCACTTGAGCCAGTGTCACTTGCAGTTTTCTGGGGATTAACTGGAGATAAGAGTCTCACTGAGGGCACTGGTGGCTCACGCCTGTAATCCTAGCTACTGAAGAGGCTGAGATTTGAGGATGGCGGTTCAAAGCCAGCCCAGGCAGGAAAGTCCGTGAAATTCTTATCTCCAATAAACCACCAGAAAACCGGAAGTGGCGCTGTAGCTCAAGTGGTAGAGCGCTAGCCTTGAGCTGAAGAGCTGAGGGACAGCGCCCAGGCCCAGAGTTCAAGCCCCAGGACCAACAAAAAAAAAAAAAGAGTCTCACGGACTTTCCCGCCCAGGCTGGCTTTGAACTGCAACCCTCAGATCTCAGCCTCCTGAGTAGCTAGGATTACAGGTGTGACCAAATGGCATCGGCTGAGATCTTTATTTTTGAAATGTGTATTTTAAAATGAGTAAGTTCATCGAGTGCCATTGACTCATGCCTATAGTACTAGCTACACAGGAGGCTGAGATCTAAGGATTGTTTCCAAGCCAGCCCAGGCAAAAAAGCCCATGAGACACTGGTTCCAGTGGTAGAGTGTTAGCAGCCTTGAATAAAAGAAGCTCAGGGACAGTGCCCAGGCCCTGAGTTCAACCCCAGGACTGGCAAAAAAAAGAAAGAAATGCAAATCAAAACAACATTGATATTCCAACTCATCCCAGTTAGAATGGCCATTATCAAGAAAACTAATAACAAATGCTGGAGGGAATGTGGCAAAAAGGGAATGCTACTACACTGTTAGTGGGAATGTAAACTTGTTCAACCACTCTGGATAGCAGTATGGAGGTTCCTAAAAAGTCTAAATATAGAGCTTCCCTATGACCCAGCAGTCCCACTCCTGGACATTTACCCAAATGACTACAAACCAGCCTGCACTGATGCCACCAGCACAACCATATTCAATGCAGCATTATATATAACATAGCTAAAATATGGAATCAACCTAGATTGCCCCCCAGTGGATGAATGGATCAAGAAATGTGATATATACAGATATAGATAGATATAGCTAGATACAATATGCTTCCATCAGAAATAATGATGTTGCCCTATTCGTAAGAAAATGGAAAGACCTGGAAAAAAGTACATTAAGTGAAGTAAGCTAGACCCAAAGAAACATAGGTTACATGGTTTCCCTCATTTGTCATAACTAGAATACATCTATAAATTTACAAGTTAATCCAATGGATAGAAGACAAATAATTACACTTGGACATGATTAATTAAACAGAACTCTAAGCATCACACAGTGAGAAAAAAAAGGAGGATATTCTTTTTTTACTTTTTATTTTTTAATTTTTTTGTCAGTCATGGGGCTTGAACTCCAGGCCTGGGCACTGTCCCTCAGCTCTTCAGCTCAAGGTGAGTACTCTACGACTTGAGCCACAGTGCCACTTCTGGTTTTCTGGTGGTTTATTGGAGATAAAGAGTCTCATGGACTTTCCTGCCTGGGCTGGCTCTGAGCAGAGATCCTAAGATCTCAGCCTCCTAAGTAGCTAGGATTACAGGTGTGAGCCACAAGCACCTATCTTCTTCTTTATTTTGTGGCAGAGCCTGGGGCTTGAACTCTGGCTGTGGACTTTGTCCCTGAGCTCCTTTTTGCTCAAGGCTACTGCTCTTCCACTAGAGCCACAGGGCCACTTGCTGCTTTTAATGAGTAGTTTATTGGAGACTCTTTTTTTATTTTATTTTATTTTATTTTTTTGGTCCGGTCGTGGGGCCTGAACTCTGGGCCTGGGCGCTGTCCCTCAGCTCTTCAGCTCAAGGCTAGCACTCTACCACTTGAG
>NW_012267332.1:1881181-1890485 GCF_000151885.1 Dipodomys ordii | reverse complement strand
CACACACACACACACACACACACACACATCCTTAGCCAGGTGCTGGTGGCTCAGATTAATCCTAGCTACTCAGGAAGCTCAGTTCTGAGGATTGTGGCTCAAAGCCAGCTGGGACAGGAACGACCATGAGACTCTTATCTCCAAAAGATCTTGAGCTGTGGCTCAAGTGGTAGAGCACCAGGCTTGAGCACAAAAACAGGAGAAAACCCAGGCCCTGTGTCTAACACCCAGAACTGATAAACACAAAAAAATATTCCTTCTTCGAGGGGATATATAGTACACTGAAAAAAAACTGTGTAGGATATGGTATAATATGTTCTAATCACTATGGTACAGATTTGTAGATTGAAATAGGTTACATCAGAATAAATTTACAAATAAACATATTGTCCTCAGACAATATATATACCAATGGCCGATCATACTCTAAATGATTTTAAAATGTTATAGCTGACATATCTAAATTAAATTTTTTTCTGTAGAAGCCATAATTGGTTGATAGCAAAACAAGAAAAGAAATACTATTTTTTTGGCGGGGGGTTCAGTCGTGGGGCTTGAACTCTGGGCCTGGGCACTGTCCCTCAGCTCTTCAGCTCAAGGCTAGAGCTCTACCACTTGAGCCACAGAGCCACTTCCAGATTTTTTTATGGAGGGGGGGTCCGGTCGTGGGGCCTGAACTCGGCCTGGGCACTGTCCCTTAGCTCTTCAGCTCAAGGCTAGTGCTCTACCACTTGAGCCACAGCGCCACTTTCAGCTTTTTTCTTTTTTCTTATGTGGTGCTGAGGAATCGAACCCAGGGCCTCAGGCATGCAAGGCAAGCACTCTACCACTGAGCCACCTTCCCAGCCCCCCGGATTTTTTCTTTTTGCTTATGTGGTGCTGAGGAATCAAACCCAGGGCCTCATGCATGCAAGGCAAGCGCTCTACCACTGAGCCACCTTCCCAGCCCAAGAAAAGAAATACTATAAAGCTATATGAAATCTAACCACTGTAAGTATAGGTAATCGTTATGTAAATGGAAATAAAAATAATACCTGTATGGATAGCCATGATACTTAGATCTGAAAATAGACAGCATCCAACTGAAGAATAGCACAACAAGTCCAATGCCAGCTAAGCACATTACTGCAGAAAAGCAGAAAGATGGCAAAATGAGCAGTTGGAATAAAATAAACCAGGGCAAAAATATTAGTTTATACTTGCAAAGAGTAAAAGGGTTGCAATTTATTGATAACTTCCCAACAGTTTTGCCCATTTAATATTCTAGAAAGTGTTTTTCTTTAAATCAGCCCCATTACAATGTAACAGCAACTCTATTTATATCCTTGAGTGATTCAACACCAGGAAATAATGCATTCCTTAAAAAGGATCACACCCAAGAATTTATTGTTAAAAATTGTGGCTCCATGCCTATAATCCTAGCTACTCAGGAGGCTGAGATCTGAGTATTTTTTAAGATTTTTAAAGCATTTTAAGGTATAAAGCCAGGCAGAGCAGTAAATTCATGAGACTTTTTTTTTTTTGGTCGGTCATGGGGCCTGAACTCTGGGCCTGGGTGCTGTCCCTCAGCTCTTCAGCTGTAGACTAGCGCTCTACCACTTGAGCCTCAGCCCCACTTCCAGCTTTTTCTGCTTATGTGGTGCTGAGGAATCAAACTGAGGGCCTCATGCATGCAAGGCAAGTATTCTACCACTGAGCCACCTTCCTAGTCCCCCCCCTTTTTTTGCCAGTCCTTGGGCTTGAATTTAGGGCCTGGGCACTGTCCCTTAGCTTTTTTTACTCAAGGCTAGCACTCTACCACTTGAGCCACAGCACCACTTCCGGCTTTTTCTGTTTATATGGTACTAAGGAATCGAAACCAGGGCTACATGCATTCTAAGCAAGTACTCTACCACTAAGCCACCTAGCCTTTGTGAGATTCTTTCCTTCCAATTAACCACCAAAAAGCCAGATGTGGAGCTGGCTGAAGTGGTAGAGCTCCAGCCTTGAGCAAAAATTCTCAGAGACAGTGCCCAGGACCTGAGTTCAAACCCCAAGACTGGCACAAAACAAAACACCCAAAAACTGTCTTATTAACAAAATCACCAGTTCCCAAACTTCATTTAAGATCTTAACAGTTGTCTTAGAAGGATGGGTACAGTAGCTCAGGTCTATAATTCCAGCTACTAACAAGAGTGAAATAAATAGCATGCTTATTCTATAACTAAGGGGGGAAATGGGCAGCTATTACTTTTTTTTCCTGTAGTAAATGCAGAACTGTTTTCATTGTTTACTATTATTATCATTATTATGTTATCATAAGGTAATGACTTACACTTTCTCTTCCCAATATCCATGTCAGAGGTAGCAGCTTCACATAAAAGCACCATCCCTAAAGTAACCCCACCATCTTGGAAAACATGTTTAAGGAGAAATTCACATAGACACAAAGCATATACCAAATTTAGTATTCCATTTCTCCTGAAGATAATTTAAATGAATTAATACTAGTCTTCAACACTTAGCTTCAAGAAAATTAACCCGGGCTGGGAAGGTGGCTCAGTGGTAGAGTGCTTGCCTTGCATGCATGAGGCCATGGGTTCGATTCCTCAGCACCACATAAGCAGAAAAAGCTGAAAGTGGTGCTGTGGCTCAAGTGGTAGAGCACTAGTCTTGAGCTGAAGAGCTGAGGGACAGTGCCCAGGTCCAGAGTTCAGGCCCCACAACCAGCAAAAAAAAGAAAGAAAGAAAGAAAATTAACCCGTACTAGTAATCTATACAGTTTGGAAATTATGTAGTACAAATACATACAAATTGGGCTGGGAAGGTGGCTCAGTGGTAGAGCATTTGCCTTGCATGCATGAGGCCCTGGGTTCAATTCCTCAGCACCACATAAGCAAAAAGAAAAAAAGCCAGTAGTGGCGCTGTGGCTTAAGTGGTAGAGCGCTAACCTTGAGCTGAAGAGCTAAGGAACAGCGCCCAGGCCCAGAGTTCAGGCACCACAACCGGACCCCAAAAAAAATACATAAAAATTAAGACTAGAAGATGACTTCATTTGGACAAAGGAGAACTGATATTTTAGTCTGACATCTCACCATAGTCTGACAGATAAAAGACAAGGATTTTGGTAATCACATTCAATTGTTGCCCTAACCTCATACACATTAAATAGCCATTTTCAGCATTTTAACCTCCTCCCAAAAGTACACACTGGAAAAAGAAACACCAATTAGAATAACTCACTTGTATTAGGAAAGAAATGTCTCAAATTTTTCTCCACAATTGTAACAACTAACTTTTCAAGCACAAATTACTACTAAGCTACTTAATTTTGCTTTATTCTATTTATTTATTTTTTTGGGTCCGGTCGTGGGGCCTGAACTCTGGGCCTGGGCGCTGTCCCTCAGCTCTTCAGCTCAAGGCTAGCGCTCTGCCACTTGAGCCACAGCACCACTTCCGGCTTTTTTTTTATGCTTATGTGGTGCTGAGGAATCGAACCCAGGGCCTCTTGCATGCAAGGCAAGTGCACTACCACTGAGCCACCTTCCCAGCCCTTGCTTTATTCTAATACAAAAAAAAAATCCTTACTTTTATTGAACTTAGTAATGGGAGCTTTGTGAAAACAGAATGCAGCTACCTATTTGCATGGTTGGATGTTAAAAATAAGGAGCATCAAGTTCCAAATAAATACATTATTTTCTAGCAGAAATAAGAAATTCACCCTGCAATTTAGCAACACGAACAGCAGCAAAAACATCCTCAAATTAATTATGCATACATGCATGTGCCCTGTGTACCACAGTATGCGGGTAGTATAATTAAGAGAAAGACAAAACTAGGTGTTCAGAAGAAGCCCTGAATACATAATTTGCTCTACAACCTCATGATTCATCCTGGTTGTTACCATGTTCCACTCTCTTCAATAGGCTCTTGTTAGGAATGAGGCCTATTCAGCATGGCTTTTCAGCTGCTCAGCCAAGTCTTTTCTCCAGCGATTTTCCTTACTGAGGTTCTTTGTGTCCTGATTAGAGCAAAGGTGGATCATTTCTGCTGGTTTTCTTTACCAGGATCTCAGATTCATGATTAAGACTTCTATTTTGGAAACTGCTTGTCTTTGGATCATGGACTATATGCATGTATTTTTGTTGGTATATTTGTTTCTGCCAGTACCGGGGCTTGAACTCAGGACCTTGTGATCTTGCTCAGCTTTCTTGCTCATATTTGGTACTCTACCACTTGAGCTGTGCCTCCAGCTGCTATATTGGAGACAGAGTTTCATGTACTTTTCTGCTCAGGCTGGCTTTCAACTGCATTCCTCTAGGTTTTAGCCTCTTGAGCTAGGATTACAAGCTTGAGCCACTAGTGCCTGGTAACACCTGCATTGTTAATTAACTATTGCTTTCTTATGCAGTAAAGAAAACTGTTCTCTAAAATCATAAATTGTTTGAAATTACATCAGTAAGCATGAAACATTCTACCTTTCTTCATTTTTATTTTCCTGGAGGATTTAAGCCCCTCAATTTAAAAGTGTAATTTCTGTGGGGGGGGGGCGTGTTGGTTGTGGGGCTTACACTCAGGGCCTGAGCACTGTCCCTGAGCCTCATTGTGTTCAAGGCTAGCACTCTATTACTTGAGCCACAGTGCCACTTCCAGTTTTTGAGTGATTAATTAGAGATAAGAACCTCACTTTTCTGCCCAGGCTAGCTTTGAACAGCGATCCTCTGATCTCAGATTCCTGAGTAGCTAGGATTACAGGAATGACCACTGGCACCCAGCTACAAGTGTAATTTCTAAGGAGCCTAAATTACAACCAACACAAATCTCAAACTTTGTTAAGACAAAATCTAAATTATCTTAAGATTTTCATTTTCTAAGGACCTTTGGGTCCACTTATAATGGTCTAGATCATAATTTTTTTTGTCAGTCATTGGGCCTGAACTCTGTCCCTCAGCTCTTCAGCTCAAGGCTAGCGCTCTACCACTTGATACAAAGCGCCACTTCTGGCTTTTTCTGCTAATGTGGTGCTGAGGAATTGAACCCAGGGCCTCTTGCATACAAGGCAAGCACTCTACCACTGAGCCACCTTCCCAGCCCTAAAAAATTTTATGTTACTTTATTTTATACCAAGCTCTATCTCCAGCCCCTGAAGCACTGTTTTAATAGCTTAAACACAATACTAGGGCCTAAGGATGAAGTGGTAGGACACTCATATACAAGACTCTGGATTTGATCTGTTGCACTGCAAAGAACAAACATAAGCAGAAAGAACAAAAGAAGCCAGGTATAGTGGTGCAGGTCCATAATTCCAGCATTCTGGAGGTAAGGCTGAAACAGGAAGATTATGAGCTCCAGCTCATCCTGGGCTATATACAACTTTGTTTAAAAAGCAAAACTCCCAGCCAGGCACAAGTGGCTCATGCTATGCTGGAGGCTGAGATCTGAGAATCATGGTTCAAAGCCAGCCAGGGAGCCGGGCGCCAGTGGCTCATGCCTGTGATCCTAGCTGCTCAGGAGGCTGAGATCTAAGGATCGGGGTTCAAAGGCAGCTCAGGCAGTGAAGTCTGTAAGACTCATCTCCAATAAACCACTAGAAAACCAGAAGTGGCATTGTGGCTCAAGCGGTAGAGCACTCGCTTTGAGCTAAAGAGCACAGGGACAGCGCCCAGGCCCAGAGTTCAAGCCCCTTGACTGACAAAAAAAAATTTTAAAAAGCCAGCAAGGGCAGGAAAGTCCATTAAGACTCTCATCTTCAATAAACCACCAGAAAACTGGCAGTGGATCTATGGCTTAAGTGGTAGAGCACTTGCCTCAAGCTGAAGAGCTGAGGGACAGCGCCCAGGCCCAGAGTTCAAGCCCCATGACTGACACAAAAAACAAACATCCCAAATAAAAAGCACACAACTAAAATCCCCAAAAACTATCCTTCATTTATATTTTACCTTAACTCCACTCTTTCTCCAAATCCTTACCACCAGGCTTATCTTTTCATCATACGACATAAAGGGCTGGGAATGTGGCTTAGTGGTAGAGTGCTTGCTTAGTATGCAGGAAGCCCCGAGTTCGATTCCTCAGTACCACATAAGCAGAAAAAGCCAGAAGTGGCGCTGTGGCTCAAGTGGTAGGGTGCTAGCTTTGAGCAAAAGAAGCTCAGGGATAGTGCCCAGGCCCTGAGTACAAGACCCAGGACTGGAGGGAAAAAAAAGAAGATATCAATACTTCTGATTTGTAACAATGAAGTGACAAACCTAGCTTTATCAAACTTTAGGTTTTTCCTTGGTGATCTTTAGCTTAGTGGGCTAAAATGGAGGACCCAAAAACCATGACTTCCAAAGAATATTATGGATTTGCATTAGGAAAGCAGTACCAACCAAATGCTGTACAGTGGATACTATCTTGTGAGAAAAACAGGCGTTAAAATGGACCTACAAAGACTTCTTATAAAAGGATACTGAAGAGAAGAACAATGTGTGTTTCAGCTACAAATTGGGCTTGGCTGCTTCCATGGATATAATTCTGGGGAGAGAAGACAAAATGAAACCTTTAACTATACATTAAAGGGCTGGGAAGGTGGCTCAGTGGTAGAGCACTTGCCTTGCATGCATGAGGCCCTGGGTTCGATTCCTCAACACCACATAAGCAAAAAGAAAAAAAGCCGGAAGTGGCGCTGTGGCTCAAGTGGTAGAGCGCTAGCCTTGAGCTGAAGAGCTGAGGGACAGCGCCCAGGCCCAGAGTTCAGGCCCCACGACCGGACCCCCCCTCCATAAAAAAATCTGGAAGTGGCGCTGTGGCTCAAGTGGTAGAGCGCTAGCCTTGAGCTGAAGAGCTGAGGGACAGTGCCCAGGCCCAGAGTTCAGGCCCCAAAACTGGACTCAAAATAAACAAAACAAAACAAAAAGAAAGTCAGGAACAGCACTCAGGTCTTGAGTTCAGGCCCCTGACTGGTATGCACACTCACGCGCGCTTGCATGCATGCTCTCGTGCTCTCTCTCTCTCTTTCCCTCTCCCTTCCTCCCCCTTCCCCACGGACACATGTACACACATGCAAGCACACTCAGAGTACATATTATCAGTTCTGGGAAGCTTTGGTTATCCTAATGAGATAGTGGAGGAAATGAACTGACAAAAAGGTAGAAAAATATGCCAAAATCCATTCCCTCAGATTAGAAATAAAATGCTATTCCTCATGCAAATGAAAATTTACCTAAAAACAAACAAACAAAAAAGCCGGAAGTGGTGTTGTGGCTCAAGTGGTAGAGCGCTAGCCTTGAGCTGAAGAGCTGAGGGACAGTGCCCAGGCCCAGAGTTCAGGCCCTCGACTGGACGCTCCCCCGCAAAAAATTACCTAAAAACACAGGATCGGTTTGGGCATGGGGATTGAACTCTGGGCTTGGGCGCTGTCCCTGCACTCTTCAGCTCAAGGCAAACGCTCTACCACTTGACCCACAATGCCACTTCCGGTTTTCTAGTGGTTTATTGGAGATAAGAGTCTCACGGACTTTCCTGCCCAGGCTGACTTTGAACTGTGATCCTCAGATCTCAGCCTCCTCAGTAGCTAGGATTACAGGCGTGAGCCACCAGCACCTGGCTCACAGGATCAGGATCGGTTCTATGCAATTAATTTTTCTTCTAAAATTCACTCACCAAAGCTGCAAAGGCCCATCCAGTTTTATTAAAGAGAAATTCCATATTGCTTCTTCGAAGGTACACAAGGCCACCAATAACAGCCAAAAGCAATCCCAACATAAGAGGTCCAGCGTAATTGGGAGGTCTAATTACTCTAATCTAATAGAAAGGAGAGAAAATATTTTAAAGTATAAAATTTATTTCCTAATTAAATAATAAGGAAATAGAAAGCAATCATAAGGGAATGAAAGCAAGCAAAGTTCTTTTCAGGAAAAATACTTTTTCCCCCCCTTATTCCAATCCAAGCAGTCTATATCCTAAAATGGAAAGAAATACATCTAATATTCAGGTGACTCAAATTCTAACACCTTTTAGATGAAGAAGGGTTTTCTAAAGACAGGTAGATTTCAGTTGAGGAGAGTAGTTTCCAGGCTGGGCTCAATAAGGCAGCCCAGGATGCTTTGCAATCTCCCTCCATCAGGAGAAATCTGTTAACTGCCAAACTACTACTACCTCAGTGATTTGAGACAAGTCCAATTATGGCCTCCCAGAATGGTTCAAGGAGGGCAATGGAAATAACTTCTACAAAGTAGGGAGACTTACGTTGACATCAGTTCTGTCTGCAATCCACCGGGCAATCTGCTCAGCCGAAAACCCTCGCACCTGCAACTCATAGGTATCACCACGTTTGGGTTTTCCTTTTGCAGGAAAGTTGATGAACGTTGGAGCTGAATTCATGTTTAGCTGAATAAAGCATAGCCCATGGAAATATTATCAGGAAAATAATCTTTTTTTTTTTTTTTTTTTTACTGCTCTTGGGGATTGAACTCAGGAGCTCAGGTACTAATACTGAGCTTCTTTTGCTCAAGGCTAGCATTCTACCACTTGAGCCACAGCCCCATTTCTGGCTCTTTCTGAGTGATTTATGGGATACAAGAGTTTCATGAACTTTCCTGCTCAGGCTGTCATGAGCCACATACCCAACAAACCTTTTTTTGGGCCAGTCCTGGGACCTGAACTCAGGGCCTGAGCTTCTTTAGCTCAAGGCTAGTACTCCACCATTGAGCCACAGAGCCACTTCCAGTGTTTTCTCTTTATGAGGTACTGAGGAATCGGACCCAGGGCTTCACACATGCTAGGCAAGCACTCTACCACTAAGCAACAGTCCCATCCCTCAGCTAATCTTTTCTTTTTTTGGTCCCAACCTGGGGTTTGAACTCAAGGCCTTGGTGCTGTATCTGAGCCTTTGTGCTCAAGGCTAGTGCTCTATTACCTAAGCCACAGCTCCACTTCTGGCTTTTTGGTGGTTTATTGGAGATAGTTTTACAGACTTTCCTGCCTGGGCTGGTTTTAAACTATGATCTTCAGATCTTAACCTCCTGAGTAGTTAGGATTACATGGATGAGCTACCAGTTCCTGGCAAGAAAATAATCTTAATCAGGGGCTGGGAAGGTGGCTCAGTGGTAGAGCTCTTGCCTTGTATGCATGAGGCCCTGGGTTCGATTCCTTAGCACCACATAAACAAAAAGAAAAAAGCCGGAAGTGGCACTGTGGCTCAAGTGGTAGAGTGCTAGCCTTGAGCTGAAGAGCTGAGGGACAGCGTCCAGACCCAGAGTTCAGGCCCCATGACCGGACCCAAAAAAAAAAAATTAAAAAAAAAAATCTCACGGACTTTCCTACTCAGGCTGGCTCTGAACTTCGA
>NW_012267332.1:1846421-1880061 GCF_000151885.1 Dipodomys ordii | reverse complement strand
CTTTTTGCTTATGTGGTGCTGAGGAATCGAACCCAGGGCCTCAGGCATGCAAGGCAAGCGCTCTACCACTGAGCCACCTTCCCAGCCCCTCATGACCCAATTTCTATATTCTACTAGATCAGCATTTAATACTATTTTTTGTATGCTGCTCCTGGGGCTTGAACTCTGGGCCTGCACTGTCCCTGAGCTTTTGTACTCAAGGGTAGTGTTCTACCACTATAGCCACATTTCTACTTCTAGTATTTTGGTGTTTAATTGGTCAGAAGAGTCTCATGGACTTTCCTGCCTACGCTGGCATCAAATCATGGTCTTCAGAGCTCTGCATCCTGAGTAGCTAACATTACAGGTGTGAGCCACAGGTACCCAGATGATTACTATATTTTATGGCTAGTGACATTTAGTTTTCAGTGTACCAACTCTAGATCTTACATGAGTAGTCCCACTTAATTTCTTACAGCTACTAAAAACATCCACCTATTCCTACATCAGAGAATAAAGCAAATATCTTACCATTTGAAATACATCAGAACCTTCATCAAAATCCACCATGGCAAAAAATATCCTGTTGGTAAATGCATTGGAGTATCGCCAAGAGTTTGCCAGGATCTGGAATTCTTCATCAGCTTGCCTAAATGCAATTAAATTTGTGAAGAAAAAATAACCAACTTTTCAAATCAATCCTGTTAAGCCAGGGGTGGGTGGCTAGAACCTGTAATCCTAGCTCCTCAGGAGGCTGAGATCTGAGGATCACATTCAAAGCCAGCCTGGGCAGGAAAGTCCAAGAGATTCTTATCTCCAATAAACCACCAGAAAACGGGAAGTGGCACTGTGGCTCACATGGTAGAATGCTAGCCTTGAGCTGAAGAGCTGAAGGACAGCACTCAGGCCCAGAGTTCAAGCCCCATGACCGGGGAAAAAAAAAGAAAAGAAAAAGCTAAATACTTTGACTATACTCCTATCTCCAATGAGAAAAAACATTTAAGAAAAACTTAACAAAGCCGGAACCGGTGGCTCACGCCTATAATCTTAGCTACTCAGGAGGCTGAGATCTGAGAATCCCGGTTGGAAGCCAGCCAGCCCGGGCAGGGCAGGAAAGTCCGTGAGACTCTTATCTCCAATAAACCACCAGAAAACCGGAAGTGGCACTGTGGCTCAAGTGGTAGAGCACTTGCCTTGAGCTGAAGAGCTGAAGGACAGCACTCAGGCCCAGAGTTCAAGCCCCATGACCGGGGAAAAAAAAAGAAAAGAAAAAGCTAAATACTTTGACTATACTCCTATCTCCAATGAGAAAAAACATTTAAGAAAACTTAACAAAGCCGGAACCGGTGGCTCACGCCTATAATCCTAGCTACTGAGGAGGCTGAAATCTGAGGATCATGGTTCAAAGCCAGCCCGGGCAGAAAAGTCCGTGAGACTCTTATCTCCAATTAACCACCAGAAAACTGGAAGTAGCGCTGTGGCTCAAGCTGTAGAAAGCTCGCCTTGAGCTGAAGAGCGCAGGGATAGCACCGAAGCCTAGAGATCAAGCCCCATGACCGACCAAAAAAAAAAGAAAGAAAGAAAAGAAAAACTTGCCGGGCGCTGGTGGCTCACACCTGTAATCCTAGCTACTCAGGAGGCTGAGATCTGAGGATCACGGTTCAAAGCCAGCCCGGGCAGGGCAGGAAAGTCCGTGAAACTCTTATCTCCAATAAACCACCAGAAAAACGAAAGTGGAGCTGTAGCTCAAGAGGTAGAATGCTCGCCCTGAGCTGAAGAGCTGAGGGACAACGTTCAGGCCCAGAGTTCAAGCCCCACGACTGACCAAAAAAAAAAACAAAAAAAGAAAAATTTAACAAAGCTTGGAGTGGCATGATATCTGTCTGAAACAAGGTCACCTGTTCTTGTTCCTTCTCATGATTCAAGCTGTTAGGATTTGTACAGCCTCCATTTTTTGTTGTTTTTTGACAGTCTTGAGGCTTAAACTCAGGGCCTGAGCACTGTCCCTCAGCTCTTCAGCTCAAGGCTAGCGCTCTACCATTTGAGCCACAGCGCCACTTCTGGCTTTTTCTGCTTATGTGGTGCTGAGGAATTGAACCCAGGGCCTCATGCATGTGAGGCAAGCACTCTACCACTGAGCCAACTTCCCAGCCCAGCAATCAATTCTTAAGATCACTCAGAGAAAGTAAAATAAAATCAATCAGCCATTCTTTGGTGAAAGCTTAAGTGAGATTAATGTTCATCTCCAAGGTTTACAATTATTCCAAAGTAATATAAAGCAAAGAAACATCTCTCAATGATATGCCTTTGGCTTTAAAGTAAGTTATTATCTTATGTTTTGTTTTATCTGTTTCCTTTATTTTTTTTAATTTATTTTTTGGTGCCGGTCCTGAGGTTTGAACTCAGGTTCTGGGCACTGTCCCTGAGCTTTTGTGCTCAAGGTTGGCATTCTATGACTTGAACCAAAGCTCCACTTCCAGCTGTTTTGGTGCTTAATCAGAGATAAGACTCTCTAGAGACATTGCAGCTCATGCTTTTAATCTTAGTTACTAAACAGGCTGATCTGAGGATCTCAGTTCAAAGCATCTGTGAGACTCTAAGCCACTTTCAAGCCCTACATTATTATTATTATTATTATTTTTCTCTTCCTCCTCCTTCTTTTTTTTTGGTCGGTCGTGGGGCCTGAACTCTGGGCCTGGGGCCTGTCCCTCAGCTCTTTAGCTCAAGGCTAGTGCTCTACCACTTGAGCCACAGCACCACTTCTTCCAGTTTTCTGAATGGTTTATTGGAGATAAGAGTCTCAAGGGACTTTTCCTGCCTGGGCTGGCTTTGAACCCTGATCCTCAGATCTCAGCCCCCTGAGTAGCTAGGATTACAGGCATGAGCCACCAGCGCTCCTTGCCCTACATTTCTTCTTGAACATTGTTACCCCATCCCTCATTTTCTCCCACTTTTCTTCCCCACTCCCTACCTTTTAAAAGTATAATTTTAACAGTATCTAGATTGAATCCTCAATGTTCTCTCTTTTTTTCCTTTTTCTTTTCACACTGGGACTTGAACTCGGGGTTTAGGTGCTATCTCAGCTTTTTTGCTCAGGGCCACTTGAATCATACCTCAATTTTTGGCTTTCTGGTTGTTAACTGGAGAGAAGAGTCTCATGGATTTTCCTGCTCAGGCTGGCTTTGAGCCATGATCCTCAGATCTCAGACTCCTGAATAGTTAGGATTACAGGGTCACTTTTTTTTTTTTTTTGGTCATGGGGTCTGAACTCTGTCCCTCAGTTCATAAAGGCAAGCGCTCTACTATTAGAGCCACAGCATTACTTCCAGCTTTTTCTTCTTATGTGGTACCGAGGAATCGAACCCAGGGCCTCATGCATGCAAGGCAAGCACTCTACCACTGAGCCACCTTCCCAGCCCTGCCAGCACCTGTTTTTGTATTTGTGTGTGAGTTAAGGACTTCCTTCTTGCCAAACAGGTGCTCCCCCAAGCTTTTTGGCTTTCAAACTTAGAGTTTTATGCATGGTAGATAGGCATTCTACTGAGTTCCATTCCCAGTGAAAATTATTTTTGATTAATAACTGTATGTTTATATAAATATTTATAGACATAAGTATACCTTTATACATATTTATGTTGTTTTAGGATATGTATATACATTGTAAAATGATTGACTTAAACTAATGCATTACCTCTCCATACTGTTTTGTGGTAAAGCATGTAAAATCTGTTCTTAGTAAATTCAAAATATGTGTTATTATCAACTATGCCCTTACAGTATATAATAGATCACTAAATTTCATTCATCTTATCTACACGAATCCATATACCTTTAGGTCAACATCTCCCCTTTCTCCACCTCTATCTCCAATTTGCTTTGTCTACTTTTTGGAATTGTAATACCACAGTAATATAATGTTGAAAGTACTTACAAATAATAAAGCACTATACCAACACTATTGGCTCACTACGTATAAGTTGGTACTGATTTAAGATAATTTTTTTAAATAATTCGTATGATGGTGATATTTTTCATGCCCCCCAAGAATTGGAAACAAAACAGCTGGAGAAGTGTGGTGCTATAAACCTTCTAATTAGGGGCTGGGAAGGTGGCTCAGTGGTAGAGCGCTTGCCTTGCATGCATGAGGCCCTGGGTTCGATTCCTCAGCACCATATAAACAAAAATAAAAAATCCGGAAGTGGCGCTATGGCTCAAGTGGTAGAGTGCTAGCCTTGAGCTGAAGAGATGAGGGATAGCGCCCAGACCCAGAGTTCAGGCCCCATGAACGGACCCAAAAAATAAATAAGTAAACCTTCTAATTAAGGTATCCACATCAATTATTTATGTGCCCATTGCAGTTGGTTCTCCTGGGACTGAAAAAAATGGTTAAAAGGTTGTGAGGTATTGAATTTTAAAGCAGAGCAGCAAGAACATACTTGCAAACGACACACTGTCTATGGAGTTGTAGAGCGGTAAACATGACAATAACAGAGTAGTTTCTTGGGGGGGCTTTAACAAGACGGCGGAACTTGTCTCCATTCATTCGGATTACAGGTCTCTTATTGGTCCACTCCATCAGCTGACTAACCTTTTCAGATAACACCATCTAAAAAAAGACAAAGTAAAAACATTAACATAGCCAGGCTCTGGTGGCTGACACCTGTAATCCTAGCTACTCAGAAGGCTGAGGTCTGAGGATCGTGGTTCAAGGCCAGCCCTGGGCAGGAAAGTCCATGAGGCTTTTTTTTTTTAGGGTCCAGTCGTGGGGCCTGAACTCTGGGCCTGGGTGCTGTCCCTAAGCTCTTCAGCTCAAGGCTAGTGCTCTACCACTTGAGCCACAGCACCACTTCCTGCTTTTTTTCTTATGTGGTGCTGAGGAATCAAACCCAGGGCCTCATACATGCAAGGGAAGCGCTCTACCACTGAGCCACCTTCCCAGCCCGCCGTGAGACTTTTATCTTCAATTAAGCACCAGGAAACTGGAAGTGGTGCTGTGGCTCAAGTGGTAGAGTGCTAGCCTTGAGTTCAGGCCCAGAGTTCAAGGCCCACAACCAACAAAAAAAAAGAATGTTAACATACTCAATTTGGCATTTAAAGTTAAAACTAGGCACAGTAGACCACGCCTGTAATCCCAGCACTCATGTGGAGGAAGAAGATCACAAATTCGAGGTTGACTTGTCTACATAGCAAGACCCTGTTTCCAAAAAAAAGTAAAAAAAAAAAAAAAGTAAAAATAAAAAAACTAAAACAAAATAAGAAGTTAGGGCTGGGAGGGTGGCTCAGTGGTAGTGTTTACCTTGCATGCTTGAGGCCCTGGGTTCGATTCCTCAGCACAACATAAGCAGAAAAAGCCAGAAGAGGCGCTGTGGCTCAAGTGGTAGAGCATTAGCTTTGAGCTGAAGAGCCGAGGGACAGCACCCAAGAGTTCAGGCCCACGACTGACCAAAAAACAAAACAAAACAACAACAACAAAAAAACACCAGAAAACCAGAAATGTCTCTGTGACTAAAAGTGGTAGAGTACTAGTCTTGAGCAGAAAAAACTCAGAGACAGTGCCCCGTCTGAGTTCAAGCCCCATGCCCCCCCCCAAAAAAAAGGCAGTTGGGATTGATAATCTACCCCACTTAATTTCTTTTGTGAGATGGGGGTCTAGCTATGCAGCCCACAGTGGCCTCAATTTGTGATCCTCCTGCCTTAGCCTCCCAAGTGCTGGAATTCCCAGCATGTGCCACCACATCCATTTTGTGTATGTGTGTGTGTGTGCAGGTGTACATGTGTGTGTGTGTGTGTGTAGGAGCTAATAATAGTGGTGCCTGAAATCAGGACCTCCCATTATAGTTTGTTTTCTTTTTTACTCAAGGCTGGCACTCTACCACTTGAGCCACACGTCCACTTCTGGTTTTTTTTGCTAGTTAGCGGAGGATAAGAGTCTCATGGGCTTTTCTTGTCCAGCTGGCTATGACCCTTGATCTTCAGATCTCAGCCTCCTGAGTAGCTAGGATTACAGGTTTGAGCCGCCAGCACCCAACAGAATTTTTTTTGCCAGTCCTGGTGGTTGAACTCAGGGCCTGGGCTCTATCCTTGAGCCTCTCTGTGTTCAAGGCTAGAGGTCTAACACTTGAGCCACAGCGCCACTTCCAGCTTTTTCTGTAGATATGGTACTGAGGAGTCGAACCCAGGGCTTCATGCATGCTAGGAAAGCGTTCTACCACTAAGGCACACTGCCAGCCCAGAAAAAAAAAATTTTTAACTATATTAAAAATTATTAATAGCTTACATGTTATGTACATATATACATATACAGACATGCATACTTACATATACAGCCATATATATATATATATATTAGTGGTACCCAGGTTTGAACTCAGAGCCTTTGAATTCAGACTAGCTCTTGCTAGTCTGGTGCTCTGCCACTTGAGCCTTGCCTCCAGACTAGGTATATACATATACACATTCACATATACAGACATTTTTTGTGCCAGTACTGAAGCTTGAACTCAGGTCCTCTTGCTTTCACTTAGCTTTTTCTGCTCAAGGCTGGGTGGTCTACCACTTAAGCCAAAAGTCCATTTCTGGCTTTTTGGCACTTCACTGGACATAAGAGTCTCATGGATTTTTCCTTCCCCAGCTGGCTTTGAAATTGCAATCTCCAGATCTCAACCCCATGAGTAGCTAGTATTATGGTTGGGAGCCACGTATAACACTGGTCTCCATGACAATTTTATCTCCAATTAACCAATAAACAGCCAGAAGTAGTTCAAATAGTAGAGTACCACTAGCCCTTAGAGAAAAAGCTACACAAGAGCAAGAGGCCCTGAGGTCAAGCTCCAATGCTGGCAAAGGTACACCTACACAAAAAAACAACTCAAGCTAGACTTGAGCAAAAAAGCTCAGTTGACAACAGCAACCAGGTGCAGCGTTCAAGTCCCAGAACTAGCTAGAAAAAATCAATTCAATACTTTAAAAAATCACATAGCAGCTGGGTGCTGGTGGCTCACACCTGTAATCCTAGCTACTCAGGAGGCTGAGATCTGAGGATCACAGTTCAAAGCCAGCCTGGGCAGGAACATCCGGGAGACTCTTATCTCCAATAAACTACTAGAAAACCAGAAGTGGCACTGTGGCTCAAGAGGTAGAGTGCTCACCTTGAGCTGAAGAGTGCAAGGATAGCGTCTAAGCCCAGAGTTCAAGCCCCAGGACCGAAAGAAAAAAAATCACATAGCTAAACTAGAAAATGAGTAAAAAAAAACAACAAAGAAAAACTATATGAGGGCTGGGAAGGTGGCTCAGTGCTAGTGTGCTTGCCTAGCATGCAGGAGGTCCTGGGTTCGATTCCTCAGCACCACATAAACAGAAAAAAACAGAAGTGGTGCTGTGGCTCAAGTGGTAGAGCGCTCGGCTTGAGCTGAAGAGCTCAGGGGCAGTGCCCAGGCCCAGAGTTCAGGCCCCAGGACTAGCAAAAAAGAAAAAGATGGCAAACATAGACAAAGGAAGATCTTCATTAAGTTAGACCCTGGGTTCAATCCCTACCAGCATAAGAAAATGTTCAACATCATTAAGAACACAGTAAGAGCCAGGGTGCCAGTGACTCATACGCCTGTAATCCTAGCTATAAAGAGGCTAAGATTTGAGAATCATGGTTTGAAGCCATCTGGGGCAGAAAAGTCCATGAAACTCTTATTTCCAATTAACCACTAAAAGAGCCAGAAGTAGTGTTGTGGCTCAAGAGGTAGAGTATTAACCTTATGAAAAACAATCCAGCCTGAGTATATGGCTTAGTGGTAGAGTGCTTACCTAGCATGTATGAAGCCCTGGGTTTGATTCCTCAGTACCACATACACAGAGACAGTGCCCAGGCCTTGAGTTCAAGTCCCAAGACCCGCAAAAAAAAAATTTAATGAGATATCACTGCTAGGCTGGGGATGTGGCTCAAGTGGTAGAGCACTTGCCTTGTAAGCACAAAGGCCTGAGTTTGAACCTTAGCACCATAAAAATAAAAAAGTAAAGAGAAATAGCAACATATGTTTGTTAATAAAGTAAAAATAGAATGACCTTAAAGAGGATGTGGAGAAACTGGGTATCTTTAAGGTTGCACAGTGTCTTAAAAACTAAGGAACTAGGGCTGGGAAGGTGGCTCAGTGGTAGAGTGCTAGCCTTGAGCTGAAGAGCTGAGGGACTGTGCCCAGGCCCAGAGTTCAGGCCCCACGACCAACAACAAAAAAACCTAAAAGGAACTAAACACACACTTCTCATCCAGACCAGCCAATGAAGGGAGCAAGAAACTGATCAATGGGAAGATGGGCTAAGGGGGAAGTGCTGACCAAGTCTGCCTCAAGAAGCTCTGGAGTCACCTAAGCCTAGCCCACAGTTTCCTTTAATGAAGCAATTTCTCTATTCAATTCCATGCTTTGCCACTAAAAAAATAAAACAGCCTCAAGAGACTGTCACTTCTGCTTCAGGTCAGACAATGTTGGTTCTTTTTTTTTTTTTGGTCCAGTCGTGGGGCTTGAACTCTGGGCCTGGGCACTGTCCGTCAGCTCTTCAGCTCAAGGCTAGCACTCTACCACTTGAGCCACAACGCCACTTCCGGCTTCTTCCTTATGTGGTACTGAGGAATCGAACCCAGGGCCTCAGGCATGCAAGGCAAGCACTCTACCACTGAGCCACCTTCCCAGCCCCACAATGTTGGTTCTTAGCTTCGAAATACACATTCTATATTTTAAAGCCATTATTAACCAGAAAATGGTGGCTCATGTGTGTAACTAGCTACTCAGGAGGCTGAGAACTGAGGATTATAGCTCAAGGCCAATCCAGGCAGGAAAGTCCAGGAGATTTGTTGTTGTTGTTATTATTGTTGCTGGTCCTGGGGCTTGAACTCAGGGCCTGGGCACTGTCCCTGAGCCTCTTTATGCTCAAGGCTAGCACTCTCACTATGAGCTTTTCCAGCTTTTTCTGAGTAATTTATTGGAAATAAGAGTCTCATGACTTTTCTGCCTGGGCTGGCTTCAAACTGTGATCCTCAGATCTCAACCTCCTGAGCAGCTAAGATTATAGGTGTGAGCTACTGTCTCCCAGCTCCAAAAGACTCTTATCACCAATTAAACACAAAACTCTGGAAGTGGAGCTGTGGATCAAGTGGTAGAGTGTTAGCTTTGAGCAAAAGAAGCTCAGGGGCCAGTGTTCAGGCCAACAGTCGAAGCCTCAGAACCAGCAAACAAAAACTAAAACAAGAAACTGGGAGAAAAAGAAGGAAGAGGTAACAACAGGGGGAGGGGGAGAGTAGCAGGTAGGTAAGCCAGAGCAGCAGAGTGATGCATATAATCGAAGTACATTGTATCTATGAGTGGAAATGTCATAATGAAACCCTTTACTACGTGCAATTAATATAAACAAAAATTCATGTTTTTAGTTTTCCTAATCACTTACCAGTCTTCAGATGTTACTAAAATGAAATTTCTGGCTAAGCAATACATTTCCAACTCCATCCATGAATTAAGAGTGAAACTGAACAGATACAGAAATATAATTGGACAGATAATTACTTCAGGAGACAGACAGTGAGCAGAGAAGAGCACTTTAAATCTGTAAATACCATGTGTTTCATTCCTGGATAGTCACTTCACTTTCTGGATATTGTTAAAATATATCACTGTATCTTTGCTTGATGATTTTTAAGTGGTTCGTTTTTGGGGTGAAGGGTTGCATTATCAATTAGTTTTGGTTTTTTTTTTTGGTTGGTCATGGGGCTTGAACTCTGGCCCTGAGCACTGTCCCTCAGCTCCTCAGTTCAAGGCTAGCGTTCTACCACTTGAGCCACAGGGCTACTTCCGGGTTTTCTGAGTGGTTTATTGGAGATAAGAGTCTCACAGACTTGGGTGCCTGAGCTGGCTTTGAACTATGATCCTCAGATCTCAGCCTCCGGAGTAGCTAGGATTACAGGCGTGAGCCACCAGCACCTGGTTTCTATGAGACTCTTATCTCCAATAAACTACTCAGAAAAAGCTGTAAGTAGCACTGTGGCTCAAAGTAGTAGAGCACTAGCCTTGATCAAAAGAGCTCAGGGCTTGAGAGCCCAGACCCCAAAACTGACAAAAAAAAAACTTACAAAATTTTAACATTGTTTAAGTAACATGACAATAAAGCAAAACCTTCGCCTTCTGCCTTATCCTACTACCTCCTGCCTTTTAAACAATTTTAACAGGTTTCAGTTTTACTTTCATATATGCAAGCAAACTATATCAGCCATATCATCTAATGCTTTCCATAGGCCAAGGGTCTTCTGGATGGAATTGTATCTTATTTAATTTTCACAGCAGCCACAGAAATAGGTATTTTCTCAATTGTACTGAGGAAAATGAGACTTGCTAACTTGCTAAAGATTACCTGAGTGAGATTAAATCATATCTTTTTTAAAGTTCTTGCTTTGTTTTGTTTCCTTATTAGTCATGGGGCTTGAACTCAGGGCCTGGGTGCTGTCCCTGGGCTCTTTTGCTCAACGACAGTGCTCTACCACTTTCAGTCACAGTGCCACTTCCAGTTTTCTGATGGTTAACTGGTTAAGAGTCTCACCGGCTTTCCTGTCAAAGGTGGCTTTGAATTGCAATCTTCAGATCTGTCTCTTGAGTTGCTAGGATTATAAGCACTGAGCTACCAGTGTCTAGCTACACTTTTTTTTTGAGACTTGAGAAGCAGAAGACCTGCCATGTAAACATTACTACAAACATTTTTACTATGCTTCAGAATACTCTGTGCATTCACCCTTTTCCATATTTAGATTCTGAGAAGCAAGTCAAGAAATATAATTTTGACAGGCATGATTGACACAGATCTGCCATCTGGGGAAGTAAGGCAGGAAGGTCACAAGTTTTTTTTGTTTTTGGTCAGTCCTGGGGCTTGAACTCTGGGCCTGAGTGCTGTCCCTCAGCTCTTCAGCTCAAGGCTAGCGCTCTACCACTTGAGCCCACAGCGCCACATCCGGTTTCTGAGTGGATTATTGGAGATAAGAGTCTCACATATTTCCTACCCGAGCTGGCTTTGAAACATGACCCTCAGATCTCAGCCCCCTGAGTGGCTAGGATTATAGGCAGGAGCTACTGGCATCCAGCAGGTTTTTGTTTGTTGTCAGTTGTGGGGCTTCAACTCAAGACCTGGGCACTCTCTGTGCTTTTTTTTTTTTGGTCAGTCCTGGGGCCTGAACTCTAGGCCTGGGCATTGTCTCTCAGCTCTTCAACTCAAGGAGAGTGTTCTGCCACTTGAGCCACAGCACCACTTCTGGCTTTTTCTGCTTATGTGGTGCTGAGGAATGGAAACCAGGGCCTCATGTATGCTAGGCAAGAACTCTAACACTGAGCTACCTTCCCAGCCCTCTGTGCTTTTTTTGCTCAAGGCTAGTGCTGCCACTTTGAGCCACAGCTCAATTTCCACTTTTCAAGTGGTTAATTGGATACAAGAGTCTCAGGGACTTTCTCCCTTGGGCTGGCTTTGAACCCCGACTGCAGATCTTAGCCTCCTGAGAAGCTAGGATTACAGGTATGAGCCATCAGTGCCCACCTTTAGGAGGATTACAAGTTTGAGGCCAGCCTGGGCTACAATTACATCTGTCTGAAAAACAGACAACTGGACACTGGGGGCTCACACCTGTAATACTACTCAGGAGACTGAGATCTGAGGATTACGGTTTGAAACCATCCAGGACAGGAAAGTTTGTGAGACTTTTTTGGGGGGTGGGGGCTTGAATTCTGGGCCTGGGCAATGTCCCTGAGCTTTTTTGCTCAAGGCTAATGCTCTACTACTTTGAGGCGTAGATCCACATTAGTTTTGGGTTGGTTAATTGGAAATAAGAGTCTTTGTACTGGGATCCTCAGGTCTCAGCCTTCTGAGTAGGTAGCTAGGATTACAGGCATGAGCCATCAGCACCTGGTTATGAGAGACTCTTATCTCCAAGTAAGCACCAAAAAAGCCAGAAGTGGAGCTTTGGCTCAAGTGGTAGAGTGTTTTAGCCTAGAGCAAAAGAAGCTCAGGGGTAGCTGGGAAGTTGGCTCAGTGGTAGAGCGCTTGTCTTGCATGCATGAGGCCTGGGTTCGATTCCCAACACCACATAAGCAGCTTTTTTAGCCGGAAGTGGTGCTGTGGGTCAAGTGGTAGAGCGCTAGCTTTAAGCTGAAGAGCTAGGGACAGCACCCAGGCCCAGAGTTCAAGCCCCACGACTGACAAAACAAACAAAAAAAAGTGCTGGAGAGTTAAAGAAAAATTACTGGATTAGGAATGTGGTTTAGTGGTAGAGTTGCTTGCCTAGCATGCATGAAGTCCTGAGTTTGATTCCTCAGTACTACATAAACAGAAGAGGCCGTGATGTTGTGACTCAAGTGGTAGGGTGCTAGCCTTGAGCAAAAGAAGCTCAGGGACATTGCCAGTCTTAACTCATTGTTTTAATTAGTTAGCTTAGCTTTGATTTTTTTTTTTGGGTCCGGTCGTGGGGCCTGAACTCTGGGCCTGGGTGCTGTCCCTCAGCTCTTCAGCTCAAGACTAGCGCTCTACCACTTGAGTCACAGCGCCACTTCCGGCTTTTTTCATTTTGCTTATATGGTGCTGAGGCATCAAACCCAGGGCCTCAGGCATGCACGGCAAGCGCTCTACCACTGAGCCAACTTCCCAGCCCCTAGCTTTGATTTTTATGGAAGAGTTCAGACACACAGAAATCTCTCCAGAAGGGAGATAAGAGCAATAGAAATAGTGAATTTGATCAAAGAATTTTATGAAAGAGATGTATAGAGCTCTGTAGAGATTTACTGTCTTATTAAATCCCTTTAATAGGGGCTGGGAAGGTGGCTCAGTGTAGAGCGCTTGCCTTGCATGCATGAGGCCCTGGGTTTGATTCCTCAGCACCACATAATCAAAAAGAAAAACCCAGAAGTGGCGCTGTGGCTCAAGTGGTAGAGCGCTAGCTACCATGCATGAGGCCCTGGGTTCGATTCCTCAGCACCACATAAGCAGAAAAAAAAGCCAAAAGTGGCGCTGTGGGTCAAGTGGTAGAGTGCTAGCCTTGAGCTGAAGAGCTAAGGGACGGTCTTCAGGCCCCACGACCGGACCCCCCCCAAAAAAAAATAAATCCCTTTAATAAAGAAATAGAAAAAAGGCATACAGAAGATAGCTTCATTCTTAATTCAGCAGAAATTAACACAAGAAATGTCTGAGTGACTTTGTGAACAGAATGTAGGATTAGAATGGCTGATCTGGTTTACTCCTCGTTCTACCTTAGTTAACTGTACAAACTGGTTTTTCTCATATAAACTTAGCAGGTGAGCTAGGAAGTAGTTTAGTGGCAAAGCACTTGCCTAGCAAGTGCAACGTCCTGGGTTTGATCCCCAGTACCAAAAAAGAAAGGACAAAAAATAAAATAAAATTTGAGGGTACAAACGATTGCTACTAAGATTTTTTTTTGTCAGTCGTGGGGCCTTAACTCTGGGCCTGGGCACTGTCCCTCAGCGCTTTAGCTCATGGCTAGTGCTTTACCACTCAGCCACAGCACCACTTCCGGCTTTTTCTGCTTATGTGGTGCTGAGGAACAGAATCCAGGGCCTCAGGCATGCAAGGCAAGCACTCTACCACTGAGCCACCTTCCCAGCCCCTACTAAGATTTTTTTTTAAGTTCTGAGAGTACAAAGATGTAAGTCACAAATGTTTTAAACCACAATGCTCAAACTGGTCTGCTTAGCTTGCTTAAGCATGAGTAGATAGGTAGGTGGGTGGGTAGATAGATAGATAGATAGATAGATAGATAGATAGATAGATAGATCTTTTGGATTTCCCAAAGCCTGTAAGTTCCACCAGGAGGGAATTGCACTTTTGTTCATGTGTGTATGTCAAGCACACGGAATATTTGTTGGCTGATCTACGCGGTTGATCAACCTGGTTTAATTTCACTTCGCTCTTATTTCCACATCCAGAACTGAAAAAGGCACCAAAGCTGTTGTACATGTCGGAGGAGTTAACATTTGCCAACATCGGAAAGCCTCTCTTTATATTTTGCACCCTGGATCTAGCCTCCAGCCCCAACACCCTATGGGGCCCCAACTCACAGAGAAGTGGCCAAACTTGTCCCAGCCCGTAGAAGCCAGGTGGCCACTTATTCCACCCCACTCTCACAAGACATGAAGTTTGCCTTTCCTTCCTTCGCAAAGCAATAACTCGAAAACGATGGGGTTAAAAGATACCAAAAGCCCAGAAAGTGGCGGGGACAGGGAAAGGAAAGCGGGAAGGAATCCACAGACCCAGTCAAGCCTCTCGCAGTGGGAAAAGCCTCTGGTGCTAAAAACTGTGTCCTCACCTCCTTTTTTCTTTGGGCAGAAGCTGAAGGAATCTTGTACAAGAGCAGCAGCGCCATGGCCAAAGTCGCAGAGATAGACCAAAACCACCGACGCGCTGCCATGTTCGCTCCTCTCCCCGGGGTAAGCCAAACTTTCCTTTGGCTGGGTATGTGGGATGGACGTGAGAACTGGGAAACCCACCCCTTCTCTTTCCTCATTGGCTAAACTTAGCCCTGGTAGGCGACCCCTCCCATAACGTCACAGCGCGTTACGGCTAGACGCCCGCTAAAAGACAGTTCGCCTCTAATTGGTCTCCGTTAGCCAATAGGAAGAGGATCATCTGGAGGTTTTTCATTGGTCCGTTAAAAATTATGGGCCTCCCCTTTCGTGCTGGGAAAAGATGTCGAGCTGAGCGGCTGTGAAACACGCGTGCGCAGTTGTGGAATGCTGCGGGTATTTTCAGTTCAAAATAGCTTGGAGTTGCTAAAACGCAATTGTCTCCCCAAGACTCGTTTAAAATTCCTTGAAATCCATTTCATTTAATCCCAAGTATTTGAAAAAGAAAAAAGTAGGAAAACAAAAATATACTTAATATAACTGGAAGGTTTATTTTTTGTTTTTTATTTTTAAGTGCAATATGAGTAAGAATTTGAAAAAGCAGGGTGTGGTGGCGTATACTTGCAATGCCAGCACTCGAGCCTGAGATAGTTTCCGCTTCCGCTTGGGCTACATAGGCAGACCTGACCAAAAAACAAAACAAAACAAAAAAACAGTCAAGCCGGATGCGGTGGCTTGCGCCTGTAATCCTCAAGAGGCTGAGATCTGAAGATCATGGTTCATAACCAGCCAGGGCAGGAAACTCTGTGAGACTCTTATCTCCAATAAGCCACCAGAAAACCGGAAATGGCACTGTAGCTCAAGTGGTAGAGTGCTCTCCTTGAGCTGAAGAGCACAGGGACAACGCCCAAGCCCCGAGTTCAAGCCCCACGACCAACAACAACAACAACAAAAAAACAGGCGCAGGTGGCTCAAACTTGTGATCCTAGCTACCAGGAAGCTGAGAGCTGAGGCTCATGATTCGAAGCCAATCTGGGCAGGAAAAGTTCATGAGATTCATAATCTCCAATTAACCACCAGAAACCAGAAGTGGAGCTGTGGTTCAAGTGGTAGAACAAAGGGGAAAGAGGGAAAAGCTAAAGGAGTTCAAACCCCAGTTCTCCCCATCCCCCCTAAAATTTAAACGTTTTGTTTTGTTTTTGGGTCCGGTCATAGGGCCTGAACTCTGGGCTTGGACACTGTCCCTCAGCTCTTCAGCTAAAGGCTAGCGCTCTACCACTTGAGCTACAGCGCCACTTCCAGCTTTTTTCTTTTTGCTTATGTGGTGCTGAGGAATGGAACCCAGGGCCTCATGCATACAAGGCAAGCACTCTACCACTGAGCCACCTTCCCAGCCCTAAAATTTAAAAATTTTAAAGTCTCAAAGAGAAAACGTGAGAGTCGGGGTGATGGTGGTTCATGCCTGTAATCCTGGCTACTATGGAGACAGATCTGAGGAGCACAGTTCAAAGCCAGCCCAGGGAAAGAAAGTCTGTGAGACTCTTAAGACTCCAATAAACCACCAGAAAATCAGAAGTGGAAGTGGTACCATGGCTCAAGTGGTAGAGCACTAGCCTTAAGCACACCAGCTCAGGGACAGGGCCCAGGCCCACAGTTCAAGCCCATGACCGACCAAAAAAATAAATAAATAAAAAAGAGAGATATCTCATGAATCATATTGACAAAAATACAAAAGTTATACAATATAAGCCATAAACAAAGGTAAAATAGGCACTCTTACATGTTGTTGAGGAAATGCAAATCATACCCTATCTATATAGGGTGACTTGATAATATTCAATAAACACCACATTTTAATTTTCACATTCTTTTGGAAGTATTAGGATTGAACTCAGAGGTTACTATATGTTGATACATGACTCTAGTCTTTTGTGGGTTTTTTGCTAGTCCTGGGGTTTGAACTCAGGGTCTGACCACTGAACCTAAACACCTTTTGCTAAAGGCTAGCACAGTGCCGCTTCTGGCTTTTTCTGTGTATGAGGTGCTGAGGAATAGAACCCAGGGCTTCATGCATGCTAGGCAAGCACTCTACCACTAAACCACATTCTGAACCCCACTTTGTGGGTTTTTAAAAAATATTTTATTCAACCTGAGCACCAATGGCTCATGTTTATAATCCTATCTACTCAGGAGGCTGAGATCTGAGGATTGCAGTTGGAAGCCAGCCCAGGCAAAAAAGTCCATGAGAGGTGTGAGCCAAAGGTGTCCAGCATAAAAATTTACCCATTCTAGACAGTACCCTGCTTGATTGATTGTTTAAAAATGCAGGGGGCATGACACTTTTCAAAAAGAAATATATTCAATATCTGACTTACATAAATAAGCATAATCTCTTTGTACATCACCCTTACAATAAAATATAACAGCTGGGCTGGGAAGGTGGCTCAGTGGTAGAGTGCTTGTCTCACGTGCATGAGACCCTGGGTTTGATTCCTCAGCACCACACAAGCAGAAAAAGCTGGAAGTGGTGTTGTGGCTCAAGTGGTAAAGCACTAGCCTTTAGCTGAAGAGCTGAGGGACAGTGCCTAGGCCCAGAGTTCAGCCTCATGACCAACAAAAAAAACAAAAACAAAGACAAAAAAAATACCAAACTTATGTAACTGTAACCCCTCTGTATATCAGCTTTAGAATAACAATAAATAATTTAAAAATACAAAGGCATTTTTATAATTATTAGCTTGATTGACACCACTAGGGTATAAGAGCAAATATTCTTTGCCTTATTTACTATGTCTCCTTTTTTTTTTTTGGTAGGTTGTGGGGCCTGAACTCTGGGCCTGGGCACTGTCTCTCAGCTCTTCAGCTCAAGCTATTATTCTACCACTTGAGCCACAGCACCATTTCCAGCTTTTTCTGTTTATGTGGTGCTGAGGAATTGAACCCAGGGCCTCATGCATACAAGGCAAGCACTCTACCCTACCACTGAGCCACATTCTTTGGAGAGGATTCCTTTTTTTTTTTTTTGGTCGGTTGTGGGGCTTGAACTCTGGGCTTAGGCACTGTCCGTGCGCTCTTCAGCTCAAGGCAAGCGCTCTACCGCTTGAGCCACAGCACCAATTCCGGTTTACTAGTGGTTTTTATTGGAGATAAGAGTCTCACGGACTTTCCTGTCCGGGCTGGCTTTGAACTGTGATTCTCAGATCTCAGCCTCCTGAGTAGCTAGGATTACAGGTGTGAGCCACCAGCGCCCGGCCTGGAGAGGATTCTTGTAGTGGCAATGGTGATGGGGCAGGCTAGTGCCAATGACATAAATACAGTGCTGTGTGTGGTGTGGAAAGGTATGGCACATCTTCTATCTCACTTGTGAAAATCTTTCTCCTTAGAATGGGCAATGGGTCCCTTTTTGGGGAGTGGAGAGTCTTGGTGGGGTGGTTCGTTGAAGAACCAGGCTTTGTTGTTGTTGTTTCTCAATTTACGCTTACAGTTTCAGATAAAGAATCACAGGGTTCCTCTTTAATGGGAGAGTGCTTAGGAATTTTTGTTTTGACTTTTGAAAATTCAGGAGCTGGATTTTCCTTCTCATTCTTTCTTCTTCTTCCTTCTTTCTTCTTCATCTTCCTCCTCCTCCTTCTCTTCCTTCTCCTCCTCCTCTTATTCCTCCTCTTCCTCCTCCTCTTCTTCCTCCTCTTCCTCCTCATTCTTTCTTATTTTACTGGAGTCTTTCTTTCTTCCTATACTTCCAATTGGGGGTTTCCTTTTATGTCCCTAGGAAAACTTTTTTCCTTATATTTGAGGTGGAGTCTAGCTTTGTAGATCAGGCTGGACCAGAACTCACAATCTTCCTGCTTCAGCTTGGGGTTACTTTGGTAGGCTTCTTACAATTCTGTGATCTCTTTTCCTTTCTCTGCCTCCTTCTCTTCTTTCTCTTATTTTGTGCAATACTAAGGCTGGAATTCAGGGCCTGGGCACTGTCCTTTAGTGTGTTTTGCTCAAGGCTGGTGCTCCACTTACGGGGTTTTGGTGACTAATTGGTGCTAAGGGTGTCACAGACTTTCCTGTGGGGACTGGCCTCGAAGCATGATCTTAAGGTCTCAGATTCTTGAGCAACTAGGATTATACCTGTGAGCCACCAGTACTTGTCTGACTTTTTTCTAAATTTGGAATTATTTCAAAATTAAAAGTAAAGTGGAACTGGAGCTGTGGCTTAAGTGGCAGAACCCTAGGCTTTAGTAAAAAATTCAAGAGAGAGCTCAGTGCTTTTAGTTCAAGCCCCAGTGTACACACACACACACACACACACACACACACACACAAACACACACAGAGTTTGACCAATTAGTTTGGGGTAAGTGGAGATAGAAAATGAGTTTTGAAGGAGCAGAAAGAACAGTGATGCAGTTCTCCTCTACAGATCAGTAAACCTTTCTTCTAGGAGCTTTCTGACTTCTATCAGATGGTACTTATAAAATGCCAGGGCGCCAGTGGCTCATTTCTGCAATGTAATTCTCACTACTCAGGAAGCTGAGATCTGAGGATTTGGGTTGGAAGCCAGCCCAGGCCAGGCGGAAAAGCGGTGGAGAATCTTCAATTAACCAACAACAATAACAACAAAAACCTTAAGTGGAGGTATGGCTCCTTGAGTAAAAAAGAAAAACCAAGCCCAAACCCTGAGTTCCTCGCCTTAGGGCTAGCACACACAGACATTCAGAGACAGTGACACCCAGACAGTGATACAGACACACGCAGCATTGAAACTACATTTCCCAAAAGGCATTAAGACTTTTGTCGCGATATAAAGAACTGCAGGTTTCCTGGCTTAAAAATCTCGCGAGATATCGCCAAATCTCATTACAGGTCTTAAGTGAAAGCCATTTTGTTTTTCAGGGTTCTTTGCAAGGGTACCTAAGGAGAATTCGCGTCGTCCAGCCCAGCCGCCGTTGCTTTTGTCTTAGCTACAGGTCCGCGATGTTTTCCTTGGCCAAAAACGCTGTAAGCCGTCTCCAAGGTGAGCAAAAATTGTGAGGAAGTCATTTACAGCTTCCTTACATCTGTCCTTTTGGTCTTTCGCGCCTCCAAATCCTGACCATCTCATTCTAAATGCCGAGTCTGTTTCCGCCAAGGCTTGCCATTACCATTGTCACCCACTGTTTTTCATTGTTGCCTTTCAAGATTGCTGTCTGCTATCGAGAGCTGGGCACTGTACTTTAATTGTTCAGGGAGAGAATCTCAAGCAAGAGCATTTCATGGATACCTTTCTTCTCCTTATATTCCAAATTTTACCCTTGGGACTGTATTGACTCCTAAGTCTACAGAGAAGCAATTGCTCTGAAAGCAGTCGTTCTCATTTCTTTTCAAATTCTAAAAGTTAGGCAGGTCCAGGTACATTTCAGGACAGCATTATATATCGATAATATACTAGATGAGAGGGAGAGAAGTCGAGAGGGAGAGAGAGAGAAAGAAAATGGATTTCCAGACTTGATTTCCCCGGAAGGTGACCTTGAGTAATGTGAAGGAAGGTGACCTTACTCAAGTAGCATTAGCTTCTGTACCCATATTTTGGTTTATATTTTTCAAAGATTTCAGCGTGTTACTAGATTGTATTCTAAACACTCCAGGTACTTCAAACGTAATTGAAAAATAGAGTAGTTTTTCCTAGGCCAGTAGCTGCATTGATTACCACTTTTACTTTGGGTAATGATTTAATTTTTCTAATCCTACTTTCTAATTTGTAAAATGGGGACTTTGTTGAAGATTATATGACATTACCAGCGAAAGGCATTGACACCATTTTTTGTCTGTAAAGTGTAAAGCAATCCACCTGGAACCAGGCGCTGGTGGATACCGCCTGTGATCCTAGCAACTTGTGAAGACAGATTTGAGAATCGCAGTTCAAAGCCAGCCTGGGCAGCAAAGTCCATGCGTGAGACTCTTACCTCCAATTAATTACCAGGACTCCGGAAGTGGTGCTTTGGCTCAAATGGTAGAGTACCTGCCTTGAGCTGAAGAGCTCAGGGACAATGCCCAGGCCCTGAGTTCAAGCCCCATGACCAACAAAAACCAAACCAAACATTCAAATACTTTCCAAGGTTCTTTTTTTTTTTTTTTGGTCGGTCGTGGGCTTGAGCTCTAAGCTTGGGCACTGTCTCTGTGCTTGCTCTTCAGCTCAAGGAAAGCAGTCTACCACTTCAGCCGCAGCGCCACTTCAGGTTTTCTGGTGATTTATTGGAGATCAGAGTCTCACAAAGTTACCTGCCCAAGCTGTCCTTGAATCTTGATCCTCAGATGTCAGCCTCCTGAGTAGCTAGGATTACAGGCATGAGCCACTGGCGCCCGGCTTTCCCAAGGTTCTTTAAACAGTAAAGACTTGCTACTTAAATTGGAAAGGAATAATTTAGAAAAAAGTATTGGAAAAAAACATTTTTAGTTCTTGGTTCTTTCTTAAATTCTTTTCCTTAATACACATAGGGGCAGTTTGAAAACTTTTTTGCTGGGTATTGGTAGCTCATGCCTATAATCCTAGCTGCTCAGGAGGCTGACATCTGAGGATTGCAGTTCAAAGCTAGTTTGGGCAAAAAAGTCTTATCTCTAGTTAGCCACTAAAAGCCAGAAGTGGAGCTGTGGCTCAAGTGGCAGAGCGCTATCCTTGAGTACTAAAAGTGCTGTCCTTGAGAACTAAAGTGCAAGGATAGGGTCTAGGCCTTGAGCTCAAGCCCTATAGCCAACAACAACAAAAAGAATAAATTCTCTGTGTGTGAGTGTGTACATGTGCCAGTTGTGGGGCTTGAACTGGGTTCCTGGGCCCTGTCCCTGATTATTTTTCTCAAGGCTGGCACTCTACCACTTGAGCCACTGCTCCACTTCTGGCTTTTTGGGAGAGGGTCATTTATTACAGATAATAGTTTCATGGACTTTTCCTCCTGGTCTGGCTTCAAACTGAAATCCTCACATCTCAGCCTCCTGAGTAGCTAGGATTACAGCCTTGAGCCATCAGCACCTGGCACTATATTTGTTTTATGTATTAATCTGCTTGTCTGTCTTGTCTTTGGTGAATTTCAAAATATGTTACTGTGCCGGGCACTGGTGGCTCACGCCTGTAATCCTAGCTACTCAGGAGGCTGAGATCTGAGGATCGCGGTTCAAAGCCAGCCCGGGCAGGAGAGACCTTGAGACTCCTATCTCCAATAAACCACCAGAAAACCGGAAGTGGCGCTGTGGCTCAAGTGGTAGAGCGCTCGCCTTGAGCTGAAGAGCTGAGGGACAGCGCCCAGGCCCAGAGTTCAAGCCCCACGACCGACCCCCCCCCCCAAAAAAAAAATGTTACTGTGCTTTTATATTCATCGCGTTTTGCCATTTTTACTGGTGTGTAATACTGTAAAGTAAATCTCATTGGCTTTCCTTATTTGTGGTATCAATTTCCTTTCATAATAATTAATAGATATATTTTTAATAGATATATTTTTGTATTTGCTCTATATTTGTTGGTTGTTTTTTTTTTTTTCTCTTTAAGTTCGAAGCATTCAGCAAACAATGGCAAGGCAGAGCCACCAGAAAAGAGCACCTGATTTCCATGACAAATATGGTAATGCTATATTAGCTGGTGGAATCACTTTTTGTCTTGCTACATGGACTTATGTAAGTACTGTTGGGTTTTTTTTGGGGGGGGGTCCGGTCATGGGGCCTGAACTCTGGGCCTGGGCGCTGTCCCTTAGCTCTTCAGCTCAAGGCTAGCGCTCTACCACTTGAGTCACAGCGTCACTTCCAGCTTTTTTCTTTTTGCTTATGTGGTGCTGAGGGATCGAACCCAGGGCCTCATGCATGCAAGGCAAGCGCTCTATCACTGAGCCACCTTCCCAGCTCCACTTTTTTTTTTCTTGCAGTGCTAAGGATTGTACTCAAGTGTTACTCATGTGAGGCAAGTAATGTATCACTCCCAGTCCCAATAATGCTTACTTTAGATATTTTTCATTCTCATTTATATTTAAAATGCTTTAACATGGTAGTCATTTCTGTTACAGAAGAGATTTGAAAGATTATCTTATCTAATCATCTCCCCAGTTCAAATATTTCTTCCTCAACATTCACCATTCATCTTTTTTTTTTTTTGGTTGGTCATGGAGCCTGAACTCTGAGCCTGGGCACTGTTCCTAAGCCCAAGGCTAGTGCTCTACCACTTGAGCCACAGTGCCCCTTCTAGTTTTCTGATGGTTTATTGCAGATAAAAGTCTCATGGGCTTTCCTGCCCAGGCTGGCTTTGAACCTCTATCCTCAAATCTCAGCCTCCCGAGTAGCTAGGATTACAGGTGTGAGCCACCGGTGCCCTGCTTCATCTTTTTTTTTGGGGGGGGTCCAGTTGTGGGGCCTGAACTGTGGGCCTGGGTGCTGTCCCTCAGCTCTTCAGCTAGCGCTCTACCACTTGAGCCACAGCACCACTCCGGCTTTTTTTTTGCTTATGTGGTGCTGAGGAATCGAACCCAGGGCCTCATGTATGCAAGGCAAGTGCTCTACCACTGAGCCACCTTCCCAGCCCCTCATCTTTTCTTTAACATGTCTAATACCAAATTATTTACTAGGTCACTAGGCAGTCCTTTTTATATTATGGTGCTCTTAAAAGGTCTTACGTTGATCCAGGAGCCAAGATAGGAGGATTGGATGTTGAAGGTGATATGGGCTACAGCGTAAAGCTGTCTAAAGCGTTGGGGGATATTTTTTTGACAACGCTAGAGTTTGAATTCAGGGCTTTGTCCTTGCTAGGCTGTTGCTCTATTGTTTGAATCATACTCTTAGTCCTCTAAAATGTTTTTTTTAAGGTCTTTTTTTGTTTGTTGTAGGGCTTGAACTCAGGACCTGGGTGCTATCCCCGGTCTCTTTTGCACCAGGCTAGTGCTGTACCACTTTGAGCCACATCTACACTTCAGGTTTTCTGATGGTTAATTGGAGATAAGAGTCTCACAGACAGCAGGCGCTGGTGGCTCACTCCTGTAATCCTAGCTACTCGGGAGGCATAGATCTGAGGATTGCAGTTTAAAGCCAGCCTTGTCAGGAAAGTATGTGAGACTCTGCAATAACAACCAGAAAATGGGAAGTGGTGCTGTGGCTCAAGTGGTAGACTAACCTTTAGCTGGAGAGCTGAGGGACAGTGCCCAGGCCTACAGTTCAAGCCCAACTACCAAAAAAAAAAAAGTCTCACAGACTTTCTTGTCTAGGCTGGCTTCAAAATGTGACCTTCAGATCTCAGCCTCCTGAGTAGTTAGGATTATAGGCATGAGCCACCAGTGCCCAGCTAGGATCTTATTTTATGTCCAAGTCGGCCTCGAACTTTTATATATTTCCTGCTTTAGCCTCCTAGGTGGTACAGTTACAGGTGTACAGTATCATACTTAGCAAAAGACCTTACATTGCCTTAAAAATGTTTTCTTACCCTATCCATCATTCATTTTTTTTGGGGGGGGCGGTCATGGGGCCTGAGGGGGGGTCATGGGGCCTGAACTCTGCACCTGGGCGCTGTCCCTCAGCTCTTCAGCTCAAAGACTAGCACTCTACCACTTGAGCCACAGTGCCACTTCCAGCTTTTTCTGTTTATGTGGTGCTGAGGAATCGAACCCAGGGCTCCTGCATGCAAAGCAAGCACTCTACCACTGAGCCACCTTCCAGCCTATCATTCAGTTTTTATACAGAAGTTAGGTTTTTTGTTTGCTGGTCCTGGTGCTTGAACTTGGGCCTGGGCACTGTCTATGAGCACTCCTACCACTTAATCCATAGTGTCACTTCCTGCTTTTTTGAGTGGTTTATTGCAGATTAGAGTCTCACAGAATTTTCTGCCCAGGCTGGCTTTCAATCTAGCTACTCAGGAGGCTGAGATCTGAGGATTGCAGTGTGAATGAAACTAGTCCATTAATCACCAAAATACCAGATGTGGAGCTTTGGCTCAAGTGGTAGAGCACTAGCCTTGAGTAAGAAAGCCCAAGAGACAGCACCCAGGCACTGAGTTCAAGTCCCAAGAGTGACACAAAAAAAGTTTTATTAAGGATTTATTTTAGTATAAAAGTTAAGGAGAAATAGAAGAAGAAACATTTCCTGTTCTCCATTTGCAGAAAATGGGAGTTAAAGACTCCTATAATACAGAAGCTCTGATTTATCACATTTTCCTATTACAGCTATGAGATACTAGAAAATTGCTCTCATAGGCTGGAAGTGTAGCTTAGTGATAAAAAAAAGAATGTGCTTAGCATACATGAAGGCCCTGGGTTTAAGCCACAGCTTCAAACCATAAAAAGGAAGAAGAAAATTGCTCTTAGGCTGGGAAGGTGGCTCAGTGGTAGAGTGCTTGCCTTGCATACATGAGGCCCTGGGTTCAATTCCTCAGTACCACATAAGTAGAAAAAGCCAGAAGTGGCGCTGTGGCTCAAGTGATAGAGCGCTAGTCTTAAGGTGAAGAGCTGAGGGACAGCGCCCAGGCCCAGAGTTCAGGCCCCACAACTGGACCCCCCCAAAAAAAAAAAACAAAAAAAGAAAAGATGAATCAGGGCACCGGTGGCTCATACCTGTAATCCTAGCTACTCGGGAGGCTGAGTTTTGAGGATAGAAGTTCAAAGCCAGCTCAGGCAGGAAAGCCCATGAAACTCATCTCCAATAAACCACTAGAAAACTGGAAGTGGCGCTGTGGCTCAAGTGGTAGAGCACTAGCCTTGAGCTGAAGAGCTGAGGGATAGGGCCCAGGCCAAGTTCAGGCCCATGACTGACCAAGAGAAAAAAGAAAGAAAGAAAGTTGCTATTATATATATCTTTTGTCTTTCGAGTTTAAACATATCTAGTTGTTGTTTTTTTTTTTTTTTTTTGGTTCTGGTCGTGGGGCATGGGCGCTGTCCCTAAGCTCTTATTGGACACTGAAGCTCTGTTGACTAGCACTGCTCTAGAGACTTAGGAGAGCAGTTAGGTTTGACTTACATAAAGGGCCTATGGTCAAGGTGGGTTTCTTAATTTATTTGTTTTTTGTTGTTGGGTACCCTTCCTGGTGCTCAAACTCTGGGTCTGAGTGGTGTCTCTGAGCTTATTTGCTGAGCCACAGCTCCATTTTGAGCTGTTTTTGAGTAGGTCATTGGAGATAAAAGTCTCACTGATGGGCTGGGAAGGTGGCTCAGGGGTAGAGTGCTTGCCTTGCATGCATGAGGCCCTGGGTTTGATTCCTCAGCACCACATAAGCAGAAAACGCCAGAAGTAGTGTTGTGGCTCAAGTGATAGAGCGCTAACCTTGAGCTGATGAAACTTAGGGACAGTGCCCAGGCCAAAAGTTCAGGCCCCATGACTGACCCAAAAAAAAAAAGAAAAAAATAGGCTTCAGGTCTGGGAATGTGGCTTAGTTGTACAGTGCTTGCCTAACAAGCAAGAAGGTCTGGATTTGATTCCTCAGCACATTAACAGAAAAAATCAGAAGTGGCACTATGGCTTAAGTGGTAGGGTGCTGGCCTTGAGCAAAAGAAGCTCAGGGACAGTGCCCAGGCCCTGAGTTCAAGCCCCAGGACTGGCAAAAAGAAAGAAATAGGCTCCAAAGAGAGTAGACTGTGATTTAAACATGTATAACTGTTGCTATTTTAATTCTTACAGACAGCAACACAGGTTGGAATCGAATGGAACCTGTCCCCAGTTGGCAGAGTCACCCCAAAGGAATGGAGAGATCAGTAATCATGCCAGCTTCTGTACTACTGAATTATTTCAAAACCAACTCATAATCGATGCTGAATGAAAGCCCTATATACTTAATGAAAATGTGATATATTGAAGGAATAAAATATATTTGAAACCTCCATTGTAGATTTTGCTTATTTCCTTTCTAAATGAATCCAGATCTGGTCACCATTTAGTCTTTGCATTAATGTTACAGTGAAAATGCTATACAAGCCCTTTAAGTAATGTCTTTATGAAGTAGTGTTAGAGAAATTCAGTTACCACCTAGAAGTCAACTTTATAGAAATCTGAAATTACAATTAATAAGTACAAAATTACAACTATTTTGGGACATCCTTGAGCCAAAAGTTTAGCTCAAAAGAATTACGTTTAATATTACTGGCCAGAAAAAAAATATTACTAGCCAGGTGCTGGTGGCTCACACTTGTAATCCTAGCTACTCAGGAGGCTGAGATCTGAGGATTGTGGTTCAAGTGGGCCAGGGCCTCATGCATGCAAGGCAAGCGCTGTACCACTGAGCCACCTTTCCAGACCTAGTGTAACTTATTTCTGATAAATTGTAAAAGTCCTGGGTTTTTCCAGACCACAAGACGTCAGGTGGCTGTTATCTCCCAAGTCCAGATTCGGGTGGAGGTCTGGGAATGCTCGCTTAGTCACATCCCAATTGTTCACGTCCGGGACCAGATGGTTGTTGACACTTGCACCCAGATCCAGAGAGGGGAGTAGTTACTGAATAGCTATAGGAAGGCTGTTGGTATTTCCCCACTTTTCAGTAGCTGTCAATCAATGTGCAAAACATTAAAATAAAAATTCAAAGCCAGCTCCAGTGGCTCATGCCTGTTTCCCTAGCTACTCAGGAGGCTGAGCTCTGAGGATGGTGGTTTGAAGCCAGCCAGGGCTTATTGCAAGGAAAAAGGCCACTGGGCAAGGGAATGCCTGAAAAAAAGAAAAGGGGGACAGGCCAGTGGCAACAGAAGTCTCCAATGTGCTGGTTACCCAGGACCCGAAAGCCTAGGGGAGACGGGGTTCGGATCCCCTCCCTGAACCTAGGGTAACTGCAAGTGGAGGGGTCCCTGGTTCAGTTCCTCATTGACACTGAGGCTCAGCAATTGGTCCTGACAAAATCCGGTGGAAAATTGTCGGCTAACTCCTCGTGGGTGCAGGAAGCCACAGGAATTAAAAATTAACCCTTGGACGACCCAAAGGACTATGGACTTGGGAATGGGGAAAGTGACCCGCTCCTTTTTGGTCATCCCCGAAAGCCCCTACCCCTTGCTGGGAAAGGACCTGTTGACAAAGATGGGAGCCCAGATCCATTTCTTACCAGATGGGCCCGAAGTAACTGACTCTAAAAACAAACCCATATCCATTTTGACCCAACTCTGGAGGATGAGTGTAGACTTCACCAAGAATCTGTCCCGCTTGATCAGAACGTAGCCTCTTGGCTTCAACCCTTCCCAGAAGCTTGGGCACAAACTGGGGGAATGGGACTGGCTAAACACCACCCTTTACATAGAGACCAAACCTGGAGTTGACCCCGTCCGGGTGCAACAATACCCCATGACCATGGAAGCACGGATGGGAATCACATCCCATATCCGACACCTCCTGGACCAGAGAATCATGCGCTCCTGTCACTCGGCTTGGAACACTCACTCCGCTGTTGCCCATACGCAAACCCAACAGCGGCGAATATAGGCCAGTACAGGACTTGAAGGAAGTCAACAAGCGGTAATGGACATAGACCCAACTGTGCCCAACCCTTACCCTCCTAAGTACCCTGAACCCAGAAAAACAATGGTACACTGTTCTGGATTTAAAAGATGCTTTCTTCAGCTTGCCCCTAGCTCCAAGGAGCCAGGAACTCTTTGCATTTGAATGGACTGATCCTGATAGGGGCAAAAAGGCCAACTAACGTGGACAACACTGCCGCAAGGATTCAAAAACTCAAGGATTGAAAAACTCACTGACTCTGTTTGATGAAGCCCTTCATGAGGACCTGAGTGAGTACGACAACAGCACCCTGATTTAACCCTCCTGCAGTGCATTGATGATCTCTTAATAGCCGCCCAGACCCCCGAAGCCTGCATCCCGGGAACTGAAGACCTCCTGCGAGCCTTAGGAGACTTGGGCTATAGGCCTTAGCAAAAAAGGCTCAGATCTGCAAATCAGAGGTAATCTATTTAGGATACCTATTGAAAGGGGGGCAAAGGTGGCTGACACCCGCTCGGAAGGAGACAGTCCTCTGCATTCCCCGGCCACAATCATAACGACAAGTAAGAGAGTTTTTAGGGCCAGCAGGGTCCTGTAGGCTGTGGATTCCGGGCTTTGCAGAGCTGGCTAAGCCTCTGTATCAGGCTACCAAAGATCAGCAACCTTTTGGCTGGACAGAGGAAGCTGAACAAGCCTTCCAACAGATTAAGGCGGCTTTACTGTCAGCGCCAGCTCTGGGACTCCCTGACATCTCCAAACCCTTCCAATTGTTTGTGGACGAGACCTGAGGCATAGCAAAAGCAGTCTTAACCCAACACCTGGGCCCCTGGTGACGCCCAGTTGCCTACCTATCCAAAATGCTGGACTTGGTAGCAGCTGGGTGGCCTCCGTGCCTCCGGATGATAGCAGCTACAGCATCAACGGTCAAAGACGCTGATAAACTGACCATGAGACAGGAGTTGCGGGTTACCACCCCACACGCCACAGACAGCATTCTCAAACAACCACCCGGCCAGTGGTTTAGCAATGCCCGGCTCACCCACTACCAAGGACTACTACTAAATCCTCAGAATCGTTTTCACGCCCCCAACGGCTCTTAACCCGGCATCACTGCTACCAGACCCAGACATGGGAGCTCCGCTTCACGAATGTACCAAAATACTGGCTCAAGTACACGGAGTGAGAGAGAACCTACAGGACTGACCGCTACCGGATGCAGACCTCGTGTGGTTCACCGATGGAAGCAGCTTGGTCCACCAAGGTCAGAGATATGCAGGGGTGGCGGTAGTGTCAGAAACCAAAGTAGTGTGGGCAGAATGCCTGCTTCCGGGGACATCAGCCCAAAAGGCTGAACTGATAGCCTTAACCCAGGCGCTAAAGATGGGGAAAGATCGGAAGCTGACGGTATATACTGACAGCCAGTATGCCTTTGACACTGCTCATGTGTATGGGGTGATATACAGAGAGCAGGGACTACTCACAGCAGAGGGGAAGGACATTAAAAACAAGGAAGAGGGCTGGGAAGGTGGCTCAGTGGTAGAGCGCTTGCCTTGCATGCATGAGGCCCTGGGTTCGACTCCTCAGCACCACATAAGCAAAAAGAAAAAAGCCGGAAGTGGTGCTGTGGCTCAAGTGGTAGAGCGCTAGCCTTGAGCTGAAGAGCTGAGGGATAGCGCCCAGGCCCAGAGTTCAGGCCCCATGACTGGACCCCCCCTAAAAGCAAGGAAGAAATCATAGATTTACTAGCAGCCATATGGGAACCCAAGAAACTGGCAATTGTCTACTGTCCAGGGCATCAAAAGTCAACAGATCCAGTCTCTCGGGGTAACAACTTGGCCAATTGGACCGCTAAGGGGGTAGCTCGAACTCCAACACAATTACTAGCCCTGCAGCTGCCAGACCCAGGACCACAAGACTTACTTACCTCCTTTACCAGAATACTCTGAAGGGGCTGGGAAGTTGGCTCAGTGGTATAGCGCTTGCCTTGCATGCCTGAGGCCCTGGGTTCGATTCCTCAGCACCACATAAGCAAAAAGAAAAAAGCTGGAAGTGGTGCTGTGGCTCAAGTGGTAGGGCACTAACCTTGAGCTGAAGAGCTGAGGGACAGTGCTCAGGCCCAGAGTTCAGGCCCCATGACCGGACCAAAAAAAAAAAAAAAAACCAACAGAATACTCTGAAGAAGAATGACCCTCCTGAAAGACTTGGCAGGCGTGTGCTAGAACAGATCCATCACAGCACCCACTTAGGCTCTAGAAGGATACAAGACCTAGTAAGGCAGACCAGACTGAGAATTAAGGGAGTTTCTGACATGATCGACCAAATTGTGGGAAAGTGCATTGTCTGCCAGCTTAACAATGCAGGGAATAAACCTCAGGCTAGAGGGACGAGACAGAGAGGGGACAGACCGGGAACCTACTAGGAGATTGATTTCACAGACGTAAAGCCAGGAAAGTATGGGTATAAGTGTCTGTTAGTCTTTATAGACACCTTTTCAGGATGGGCTGAGGCCTTTCCAACCAAAGGTGAGACCGCGAAGATTGTAGCTAAGAAGATTCTAGAAGAGATCTTACCCAGGTATGGCTTCCCAGTTATGAAAGGATCAAACAATGGACCAGCCTTCATGTCCAAGGTAAGTCAGGGACTGGCTTCCATCCTTGGGCAGATTGGAAATTACATTGTGCATATAGACCCCAGAGTTCAGGGCAGGTAGAAAGAATGAATCGGACATTAAAAGAGACCCTAACCAAATTGACCACGGAGACTGGCGCAAACTGGGCAGTCCTTCTCCCCTACGCTCTGTTTAGGGTCCGTAACTCCCCCTACAAGCTGGGCCTTACTCCTTACGAGATAATGTATGGCTGACCACCACCCATAATTCCTAACCTAAAAGAAAAGCTGGTTAAAAATTAAAAAGATGATGATTTTGAACTTTTATTTTCCCTACAAGCTCTACAGAGAGTTCATGATGAAGTCTGGCCGAAATTAAGGGAGCTGTATGAAACCAGACCTCCCCCAACTCCCCATCAATACCAGCCAGGAGATTGGGTTCTGGTGAAGCGCCATCAGCAGGGAAATTTGGAACCAAGGTGAAAGGGGCCATTCCAGGTTATCCTAACAACACCCACGGCCCTCAAGGTGGATGGAGTAGCTACCTGGATCCACTACACCCACACCAAACCGGTGGATCCCTTCCTGGACCTCATCAAACCTTCAAGAGGAGAAACCATCTGGACAGTAGACCAGACCAAGGACAATCCCTTAAAGCTCAAACTGTGCAACCAGGAAGCTAAACTGTAACTATGGTCTCCCTGTTTTTGATGTTTATAGTTTGTGCCTTCATAGATACCCCTGCCACTGAACTGCCCCACAATCCTTACCGACCCTTTCAGCTATCCTGGGAAATTACCCCAAAATGGGTGGACCCCATTAACCTGGCCATAAAAGAGGCTCCCATATGGACATGGTGGCCCGACCTAACCATAGATCTCTGTACACTGGCCATAGGAACGTGGGATGTTCAGAATCATTATGACCCCAACAAACCTCCAGAGTGGGCATGTTGGCCCAAAAATAGCCACTGTCAAACTTATGGGCTGGATGGAGCATTAGGGTATCACCAATGGGGGGGGTTGTGGAACCCCAGTGAGGAGGTATTATTTGCAAAAATGGTCATTTTATATCTGTCCTAGGGATGGTAGGACCAGGGCAGAGGAGGGTGCGGTGGTGAAGCAGACTTTTATTGTAAGGCTTAGGGTTGTGAGACAACAGGGAATGTCTGCTGGAACCCCTCCTCAGAATGGGACCTTATAACTGTTACTAAGAATCAAATGGGCAGGCCAAAGGATAAAGATTGCCAGAACAAGATCTTAAAAGGGCAATGTAGAAACTTTCAGTGCAATCCTCTGACAATTAGATTTACTGAACAAGGGAAAAAGTTTAGAGGCTGGACGAGGGGCAGAACCTGGGGACTGTGGCTTTATGTTGGTGGAACAGACCCAGGACTCACCTTCCGGTTACGATTAGTTGCAAAGCCGGTGTCAGAGACCGCCGTGGGCCCTAACGTAGTTTTAAAACCAATCACGAGATTGCCAACCAGCAGACCTGCCCCTACCAGTCCAACCACAGCCTCAAACTATACTACCCCTTTTCCCCCATTAACGCCTGCGTTCTTACCCGGCCAAGACAATCCACTTGTTGCTTTGATATAGAGATCTTTTGTGGTGCTAAATGCCACTCGACCTACTAAGACTGTGTCCTGCTGGCTCTGTTATAACATTATGCCCCCCGTATTACGAAGGGATCGCAATAGTTGGAAACATCACTATCTCTGAACAGGCAGGCTCCTGCAGATGGAGATCTAAAGTAGGACTTACCCTGGTGAGGGTGGCGGGAGCTGGGACCTGTTACAGTTCCAGAAGTACAGACAGGGACATGCTCCCCCTGTGTGACTCTACTCATATGCCCAAAAAGACAGGTTATTTAATACCCCCTAGTGATGCCTGGTGGACCTGTGCCAAAGCAAGCTTGACGCCCTGCGTTCACTTGACAATACTAACTAATCTTAATGACCTTGTGTGCTGGTACGTTTAGTGCCCACTATTACCTATTACCCAGACTCTGAATTTACGGATCACTGGCTGAGAAATTGGAGACAATCCCAACCTGAAGACATAGCCCTCACCTTCAGAGCCAAAAGAGAACCCATGACAGCTGTCACCCTGAGCCTTTTACTGGGGGCTAGCCTGGGTGAACTGGGAATGGGCATAGCCTCATTGGTACAACAACAGGGCCATTATGATAGCTTGAGAAAGGCCATTGAAAGACATTAAAAAATTAGAGGAGTCCGTGTCTTAACTCCAAAAAATCATTAACTTCCCTATCCAAGGTGGTTCTCCAGAATAGACGAGGCCTAGACCTCCTGTTCATGCAACAGGGAGTGCTGGGAGAGGAATGCTGTTTCTATGCAGACTATTCAGGTAGAGTAAAAGAATATGGCTACGGTTAGAGAAGGACTGGAGAAAAGAAAAAAGGAGTATGATCTAAACAAGGATGGTTTGAATCCTAGTTTAATTTTTCCTCTTGGTTAACCACCATATTATCCACCGTGGCTGGACCCCTAGTTATGTTACTGGTTACTCTGACCATTAATGTATCATTAATAGGTTAGATGCTTTTGTTAAAGACAGAATCAACACGGTGCAGCTCATGGTTCTCCGAACCCAATTTCAACCTATTGACCTTGAAACTAAACACTCGGGCAGTTAAGATCCAAGATTGGCTCTTACGGGTCCTATGGAAAGGGGGGAATGAAAAATGGAAAAATACCGACAGCCTTCCTATAGCTATTCAGTAACTACCCCCCTCTCTGGATCTGGGTGCAAGGGTCAACAACCATCTGGTCCCGGACTGGAACAATCAGGATGTGACTAAGCGAGCATTCCCAGACCCCCACTTGGGAGATAACAGCCACCTGGCCTCTTGTGGTCTGGAAAAACCCAGGACTTTTACTTTTATCAGAAATAAGTTACAATAGGGGCTGGGAAGGTGGCTCAGTGGTAGAGCACTTGCCTTGCATGCCTGAGGCCCTGGGTTTGATTCCTCAGCACCACATAAGCAAAAAGAAAAAGGCCGGAAGTGGCGCTGTGGCTCAAGTGCTAGAACGCTAGACTTGAGCTGAAGAGCTGAGGCACAGCACCTAGGCCCAGAGTTCAGGCCCCACGACCGGACCAAAAAAAAAATAAAAAAAAAAGAAATAAGTTATACTAACTTAATGTTACATTATAGATACTAACCGCCTGCTTCTGCTTTTGTACCTCGCTTTTGCCTAACAGTAGAATAAGTAACTTTTCGTTGTTGTATGCTATATACCACAACTCTTTTTTTTTTTTTTTTGCTGGACG
>NW_012267332.1:1837013-1844622 GCF_000151885.1 Dipodomys ordii | reverse complement strand
GTAGCTCAAGTGGTAGAGCGCTCGCCTTGAGCTGAAGAGCTGAGGGACAGCGCCCAGGCCCAGAGTTCAAGCCCCATGACCGACAAAAAAAAAAAAGAAATGGGAAAAGACTACCTCTTGCTACAAAAGGAAGATTTTTAATGTTCATAAGTGTAATAATTTTAGAATTTTTAATTTTTTGTGTGTGTGTGTGTGTGTGTGTATGCATGTGTTGCCAATCCTGGGGCTTGAACTCAGGACTTTGAGCACTGTTTCTGAACTTTTCTGCTCAAGGCTAGTGGTCCAGCATTTGAGCCCCATGAATGACAAAAGAAAACCATGACTGCATTTGTTCATCTTCCCTCCATTCTTGTACTCCCCCTTTGTACCCCTAAAAAGAGAACAAAAACGACAGACAATACCACTAACAATAAAACCACCAGCAGCAATAAAAATTATGTTCCCATTTCCTGGAATTCATTTTTTGAAAAAATCTTTATTGTAAAGGTGATGAACAGGCAGGTTACAGTTACATAAGTAAGGTAATGAGTACATTTCTTTTTTTCTTGTTTTTGGTCCATTGTGGAGTTTGAACTCTGGGCCTGGGCACTGTCCCTGAGCTGCTCAGGGCTAGTGCTCTACTACTTGAGCCACAGCACTTCCAGTTTTCTGGTGGTTAACTGGGAAGAGTCTCACAGACTTTCCTGCCAGGGCTGGCTTTGAATGGCAATCCTCAGATCTCAGCCTCCTGAGTAACTAGGATTATAGGCGTGAGCCACTGGCGCCTAGCTGAGTACATTTCTTTTTAAACACTGTTACCCCCTACCTCATTTTCTCCCGTTTACCCCTCCCTACTAGAATTTGTTTTCATAAGTAGTATTTTAGATGTTGAAGGGAGTTACATCTTTGGGTTCCTCCCCTAAGTGTATTCTTTGTGTGTACATGCATACAGTACAGTATAATTAAAAAAAATCCAAACAAGTTGGAAAACAAAAGCTTAATGTTGTTTTCTTAGATTAAAACAAAACAAAACCATCAATTTGGGCTGAGTTCTGGTGGCTCACACCTCTAAACATAGCTACTTAGTTGGAAGCCAGCTCAGACATGGAAATCTGTGATTCCTATCTCCACTAAAATACCAAAAAATCAGAGTGGAACTGTGGCTCATATGCTAGAATGCTAGCCTTGAACAAAAGAGCTCAGGAAGAGTGTGCAGGCCCCAAGTTCAAACCCCACGACACAAAATATAAAAATAAAATGCTTAAGGGGATTACAGGGTAGCAAAACATAGAGTATCATTGTGAGTTCATAAGGAAGTGAGGTGCAAAGGCTAGCAATACAGTAAGTGGTTCCCAAAACATCTGAGAAAAGGACACCATACTTTGTTTTCCAACATAATGGGAATTTTTTTCTGGAGGATTTTTTTTTTTTTTTGCAAGTCATGGGGCCTGAACTCTGGGTCTGGGCGCTGTTCCTCAGCTCTTCAGCTCAAGGCTACTGCTCTACCACTTGAGCCACAGTGCCACTTCCAGCTTTTTCTGTGTATGTGGTGCTGAGGAATTGAACCCAGGGCCTCATGCATGCAAGGCAAGCACTCTATCATTGAGCCACCTTCCCAGCCCCTGTTTCTATGTTTTGTTGGTTGTGGATCTTGAACTCAGTGCTCAAGGCTATTGTAGTACTGTACTACTTTGAGCCACAGAGCTACTTCGGTTTTCTTTGTTAATTAGAGATAAAAAGTCTCATATACTTTTCTGCCTGGGCTGGCTTTGAACCTTGACCACAGGCATGAGCCAGTACCGCCTGACTCCTTAAGTATTATAAATGATGGAGCAATAAAATAAGTGGAAAGGGGACATCCCCGTCCACGTAAAGATCATGAATTTATATGCATTCTATTTTGGGGGCAGAGACTTCTGAGAATCGAATCGGGTCTGGTAAGTGCTAGACAAGTGCAGTACCATTGATCTGCGTCCCCAGAGCGATTCAATCTTCCAAGGTTCTGGCATTTATATTGGTCGTTAGGCTTCCCAGTATTTGGAGTAACTTAGCCCACTCTGACTGATCCGCGCTAATTTCATGCTGAGCCAGGAAGAACATAGTAGAAGATGATTCCCACGGAATTCTCCTGGTACATTAAAAAGAGGCACTGTTTTGGTAGAGATTGTTTTTTCTTGTTTAACTTGGTTTGGTGCTTGCAGCTAGGAAGGAGGCAGGAGCGCCGAACTCCAGCCCCTCCCAGGGCTGAGGCTGGGAAACTGCAGAGGCGGGGAGCAGCAGAGGGCGAGAGAGAGCTAGATTTAGGCTTTGTTCCGGAGTCCACGTGACGTGGAACGTGCTCCCTTGCAGGCCCAGCTTCCGGCCAGGGCACCTCCCCCGGAAATGGGGAGCAGAAGTGGGTGGGGCCAGGGCTGGCGGCCGCGGTGGCTGGGGGCGGATAAAGGAGCGCCGGGAGGGAGGAGCTGTCGACGTCGCCACCGCCTAGCCGTCGTCACTGCCGCGGCTATTGTGACTTCCCAGAGTGTGAGAGCTTGGAGGCTGCGAGTGTAGACTTCTCGCTGCCACAGTCTCCGGAGCTCCGGAGGTTTAACCACCGCACGGAACAGCCAGGTAAGTCCTACATTGGTTCCCATCGTCCCCTGATTACCAAAGGAGTATTTGGTGTTTGTCAATCTACTACTAAGTGTGGTGAGAAGGTCGTTTTGTGTGGGGCACACCCCACACTACTTCACGACCCACACACTTCAGGTCCACCTCCCCGAACGTAATAACAGAAGAGATGATTTGGGTCCTGACCCATGTTACTTTCTTGTACCAGTCTGGGGAGTGTAGCCTACAATCCATGGCCTAGGTTCATGAATTGGGGGGCACCGGAAGGTCTGTGCCCTGTGTTGGAAGTCATCTGAGCCTGGGGAAATCTTTGCTTCCTGACATGTCTTTCTACTTTGGAAACTGAGTACTAAGATCACCGTGGTGGATAAAATAATTTTTCAAAATTGTTATGTGGCTTCTTGGTTTGCTCTAAGAGCATAAGCTAAATCTAAAAAGGTGACACTTGTTTTCAGTTTCTTTGCGATGCCCCTTTCCAGTAAGTCACAGAGTGCACCCTTTGGCCCATCCCAGGGCATGTATCTCTGAAGCCCAGTCTGTAGCGCTCTGTCCTTTTCTGTCCCTCGGGTGCTGGATCTACCTCAGCGATTTCTGCATTCTAGGCTGTCTCTTAACTTTTGACATTTTCTGTTGTAGATACTGAACTTATTTTAAGCATAGACAACACTTGTCTTATTTAACAATAAGCCTCTTTCCACCACCCCCCCTCCAGAATCTGAATTTTGTTTTAGTCCTACCCTCCTCATCAACTGTAATGGGGCTTTGTATTAAGACTGTGTACACAACATTGAATTAGGTGAAACTGAAGTGTGGGAGGAGGGGGTACACAAGAATTGAGTCTTTCTAACCTCAAACATTTACCAATCAATTGAATCCCAAATCAGCCCCTCTGAACGAATAACTGGGTTACTTATCTCATACTTTTTTTTTTGGTCGGTTGTGGGACCTGAACTCTGGGCCTGGGCACTGTTCCTCAGCTCTTCAGCTCAAGGCTAGCCTCTACATTTGAGCCATAGCACCACTTCTGGCTTTTTCTGCTTATGTGGTGCTGAGGAATCGAACCCAGGGCCTCATGCACACGAGTCAAGCACTCTACCACTGAGCCAACTTCCCCGCCCTATCTCATACTTTTAAAGTTTATTTTAAATTGTGATTTTAGGTTCATCATTTGAAACTTTCTAATGTCTATAGCAAAGACATGGGAGAGTCTTCTGTCCGTAACTTACTAGAAAGAGGAAGTGTTCATGAAAATGCAGGAAGGAAGGATTTGAGCTGAGATTGGATAGGATTTAACTTTGCAGAATGGAAGAAAATGTGACCAGTCCAGGTAGAAGAAATATTGTGAGCAAAGCCCTGGGGGAATCAAAAGATGCAAGATATTTACTAACATATTGATGTCAATGTCCCTATTTATTTATTTTTCTTCTTTTTTGTGTGTATGTCAGTGCTGGGGCTTGAACTCAGAGCCTGGGCACTGTCCCTGAGCTTCTGTATTCAAGGCTAGTGTTCTATCACTTGAGCCACATTTTCACTTCTGGCTTTTTTTTTTTTTGCCAGTCCTGGGGCTTGAGCTCAGGGGTTGGACACTGTTTCTGAGCTTCTTTTGCTCAAGGCTAATACTCTACCACTTGAGCCATAGTGCCACTTCTGGCTTTTTCAGTTTATATGGTGTTAAGGAATTGAACCCACAGCTTCATGCATGCTAGTCAAGCACTCTACCACTAAGTCATAGTACAGCCCATTTCTGACTTTTTTTTGTTAGTTTATTAGGGATAAGTGTTTAAGGAGCTTTCCTGCTCAGGTTGGCTTTGAACTGCAGATCTTCCATTAATTAGTTTTGTTTGTAGAAATATATGATGGGGACTGGGCACTTGTGGCTCAGGCCTGCAATTTTAGCTACTTAGGAGGCTGAGATCTGAGGACCAAGGTTTGAAGATAGCTTGAGCAGGAATGTCCATGACAGTCTTATCTCCAATTACCAAAAGAAGTTGGGACTGAAGCTATGGCTCAAGTGAAAGAATGCTAGCTGTCAGCACAAAAGCTCAGGGACAGTGCCCAGGCACAGAGTTCAAGCCAAGGACAAGTTAAAAGAATTATATGAAGGCTGGGAAGGTGGCTCAGTGGTAGAGTGCTTGCCTCCCATGCATGAGGCCCTGGGTTTGATTTCTCAGCACCACATACACAGAAAAAGCTGGAAGTGGTGCTGTGGCACAAGTGATAGAGTGCTGGCCTTGAGCTGAAAAGCTCAGGGACAGCACCCAGGCCCAGAGTTCAAGCTCCACAAATGACAAAAAAAAGGTATGAATATGAAGAAGTCTTTTTAAAAGTAATGTATCATTGTGATTGCTGCTGACCTTGGATGTGCACCTAATGCCCCAACTAAAGCAAATAGGGAAGGACAAATGCCTTAGTTACTTCTCTTCTTCAGTTCCACTGGAAAGTTTCAGAGTGTTGTATGCCCGTTGGAATTGAGAAGAAAATGGTTCATGTAAAGTGTGTTACCTGCCTCTTAGGAAGGAAAAGCATCCAGAAGATGCTGCTAATACCCAAGACAACATCAACAAAGATATAAGAATAGGGGCTGGGAAGGTGACTCAGTGGTAGAGTGCTTGCCTTGCATGCATGAGGCCCTAGGTTCGATTCCTCAGCACCACATAAACAGAAAAAGCACTGTGGCTCTAGTGGTAGAGCACTAGCCTTGAGCTGAAGAGGTAAGGGACAGTGCCTAGTCTGAGTTCAGGCCCCATGACCAAAAAAAAAGATATAAGAATAGAAGTATACAGTGACAATTAAATTCTCAGGACTATTTATGATAAACATATAGCAGACATCTAGTGTCATGAGATTATGTAAGAGTTGACCTACCAGGGCTTGGGTTTAGTATAGTGGTAGAACATGTGCTTAGCATGTGAGAGGCCCTGAGTATAATCCCTAGCTCCAAAAAGAAAAAAAAAGGAGTTGCTTTGAGAGCTAACAAAAGCTTACAGAGAGCTTAGTTATTAAAGAATTCCAAGTGTAATCACCTTTGTTGTGGTAGGAATAAAGGAAGGTATGTAATTTTTTTGTGGTCTTGGGGTTTGAACTCGGGGTCTCGTGGCTTGTAAGTTAAGGCATCCACTGTTGAGTCATACCTCCAGATGTTTTTGCAGTAGTGATGATGAACTGAGACCTTGAACTCAGACCTGGGTGCTATCCCTCATATTTTCCACTCAAGGCTACTGCTCTACCAGTTAAACCACAGCTCCACTTCTGGCATTTTGGTGGTTAATTGAAGATAAAAATTTCATGGGGGGGGCTGGGAAGGTGGCTCAGTGGTAGAGTGCTTGCCTTGTATGCCAGAGGCCCTGGGTTCAATTCCTCAGCACCACATAAGCAGAAAAAGCTGGAAGTGGTACTGTGGCTCAAGTGGTAGAGCACTAGACTTGAGCTGAAGAGCTGAAGGACAGCGCTCAGGCCCAGAGTTCAGGCCCCACGACTGGACCAAAAAAAAAAAAAATTTCATGGGTTTTCCTGCAGCTGCTGCTGGCTTAGAACTGCAATTCTCAGATCTCAGCCTCCTGAGTGGCTAGGATTACAGGTGTGAGCCACAGGCTCTTGGCAAGAATAATTTATTTAGTACAGTATACTGTTTGACCTGAATGTCAGGGTGTGATTAGAATTGCTTAAGAGTTTGTGACTATTACAGAAATAACCCACAAATTCCTGTTTCTTAATTTTAGAGCATCTAGAAAGTCATACGATGTTGAATGTTGTGTTTTTCTCCCCTGACTGGTGGTTGCTTTTTAGTTTTTTTTTTTTGCTGGTCCTGGGGCTTGAACTCAGAACCTGGGTACCTTCCCTGAGCTTCTTTTGCTCAAGGCTAGTGCTCTACCATTTGAGCCACAGCTCCACTTCCAGTGTTTTGGTAATTTATTGGTAATTTATTTGGTAATTTATTGGTGCTGTGGCTCAAGTGGTAGAGCGCTTGCCAAGAGCTGAAGAACAGTGACCAGGCCTAGAGTTCAAGCCCAATCACCAACAAAAAAAATAGTCTCAGGGAGTTTGGGAATGTGGCTTAGTGGTAGAGTGCTTGCCTAGCATACATGAAGCCCTGGGTTCGATTCCTCAGTACCACATAAACAGAAAAAGCCAGAAGGGGAGCTGTGGCTCCAGTGATAGATTGTTAGCTTTGAGCAAAAAGAAGCTCAGGGACAGTGCCCAGTCCCTGAATTCAAGCCCCAGACTGGCCAAAAGAAAAAAAAAACAGAGTCTCAGGGATTTTCCCATCCAGGCTGGCTTTGAACTGTGATTTGCAGAGCTCAGCCTCCTGGGTAGTTAGGATTACAGGCGTGAGCCACCGGTGCCTAGCTGTGTTTTTGATTTTTTTTTTTTTGGTTCGGTCATGGCCTGAACTCAGGGCCTGGGCACTGTCGCTTGGCTCTTCAGCTCAAGGCTAACGCTCTACCACTTGAGCCTCAACGCTACTTCCGGTTTTTTCTGTTATGTGGTGCTGAGGAATGGAACCCAGGGCCTCATGCATGCAAGGCAAGCGCTCTACCACTGAGCCACCTTCCCAGCCCCTGTTTTTGATTTTTTTTTCCAAAAATGCCATTATTGGGCTTGAACTCAAGGCCCCTTATACTCACTCTACTTTTACCCACAACTGGCACTCTACGAATTGAACAATGCCCCCAGACCTTTGTCTATTTTTTGATTTTTGAGAGAAAGTCTTATTATATAGCTTAAGGTGGTCTCTAATTTGTAATCATTCTGTCAGACTCTCTAGTGTTGGGGTCATACACCATTCCCAGCAATACTATTTTTAGTCAACAATACTATTTTTTGTGCCAGTCCTGGGGCTTGATTCAAGGCCTGGGAGCCGTCCTTGAGCTTTTTTACTCAAGACTAGTGCTCTACCGCTTTGAACCACAGTTCCATTTCCAATTTCGTGGTGGTTATTTGGAGATAAGAATCTCACAAATTTGGGGCTTGGAAGGTGGCTCAGTGGTAGAGCACTTGCCTTGCAATGCATTAGGCCCTG
>NW_012267332.1:1826122-1835893 GCF_000151885.1 Dipodomys ordii | reverse complement strand
CCCCCCAAAAATAAATAAAATGATCATACATTAGTTGTAGATGCATGCACAAAATGTACCTCTTTTAGCTTCAAACTCTCTTTTTTTGGTCGGTCGTGGGGCTTGAACTCTAGGCTTGGGCGCTGTCCCTGGGCTCTTCAGCTCAAGGCAAGTGCTCTACTGCTTGAGCCACAGCACCACTTCTGGTTTTCTATTGGTTTATTGGAGATAAGAGTTTCACTGACTTTCCTGCCCGGCCTGGCTTTGAACCATGATCCTCAGATCTCAGCCTCCTGAGTAGCTAGGATTACAGGCGTGAGCCACCGGTGCCTGGCTTCTTCAAACTCTCTTTAACCTTCCTTTACCTTCCCTACCTTTGTGTGTTATGTGTGTGTGTGTGTGTGTGCATATTTGAGCATGCTTGCATAAGTATGTGCATGTACACATGGGTTCTAGAGATTGAGCTCAGCACCTTGTGCTTTCAATGAACTTTTCTTGCTTATGGTTGGTTTGCCCTACCAATTGTATCATACCTCCAGCCTAGGTCTTTGTTTGTTAATTGGAGATGAAATCTCTCAGCCTTTTCTGACCATACTAGCTGTGAACCTCAGTCTTCCGGCCTCAGCCTCTTGAGTATATAGTATTATAGGCATGAACCATTCAGTGCCCAGCTTTTGTCTCTTTCTTAGAATAATTTCAATTAATTTAATTGCTCTGCTTTTTATTCATGGATATAAAGTACTTGGACTACACTCATCTACTTTCTTATTTTTGTTGGTTGTGAGCCTTGAACTTTTTTTCCATGGTGAGACTTGAACTCAGGGCCTGGGCACTGTTCCTGAGCTTTTTCGTTCAAGGCTAGGGCTCTTAACACTTTGAGTCACAGAGCCACTTCCAGTTTTTAGTGGTCAATTGGAGATGAGTCTCATCAGTTTTCCTGCGTGGGCTGGCTTCGAACCTTGATGCTCAAATCTCAGCCTCCTGAATAGCTAAGATTACAGGCATCAGCCTCCGCCTTCTGGCTCTTCTCATTTTCTGATCTTTATTATTATTATTATTATCAATGTTCTAGGAATAAAAAAAATAGTTCATTTGTATTGTCTCATCTTTACAGTAAGCATGTCTTTGGTTACACTTTGATAGTTGTGACTTGTTTAGAACTTAAATTGTTCTAAAAGAAATTACAATAAATTAATAAGCATAGCCTGGTCTGTTGTCTGATGCCTGTAATCCTAGTTACTCAGGAAGCTGAAATCTGAGAATTATAGTTCAAAGCCAGCCTGGGCAGGAAAGTCTATGAGAATCGTTATCTCCAATTTTTTTTTTAATTTATTTTTTATTTTTTGTGCCGGTCACGAGGCCTGAACTCTGGGCCTGGGCACTGTCCCTCAGCTCTTCAGCTCAAGGCTAGCGCTCTACCACTGGAGCCACAGCACCACTTCCGGCTTTTTCTGTGTATGTGGTGCTGAGGAATCGAACCCAGGGCCTCATGCTTGCAAGGCATGCACTCTACCACTGAGCTACCTTCCCAGCCCCCGTATCTCCAATTAAATCACCAAAAAGCCAGAAGTGCAATTCTGGCTCAAGTGGTAAAGAGCTAGTCTTGAGGACAAAGCTCAGGGATAGCAGTAGAGCCTTGAGTTCAAGCCCCAGGACTAGTGTATGTGCATGTGCGCATGCACACACACGTACACACGCATACAAGTTAATAAGAAAACTTATATTCAAACACTGCCACTTAACATTTTCTGGACTCTTATGTATTATTGTTGCTACTTCAAGCATCTTACGTCATTATTGCATGATAGTATTTTGTTATTTTGAGAGGCAGTATACCATAGGATTAAGAATAGGGACTTTGACCAGCAAAAACTTGAGACCCTACCTGAAAAACAACTAAAGCAGAAAATAACTGGGGAAGTGGCTCAAGTGATTGAGCACCTGCCTAGCAATTGTCAAGGCCTCTCAGTTCAAACTCCAGTACTACCAACCCCCTCAACATACACACACGAGTGCAGATTTAGGATACTACCTTCTCTGCCTCCTACTTGTATGATCCTAAGAAGATCTGATTTATTTATGTATTTTTGCAGTTTTGGGATGGACATGCAGATATCACTCAAGTCCTCTTTCTGAGCTACATCACCAACCCTTTTTCATATTTGTAAAATGGGGACAGTAACAGCCTCAGAATTGTTGATGGGTTCATACATGTAAAACAGTAAGAACAATGCCTGACTTGAGTAAATATATAATAAAATTTAGTTACTATTATTATATTTTTCTGTTGGTTGGGGCTTGAACTCAGGGCCTGGGCACTGTCTCTGAGCTTTTGTGGTAAAGGCTAGCATTCTACCACTTGAGCCACAGCTCTACTTCCAGTTTTTGGTAGCTAATTGGAGATAAGAGTTTCACAGTCGGGCTGGGAAGGTAGCTCAGTGGTAGAGTGCTTGCCTTGTATGCATCAGGCCCTGGGTTTGATTCCTCAGCACCACTTAAGCAGAAAAAGCCAGAAGTGGCGCTGTGGCTCAAGTGATAGAGCACTAGCCTTGAGCTGAAGAGCTGAGGGACAATGCCCTGGCCCAGAGTTCAGGCCCCACAACCAACCAAAAACAAACAAACAAACAACAAAAACAAGAAGCCAAGACTTTCACAGCCTTCTTTGCCCACTCTGGCGTCAGATCTCAGCCTCTTGAGTAACTAGGATTACATGCATGAACTACTAGCACCTGGCTACTATTATTATTTTAATATATTATTTACTGTAAAAGTAATTTTAGCAACCTATGCAATAAAATTGCAAATTACAGTTTTTCCATATTCTCTCTCAGTTTAGTGACTACAGGAGCTATAGGGTAATAATATCTGCAACTAGTCAAGCTTAGTTTCCAAACATAAAATCTGGAAAATTCAAATTAGGAAGGCTCAAGAGCCTAGAGGACACCTATACTATACTAACCTTGACATCCTCAAACCCATTATGAAAGCTAGCCAAGCGAATCACCATGATTCTACTTCCTCACCAAGAAAACTACCAACAATCTGGTTGTGTAATTAGCGAGCCACAAACTGGGCCATTGAGATTTACCATATTATTTCCTTAATTGCTAAATGCTGAATCAGTTCTGCTTGAATGAGTCCCCCCCCTTCCTATATCTGGGTTTGAACTCTGTTTTTTGCTTGGCTTGCACATTCTGCTTGCTTACTCATACTGCTATATCTTCAGTCTAGTATTTTGCTGGTTAATTGGAAATGGAAACATTATTGTCCTTGTTGGCTTTGAACCACGATCCTCCAGATCTCTGCTTCCTGATTATGTAAGATTATAGGTATAAGTCACCAGTGCCCAGCTCTGCTGAATGAATTGTGGAATAGAAAAATGTCAGCAAGCTAGGCATTGGTGGCTCACACCTATAATCCTAGCTACTCTGGAGTCTGAGATTTGAGAATTGTGGCTCAAAGCCATTCTGGACATAGAAATCCAAGATACTTTGATCTTATCTCCAGGTAACCAGCACAAAAGCTAAAACTGAAGCTCAATTACTGACATTAAGAAAAAGAAAGATAAGAAAATGTTAGCAAGAGAAAAGGCATGTCTAATCTACTCTGCATACTAGCTACATTCTTAGAACATTTTCTATAAACGGAAATATTTGTTGGCAATACTGAGATTTGAACAGAGGGCCTACACAGGTGTTTTTTCTATCCATTGAGTTACATCTCCAGCCCATAAATAGAATTTTGGTGAAGCTCCTTAGTTCTCTAATCTGTAAATCTTTGTGGTATGCTTATTCTATAGACAGTGTTTACCTTTCCCCCGTGACATATACAAACTAGCGTAATGCTCCTATGCTACCATATCTAGCCATGGGAGAATATGAAATAGTAAACAAATCTGGAGACTTTAGACACTAAACTATGATATTTATTGGAAGGTATTTGGAATTCAAAAAGAAAACTGCTTAGGAGTATTTGGTATGCTTTTCCATGGAAGGGGTGGGACTTCTGCTCATTTACTTAGCGAAAGATTTCTTTTTTGGGGGTTGGTTGTGGAGCCTGAACTCTGGGCCTGGGCACTGTCCCTCATCTCTTCAGGTGAAGGCTAGCACTCTACCACTTGAGCCACGGCGCCACTTCTGGCTTTTTCTGCTTATGTGGTGCTGAGGAATCAAACCCAGAGCTTCATGCATGCAAGGCAAGCACTTTACCACTGAGCCACATTCCCAGCCCCAGCAAAAGATTTCTTGAGTATCCTACTAGAGGTATGATAAATGAGCAAACTGGAGACAATTCTGCTTTTGTGGAAGTTATAGATTAGCGAGATCATAGTATTTGTCCCTGTTAGATAGTTGAGGGACTATTGTAAACAGTTTCTGGGAGAAATGTAAGCATGGATAGCATGGCCTTCTGTAAACGTGGAACTGAGCAGGTCCAATGCCTTATGCCTGTAATCCTAGCTACTCAGGAGGCTGAGATCTGAGGCTTAAAGTTTGAAGCCAACTTGGTCAGGAAAGTCTGTGAAACTCATCTCCAGTTAACCACTAAAAAGCCAGAAGTAGAGCTGTGGCTCAAGTGGTAGAGTGCTGGTCTTGAGCACAACAGCTCAGGGACAGTGCCTGGGTCCTGAGTTCAAGCCCCAGGACCAACACACACAAAAAGAGTAGTAGTACTGGACTTGCCAGGAAGAGGTCTCCAAAAGGAAGAAAAGTCTCTGTCTGGCCCTTATGTCCCGAGTTCATGATGTTGCTGCAAAAAACAGTTAGAGAGACCAAGGAAATTAATTGGTAATGCAGAACAAAGAGAAGATAGATAGTACTATCCCAGGCATGGGTGCAGGCACATCTGATAAAAAGTGCAAAATGTGAAAGAGTAGGTTGAGGTGTAGCTTAAATTTGCCTTAGGATGAGTGTTGCCTTTTGATCTGACACCTGGCATGTTCTAGCATTTTTCTGTTACATTGTTTGATTAGTTGGGCCTAGAGATTTTAAGGTTGGTATACTCATTAACTGAGTCATTATGACAGATGTTTGAGCATCACTTTAAGCGAAGACTGGATCTTCCAGATCCTCCCCTGAGATAAGTATTTTCCTTTGCAAACAATTTTTGGGCCAGGAAGAGAGAAGACTCATCTCTCTCCCTCCCCCCTCCCTCCCTTCCTTCCCCCCTCCCTCCCTCCCTTCCTTCCTTCCTTCCTTCCTTCCTTCCTTCCTATTGGTAATATTCTGTTTGTCTGAATTTCTGGCTGCTCTTTCTTATGCCTCATTTTCTCCTACTTATCCTGCCTCAAAAGGACTGGTGTGGTATGTAAAGATCTGATGTTGAGGAGCCATGAAGGTTTTAGGTGTGAATGATTTAAGGAGCTGTTTAGGTCTGTGGCAAAATCCTTTGGATTTTTTGTTGTGTTTTGAAGGAGATTAGGAGCTCTGAATTTGGAGTCATTCTACTTTGGGTTGGTCTCATCTCCACTCTAATTTGTTTCCTAAGTTGAACATTTCCTAGAAAGTTTTCTCAGTGATACAGCTCCACAGGCAATACATAGATGCTTGTGCCAGTGGCTGGGGTTGGTTAGCCCTAGGATCACCAAGTGACATTAGAGAGATCAAGTGGTGTGCAGGTGAAATGCCAACAGGAAGTCTGAGGAGAGATTGGCAAAAGTAGATTAGGCAATGAAAGAGAGAGCAAATGCATTCTGATAGTAGGTAAGGTTCCATGAGTAATGTCTTCAAGAATAACAGAGTGGAGTTAGAGGTGTGACTCAGTTGGTAGAGCTCCAGCCAGTGAATGAAAGTGTCAGGTACTGAGTTCAAGTCACAATCTCAGACAAAAAAGAAAAGAAAAACAGTACATTTGCCTACACTTTTTGCTTCTTATTTATTTGTATGTTTATTTTTTGGTTTGTTTGTTTGTTTTCTTGGGTCTGGTCGTGGGGCCTGAACTCTGGGCCTGGGTGCTGTCCCTCAGCTCTTCAGCTCAAGGCTAGCACTCTACCACTTGAGCCACGGCGCCACTTCTGGCTTTTTCTGCTTATGTGGTGCTGAGGAATCAAACCCAGGGCCTGATGCATAGCAAGGCAAGCACTCTACCACTGAGCCACCTTCCCAGCCCTGTATGTTTATTTTTTATTTGCCAGTACTGTGCTTGAACTCAGAGCCTGTTAGCATTTTTCAAGGCTAGGTCTTTACCACTTGAGCCACAGCTCCACTTTTAGCTTTTTTTGGTGGTTAAAATTTACAGTAAGTATCTTATGGACTTTCCTACCTCTGCTGGCTTCCGAACAGCAGTCTTGATATCTCAGCCTCCTGAGTAGCTAGGATTGTGATCCTAACTGTAGGCCTGAGCCACCAACACCTTCTTTTATTTATTTTTATTGGAGTCTCCCTCCATATATAGCCAAGGCTGGGCTTGAACTCAGGTTGGCTTCCTGCCACAAATTCCCAAATGTTGGAATTGCAGGTGCATACCTTCACACACAGCCCTACACCTTTGTTTCTAATTGTGATTCTGTAACTGTGACTAGTTGAGAAACTTAACTGCAATTATTTGACAGGACTATTTTAGAACAAGTAATGCCTTTTTTTTTAATTGGTCATGGGGTTTGAACTCAGGGCCTGGGTGCTATTCCTGACTTTTTTCGCTCAAGGTTAGTGCTCTACCATTTTGAGCCACAGCGCTATTTCTAGTTTTCTGGCGATTACTTGGAGATAAGAGTCTTGCAGCCTTGGAGCTGAGAAGGTGGCTCAGTGGTAGAGCGCTTGCCTTGCATGCATGAGGCCCTGATTTCGATTCCTTAGCACCACATAAGCAGAAAAAGCTGTAAGTGGTGCTGTGGCTCAAGTGGTAGAGCTAGCCTTGAGCTGAAGAGCTGAGGGACAGCACCCAGAGTTCAGGCCCTACCACCAACCCCCCACCCCCCAAAAAAAGCGTCTCAGCCTTTCCTGCTGGGGTTGGCTTTGAACTGCAATCCTCAGATCTCAGCCTCCTATGCTAGCATTATAGACATGAGCCCCCAGCACCCAGCTAATACTTACCTTTCTTTTTTACTTATTTCTTCTTTGTGGTCCTGAGACGGAACCCAGAGCCTTGGCAAGTGCTGGACCACTGAGTCCCACCTTGAGCTATTCAGTGGTTGCTTTAGCTTAAGTTCTACATTGGAGGCCTCCAGTTTGGATTATCTTGTATAGTTGGGAGGTCAGTTGTGTTGTACTTCAACCCAGCTTTGTCAGAAACCTTATGAAGTAAGTTCTGTTGGTGCCTGGTGTTGGGCATCTCTAAGTTAGCTTAAGGCATGAGTAGATTGCCTCATATGAATGTTTATCTTGACCTGCATTTTCTGTCTTCTTCCTTTTAGATTTAAATGCAATTATAACTGTGTTGTAAGAAGGTTTGTCAGTATTCTGGTATATTTTAGAATAGATCCCACAAAACGACCTTTGCCTCCTTACTTCTTTTCATCTTTGGGTGCTTAAGATTCAGGCCCATAGATCCTGACCCTGAAGTTGCAGGTCATGTTTTTTTTTTCTACTCCCACTGAGAATCTCAGCTGGGACTAGTGGCAGGGAGGGGATGGAGCAGGGAGTTGCAGAAGGGCAGGTTTCTGGGGCTACAAGTTGATCCCGATTTGCAGGTTGGAGCTCCTTCATCTCATCTAGGGCTGTTGTCTCACACAAATCCTCGGTACAGCAGTCACAGTGTAAGTAGTGATGACAGGGGGTTGTGCAAGGTGGCGGTCATGAAACATAATCCAAACTACTTCTGTCCGTTCCCTCAGTAACTACTGCCCACGTCTTCATGCCCATTATTCAAGTCTCTCTACTTTTTACCTTGAGGCTCTCACTCCTTGTTATTTAAAAAATTTTCCACCTTTCCTGAGGCTTGAACTCGGGGCTTGCTCACTGTGCCTGAGCTTTTGTGCTCAAGTCTAGCACTGTACCACTTGAGCCACAGCTCTACTTCAGTTTTGTTTTGTTTTTTAAAAATAAAGATTAGTAACTTTTGTAATTTTAATTTAATTTTTTTATTTTGCTGGTCGTGGGGTCTGAACTCTGGGCCTGGGCTCTGTCCCTCAGCTCTTCAGCTCAAGGCTAGCACTCTACCACTTGAGCCACAGTGCTACTTTCTGGCTTTTTCTGCTTATATGGTGCTGAGGAATCGAACCCAGGGCCTCAGGCATGCAAGTCAGGCACTCTACCACTGAGCCACCTCCCCAGCCCCTGTTTTTTTTTGCTGTTTAATTGGAAAGAAGAGTCTCAGACTTTCCTGTAGCTTTGAACTATATTTCTCAGATCTCAGCCTCCTGAATAGCTACGTTTAATGTGAGCCACTGGCATCTAGCACTTAAGCTCCCCTTTAATCCATCAGCAATGGGAAGGGGAAACAAGGGAGGAGGCAACAATGCTTGATAAGAAATGTTCTCATTACCTTGCCCATGTAATTATAACCCCTCTGTATGGTATTTTCACAAAAAAAAAAACATAGGGGAGCTGGGCGCTGGTGGCTCACGCCTGTAATCCTAGCTACTCAGGAGGCTGAAATCTGAGGATCATGGTTCAAAGCCAGCCCGGGCAGGAAAGGCCGTGACCCTTATCTCCAATAAACCACTAGAAAACCTGAAGTGACGCGTGGCCCAAGTAGTCGAGCACTCGCCTTGAGTTGAAAAGCACAGGGACAGTGCCTAGGCCCAGAGTTCAAGCCCCACGACCAACAAAACAAACAAACAAAAAACATAGGGGTTTTAGAAACTATCCATTTTCTTGCTCTATTTGGTGGACACTTGGTGGTAAAGTGACAGTCTCTGCTCAGTCTGTCTTGCAGGCTGTTAGTGTGTGTGGGGGTTCTAGAACTTGAATTCAGGCCCTGGCCACTGTCCCTGAGCTTTTCTGGTGAAGAGTAATGCTCTACTATTTGAAATAAACTTCCACTTCACCAGTTTTTTCTGGTGGTTAATTGGAGATGAGTGTCATGGACTTTTCTGGCCTGGTTGGCCTTGAAACATGATCAGATCTTAGCCTTCCGAGTAGCCAGGATTACAGGCATGAGTTTCTGGCCTGGCTTTTACTGAGAGTGTTGTCTCCAGTTGACCACCCAAAAGCCATGAGTGGAGCTGTGACACAGGTGGCAGAATGTTAGCCTTAATCAAAAAAGTTTAGGGACAGTCCCACACCCTGAGTTCAAGCCCCAAGACCGGTCCAAAAAGCTCATAATAAAAATGGGCTCTGTTAGTTCTACAGGGGAGAGGTTTCATTGTTAGATCTCCACACATTTTCATGTTGTATCCCATTCAGTCTCACCCCTCTATCACTTCCCCTCAAATATTGCCAGGTTTTATTATTCCATATTTTTAGTTGCAAACAGTCTTATTTTGTTAGGTTCTTTTTTTTTTTTTGCCAGTTCTGGGGCTTGAACTCAGGCCCAGGGCACTGTCTCTGAGCTGCTTTTGCCCAAGGCTAGCGCTCTACCACTTGAGCCACAGTGCCACTTCCAGCCTTTTCTGCTTATGTGGTGCTGAGGAATCGAACCCAGGGCCTCATGCATGCAAGGCAAGCACTCAACCACTGAGCTGTCTTCTCAACCCCCAGTTTTAGTATTTTAAAACTACAAATAATAAATAAATCATGGTATGATCATATAAGGAAATGGAAAGAAACCAGAAAAGTTATGATATTAAACATATGTAATGCAATAAGAAAGTCTGCAATGGGGCTGGGAAGTTGGCTCAGTGGTAGAGCGCTTGCCTTGCATGCCTGAGGCCCTGGGTTCGATTCCTTAGCACCACATAAGAAAAAAGCCGGAAGT
>NW_012267332.1:1822480-1824467 GCF_000151885.1 Dipodomys ordii | reverse complement strand
CAGTTCTACTACTGACTTTTTGCTGGTTAAATGTAGATAAGAGTCTCACAGATTTTTCTGACTTTGAATGACAATCCTCAGATTTCAGCCTCCTGAGTAACTAGGATCAGGCAGGCGTGAACCACCAGCTCCCAGCTGAACTAGTTGTTTTGAGCTAGAATTGAATCTGGCCTTCAACTAAGCAGAAGAATTGTCTTTCTGGGCATAGTCACGCAAATCTGTAATTCTGGGAAGCAGGGACAGGAGTATCATAGGTTCAAGGCCAGCCTGGGCTACATAGTGTAACCTTTGCTATTCTAATTAGAATGCCATTATCAAATACTATTGTTTTTCTTTTGTTGGTCATGGGCCTGAACAATAGGCCTGGGCGCTGTCCCTCAGCTCTTCAGCTCAAGGCTAGCACTCTACCACTTGAGCCACAGTGCCACTTCCAGCTCTTTCTGTGTATGTGATACTGAGGAATTGAACCCAGGGTGTCATGCATGCTAGGCAAGCACTCTACCACTAAGCCACATTCCCAGTCCTGTTGTCAATTTCTTAATATTACTCAGATTTACCTACTCTTCTTCATCCCTACTCAGTTTCTAATCATTTCCTTTGTGATAAAATGTACATGATATAAAGTTACAATTTTAACCATTTAAAGTGTACAGTTGAGTGGCATTGAGTGTATTCACAGTGGTGTCCAACTTGTACTGTCATCCATTTCCAGAACATTTTTGTCCTGCTGAATTGAAACACTGTCCATCAAACAATAGTCTACCTCCCATCTTACCCAGGGCCTCACACATGCTAGGCAAGCACTCTACCACTGAGCTACTCCCCTACCCCCAAACAATAGCCTTTCATTTCTATTCTTTCCACCCCCTAGGAACCTCTTTTATGTTGTTGTTGGTATAGGGGTCTCATTTCTGGCACGCTACCACTTGAGTCATGCCCACAGCCTGGCTTTTTATTGTTTTATTTTTGGAAATGGAGTCTTGCAGACTTCTCCCCAGCCTGGATGTGAATTATAATCCTCAAATCTTAGCTTCCTGAGTAGATAGAATTATAGATATGGGCTATTGGTGCCCAATTAATCTATGCTTTCTGTCTCTGTGAATTTGCCTATTTGAGGCATTTGTTATTGACATGTTATGATTGTACATATTTGTGGAATATGTACCACTTACAAATGATGTCATATAATAATTTCCCTTTGCATTTAGCTTATTACACTTAGCATAGTGTCTTAAGTTTTATTTATGTTGCAGTATCTGTGGGAATTCCATTCCTTTTCATGGCTGAATAATATTCCATTGGTGGGTTCACACCTGTAATCTTAGCTACTTTGAAGACTGAGATCTGAGGATCACAGTTCAGAGCCAGCCCAGGAAGGAAAGTCTGTGAGACACTTATCTCCATTTAACCATCAGAAAACTGGGAGTGGCACTGTGGCTCAAAGTGGTAGAGCATTAGCCTTGAGCAAAAAAGTTCAAGGACAGTGCCCAGGCCCTGAGTTCAAGCCCCACAATTGACAAAAAAAAGAAGAAAAGAAGAGAAAAGAAAAATTTTCCATTCTAATCTGACCTAATTTACCTTTCCAATCTCAGTTTTCTTTCCCCTGTCATGCCATACACCAGAGGCATACCAACAGTACTCCATCAAATGTGCTCTATTATTTTCAACGTTATAGCTTTATGGCTTTTTTTTTTGCCAGTACTGGGTCTTGAACTAGGAGCTTGGCAGTGTCCCATAGCTTATTTTTTGGTCATGGGACTTGAACTCTGGTTCTGGACCTGGTCCCTGAGGTCTTCAGATCAAGGCTAACATTCTACCACTTGTGCCACAGTGCCACTTCTGGTTTTCTGGTGGTTAATTGGAGCTAAGAATCTGACGGACTGTCTTGTGCAGGCTGGCTTCCAACTGTGATCCTCAGATCTCAGCCTCCTGAGTAGCTAGGATTACAGGGGTGAGCCACCAGCGCCCTACTATCTTTTTTTTTTTT
>NW_012267332.1:1813224-1820805 GCF_000151885.1 Dipodomys ordii | reverse complement strand
TTTCTTTTTGCTTATGTGGTGCTGGGGAATTGAACCCAGGGCCTCATGCATGCAAGGCAAGCGCTCTACCACTGAGACACCTTCCCAGCCCTGCACCACATTTTAAAGACAAGCATTTTTGCCAGGCACCAGTGGCTCATGCTTATAGTCCTAGGTACTCAGGAGGCTGAGATTTTAGGATTGCGGTTCAAAGCCAGAACAGGCAGGAAAGTCAGTGAGAGTCTTATCTCCAGTTAACCACCCAAAAGCTGGAAGTGGAGCTGTGGCTCAAGAGCTAGAGAGCTAGACTTGAGTGAAAAAGCTAAGGGACATCACCCAGTCCCTGAGCTCTAGCCATAGAACTGGCACAAAAAAAAGTACACAGAAAAACAGATATTTAAAAGAAATTGTAATTGACTTTAAAAACGACCTTTCATCTGGATGCCAACGGCTCCTACCTGTAATCCTAGTATTCAGGAGGCTGCAATCTGATGATTTAAGGATTTCTGGTGGAAGCCAGCCCAGGAAGGAAAATTCGTGAGACTTTTTTTTTTTTTTTGCTAGTCCTCGGGCTTGAACTTGGCCTGGGCACTGTCCCCAAGCTCCTTTTGCTCAAGGCTAACTCTACCACTTTAGCCACAGCCCACTTCCAGGTTTTTCTGAGATTAATTAGAGATAAGAATCTCAAGGACTTTCCTGCTTGGGCTGGCTTTAAACCGTGATCCTTAGATCTCATCTTCCTAAGTAACCTAGGATTATAAGCATGAGCCACCTCTTTTTTTTGGATTGGTCATGGTACTTGAAATCAAGATGGCCTGGGCACTGTCCCTGAGCTCTTGCTCAAGCTAGCATTCTATCACTTCGAGCCACAGCTCCACTTCTGGTTTTCTGGTGGTTAATTAGAAATAAGAGTCTCACAGACTTTTCTGTGTAGGCTGGCTTTTAACCATGATCCTCAGATCTCAGCCTCCTGTGAAGCTAGGATTACAGGCATGAAATATTAGAGCCAGGCTACTTTTTAATTTTTGTTTAATTAATTAGTTTATTTTTTACCTGTCTTGGCTTAAACTCATGGCCCCTTCCCTTGAGCAGCTGCCACCACCGCCACCACTGCTTCCTCCTCCTCCACTTCCTCTTCCTCCTCCTCCTTCTTATTTTTTAGTTGGTCATGGGGCTTGAACTCTGGGCCTGGGCGCTGTCCCTAAGCTCTTTAGCTCAAGGCTAGTTCTCCACCACCTTGAGCCACTATGCCACTTCCAGTTTTCTGGTGGTTAATTGGAGATGAGTCTCACGGACTTTCCTGCCCCGGCTGGCTTTGAACTGCTATCCTCAGATCTCAGTTTTCTAAGTAGCTAGGATTACAGGTGTGAGCCACCAGGACCCAGCGATACATATTATTTTGTATGACCAGATTTTACTTTTTGTGTTGGTCCTGGGGCTTGATCTCTGGGTCTGGGTGCTGTCCTTGAGCTTCTTTTTCTTAAGGCTAGTGCTGTACCCCTTGAGCCATAGCTCCACTTTCAGCTTTTTCTGAGTAGTTTATTGGAGATAAAAGTCTATTGTCTGAACTATTCTTCATAGATAACATCAAACATAGAGAAAAAGTTTACCTTTTAGAGTATCAAAGGTCTGAGTCAGAGTCATATTCTACCATCCATTAGCTTCTTGAGTTGGCAAAGAAATCCTCATTTCCTCTCTGAATTTGATTTCCTCTTCTTTAAAAGGAGTTGTTTCCTGTGCTTACTAGGATCAAAGCAGGTTTTGATCAAAGCAGATTTGTTTCGAATTTATGGTCTTATGCTTGCTAAGCAGGTACTGTATTAATTGAACTATACCATAGCTTAGGGGCAAAGTGTTTTAAATTGGCCCTAGTACATGATAAGAGATCAGTAGATATTAGTTTCTTTTATTTTCCCTTCCACCATTTCCTCCCTCCTATCCTTTGGTACTAGGGATTGAACTAATAGCCTCCTGCTTGCTAGGCAAATGTTCTACCAGTGAGTCATTCTATCATTCATTTTGGATTTTAGTTTCTTTTTTGTAGGATTTCCTGGTTTTCCCTAGGCTGGCCTCAGACTTCGATCTTCCTACCCTTTGTCTCCTGAATATCTTGGATTACAGATGTGTAGCCTTTTTTTTTTTTTGGTCATGGGGCCTGAACTCTAAGCTTGGACACTGTCCCTCAGCTCTTCAGCTCAAGGCAAGCACTTTACCAGATCCTCAGATCTCAGCCTCCTGAATAGCTAAGATTACAGGCATGAGCCACCGGCACCTGGCTAGTAATTATTTTTCTTTTTAACTTTTCCCATCCCTTCCCTCCTAACTTTTTTTCTTAGACCTGGGGATGGAACTTAGGTATGGCCTTGCAAATGCTAGACAGGCCCTCAATCACTGAGCTGTATCCCCAGTCCTAGTATCATTTCTTCCTCTTAAAAATTTAAATACTGGGGCTGGGAAGGTGGCTCAGTGGTAGAGCACTTGCCTTGCATGCTCGAGGCCCTGGGTTTGATTCCTCAGCACCACATAAGCAAAAAGAAAAAAGCCGCAAGTGGCACTGTGGCTCAAGTGGTAGAGCGCTAGCCTTGAGCTGAAGAGCTGAGGGACAGCGCCCAGACCCAGAGTTCAGGCCCCACAGGTGAGACTGTGAGACTCCTATCTCCAATAAACCACCAGAAAACCGGAAGTGGTGCTCTAGCTCAAGTGGTAGAGCGCTCGCCTTGAGCTGAAGACCTGAGGGACAGCGCCCAGGCCCAGAGTTCAAGCCCCACGACCGACAAAAAGAAAAAAAATTTAAATCCAAGACAGATGCCTGTGGCTCATGCCTGTAATCCTAGCTTCTCAGGAGACTGAGATCTGAGGATTGTGGTTCAAAGCCAGCTCAGGCAGGAAAGTCCATGAGACTCTTACCTCCAATTAACCACCAGAAAACGGAAAGTGGTGCTGTGATTCAAGTGGTAGAGCTCTTATCTTGAGCTAAAGAGGTCAGAAACAGTGCTGAGGCCTAGAGTTCAAGCCCCACGACTGACCAAAAACAAAAACAAATCTATTGGGAGAGTGAGGGAAGGGGTTATGTTCAAAAGGAAATTTACTCTTCACCTGACTTATGTAACTGTAACCTCTCTACATCACCTTTGTAATAACAATAAATAAATTTAAATTTCTTTATAAACATTAATGTCATCTGAGCCTTGTGGAACAGCTTACTAGGACTAGACTCTCATCTCTAATTAATCAGTAAAAGTCCAGAAGTGGAGTTGTTGCTCAAGTGGTAGAGTGCCAGCCTTGAGCAAAACAGCTCAGGAACAGTGCCCCGGCCTTGAGTTCAAGCCCCAGTAACAGTACACATACACAAAAGTATTTAGCATCTATCTGATAGTGACAGAATTTCAAGAATGGAGGAAAGAGTGGCTCACTTAACAAATAACACTGGAGCAGTTAATAATTGGGAATAAAAAGTTTTGTGTATAATAGAATAGGACTGGGAATGTTGCTTAGTGGTAGAGTGCTTGCCTTGCATGCATTAAGGCCTGGGTTTGATTCTTCAGCACCACATAAGCAGAAAAAGCTGGAAGTGGTACTGTGGCTGAAGTGGTAGAGCACTAGCCTTGTGCAGAAAGAAGCTCAAGAGTGCCTAAGGTCTGAGTTCAAGCCCTAGCAGTGGCGAATACATAAATAAAGTAAGTTCTGGATGACTTCATTATTTAAATATAAAGTACAGGAGGTACAAGAAGAAAGTATCAGTAGATATTAATATAATCTTGAGGGAGAGAAGTCCTTTTTGTTTTATTATTTATTTATTTTTTCTTTTTACTAAAGGGCCTCACCATGTAGGCCAGGCTAGCCTCAAAATTGTGATTCTCCTGTGTTGGCTTTTATCAGTGCTGAAATTAAAAGTATGTTCTTTTTTTTTAATTGTGAAAATACCATATAGAGGGGTTACAATTACATGAGCAAGGTAATGAGTACATTTTTTTTTGTCTGTCGTGGGGTTTGAACTCTGGGCCTGAGCGTTGTCCCTCAGCTCTTCAGCTCAAGGCTAGCGCTCTACCACTTGAGCTACAGTGCTACTTCCAGTTTTCTGGTGGTTTTTATTGGAGATAAGAATTTCACGGACTTTCCTGCCTGGCTGGCTTTGAACCGTGATCCTCAGATCTCAGCCTCCTGAGTAGCTAGGATGACAGGCGTGAGCCACTGGTGCCCGCTAATGAGTACATTTCTTTTCTTTTTTTTTTTTTTTGTCGGTCGTGGGGCTTGAACTCTGGGCCTGGGCGCTGGCCCTCAGCTCTTCAGCTCAAGGCGAGCGCTCTACCACTTGAGCTACAGTGTCACTTCCGGTTTTCTGGTGGTTTATTGGAGTTAGGAGTCTCACGGTCTCTCCTGCCCGGGCTGGCTTTGAACCATGATCCTCAGATCTCAGCCTCCTGAGTAGCTAGGATTACAGGCGTGAGCCACCAGCGCCCGGCTGTGAGTACATTTCTTATCAAGCATTGTTGCCTCCTCATTTGTTTCCCCTTCCCATCCCTTCCCGCCCCCCCCCCACCCCCACCCCCTTCACCCTTGCCCCTTGCACCAAAGTTATAAAGTTTGTTTTTCGACATAACGTCTTGTACATCTCATTGTTGCGATAGGTCCACCTGTATTCCTATTTAAACAATTTGTTTTTTCCCTTCCCCTCCACAAAGTATACCAACATCAAATACAGTAAAAAAAAAAGGGGGGGGTTATACCGTGTGGGAGGGACATACAAAGCAACAAAGAAATCATCTTGTAAGGGCTGGGATGTAGCTCAGTGGCAAAGCGCTTGCCTAGCAAGCGCAATGCCCTGGGTTTGATCCCCAGTACTAAAAAAAAAAAATGAAATCATCTTATAAATATGTTAGAAACAATAGCAAGAAAGTAAAAACCAGTTGTGTCCTTATCTTGGGGTTCATTTCGCCTAACATCAATTTATCTGACCATTTCTGCTTGTCTCAGACATATACTAGTTATTGCAAATAAAGGAAACCATGGGACATATGTTTCTTTGGGCCTGGCTTACTTCACTTAATATAATTTTTTCCAAGTCTTTTCCATTTCCTAACAAATGTGGCAATGTCATTCTTTCTGATGGAGGCATAAAATTCCATTGTGTATATATACCACATTTTCTTGATCCATTCATCTACTGAGGGGCGTCTGGGTTGGTTCCATATCTTAGCTATGGTAAATAATGCTGCAATAAACATAGTTGTATAAAAGTATGTTCTACCATGCCTGGCGAAGGAAAGCTTTTCTAAGCATAATACAAAAGAATGATACTTACAATTTTAAAGTTTCTGCATAGGGAAATCCTGTCGATAAAAAAGCCAAGAACTGCTGGGCACTGGTGGCTCATGCCTGTAATCCTAGCTACTCAGGAGACTGTGTGATCTGAGGATCTTGGCTCAAAGCCAGTCCAGGCAGGAAAGTCCCTGAGACTGGAAGTTGTGCTGTGGCTCAAGTGGTAGAGCGTGCACCTTGAGCTAAAGAAGAGCTCAGGGACAGTGTCCAGGCCCAGAGTTCAAGCCCCGTGACCGAAAAAAAAAAAAGCCAGGAACTGGTGGCTCACAACTGTAACCCTAGCTACTCAGGAGGCTGAGATCTGAGGATCATTCAAAGACAGCCAGACAGCAGTCTGTGAGACTCTCATCTTCAGTTAACCATCAAAAAAAAAAAAAAAAAAAGAAATTGAAGTGGAGTAGGGTCTCAAATGATACAATGTAAGCCTTGATTAAAAAATAAAAAACAACTCAGGGATAGTGCCCAGGACTCACTCACTCTGTCTCTCTGTCTCTGTCTCTGTCTCTTCTCTCTTTCATACATACACAAGTGCAAGTAGTCAGCAGCCTTAAATTATTGGAGGCAAAAATAAATAGATGATTTTCATCACATAACAGATTGACAAAGCTTAAAAATGTATTTTAAATGTATTTTATATGTTGCATGGTGCTAGGATACCTATCTGGCCTTATCTATAGTAGACAAGTGCTCTTAACATCCAGCCGCATCCTCAACCCTTAAAAGAAATTGAATAATACTTGCTTCATTGCCAGCCTCTTCAATCCACCCCACAGTGCAAAAACAGAAACAAAAAACCTGATTGAGTAAACTCTAAAACTGCTAGGAAGTACTATCTTTCTGGAGGACAACTTGGCAATAATATCAAAAGCACCAATTTGCTGGGTGCCTGTGGCTCACGCCTGTAATCCTGGCTACTCAGGAGGCTGAGGATTGTGGTTCAAAGCCAGCCTGGGAAGGAAAGTCTGTGAGACCCTTAGCTCCAGTTAACAACCAGAAAACTGCAAGTGATGCTGTGGTGCAGAGTGGTAGAGGGCTAACCTTCAGCAGTGGAGCTCAGGAATAGCGCCCCAGCACCAACTGCTTTTTTTTGAGACAAGGTCTTACTACATAGCCTAGACTAGTCTCCAACTCTCAATCCTCCTGCCTCAGCCTCATGGTTTCTGGGAATACAGAGTGTATCACCACGCCCAGCTACTAACCATTTTTATGTTTGTTTTATGAGCTTATAGATTGATGTAATTTTTATGGAGGGCAATTGGGCACTAATAATCAGAATTTTGAGTGCACATACTCTTTGACCTAGGAATTCTGTCTGAAATAATGAGAATGTATAAGGACGTTCACTGAAGCAGTGTTTGCAGCTTAAATGGTAATTGAAAGTTAAAATAAAATAAAGCACAGCTACACAATGAATATCATATAACAGTTTCATAAGTTGTAGCTCTCTATATGTTTTATAGTAATTTTTTCCATAACTTACAATACTGTGGTTCACACCCAGGGCCCCACACATTGTTAGACAAGCAATTTACCATTGAGTAACAGCCCCAGTTTTGTTGATACAAGATAATCGTTTTTTATTTTGGGTCCCATCGTGGGGCCTGAACTCTGGGCCTGGGCGCTGTCCCTCAGCTCTTCAGCTCAAGGCTAGCGCTCTACCACTTGAGCCACAGTGCCATTTCCGGCTTTTTTCTTTTTGCTTATGTGGTACTGAGGAATCGAACCCAGGTGCATGCAAGGCAAGCACTCTACCACTGAGCCACCTTCCCAGCATGATACAAGATAAGCTTAAGCACAACAGTGTGCCTGTGGCTCATTCCTGTAATCCTCATTATTTAAGGGACTCAGATCTGAGGATCATGGTTTAAAGCCAGTTTGGGCAAGAAAGTCCATGAAACTCTTATCTCCAATGAAGCGCCCACCAAAAAGCCAGAAGTAGAACTGTGGCTTAAGTGGTAGAGCACAAGCCTTGAGCAAAAAATTCAGGCTTTGAGTTCAAGCCCAGGACACACACATACATATCTCTCTGTCTCTGTCTCTGTCTCTTACACACAAACACACACACACACACACACACACACACACACACACGATACATTAAGCACCAAGTCCACAGTATAAAATACTACCTGCAGGGACACACACACACACACACACACACACACACACACACACACACACACACTATCACACTGCTTGCCTAGCATGCACTAGGTACCACATAAACAGAAAAAGCTGGAAGTGGTGCTATGGCTCAAGTGGTAGAATGCTAGCTTTGAACAA
>NW_012267332.1:1806090-1812854 GCF_000151885.1 Dipodomys ordii | reverse complement strand
CCTCTCTTGGAAACTTTTTGAGTCCCTCAGGAGAACTGATATCACATGCTATATAATGTAAATATAATGTCTTTATATTGGATACAAAAAGGTTATGAGAATAAAAGCATTGTTTGCTAATTAGTTAAGTATGTTGTACTAACAGAATTTCTTTGGGAGCAGTGTCACCCTGTAGGAATTCAACTGGAGGTGATAGGGTAGAGATGTCTTTGTCCCAGCCTCTGGGACAGAAAGAAGTGTTTGAAACGACCATATAGTTAGCAAAATAGTAAATCCTTTCAAGTTATTTTGTGTGACGGAGATTCATTGATATTTTTGCTGTTGAATTGGGTTTAAGAAATGCTCTCTCGGGCTGGGAAGGTGGCTCAGTGATAGAGCGCTTGCCTTGCATGCTCAAGGCCCTGAGTTCGATTCCTCAGCACCACATCAAAAAGAAAAAAGCCGGAAGTGGCGCTGTGGCTCAAGTGGTAGAGTGCTAGCCTTGAGCTGAAGAGCTGAGGGACAGTGCCCAGGCCCAGAGTTGAGGCCCCACAACCGGACAAAAAAAAAATGCTCTCTCATGCACAGCACTAGTGGTTCACACCTGTAATACCTAGCTACTTAGGGGCCTAAAGTCTGAGAATTGAGGTTCAAAGCCAGCCCAGGTAGGACTTTCCTAAGTCTGTGAGACTCTTTTCTCCAATTAGCTATCAAAAGTAAAAGCCAGAAGTTGATCTGTGGCTCAAGTGGTAGAGTTCCAGCCTTGAGCAAAAAAAGCTCAGGGACAGTGCCCAGGTTCTGCATGTGTGTGCATGTGTGTGCGCACACACACACACACACACAGAGCTAGATGCTGGTGGTTCATGTCTTTAATCTTAGCTACTTGGGAAACAGAGATCTAACTATAGCAGGAAAGTCCATGAGACATTTATATCCAATTAACCAGTATTAAGCCAAAAGTGGAACTGTGGCTCAAGTGGTAGAATGCTAGCCTTGAGCGAAAAAGCTAATGGACAGTGCTCAGGCTCTTGAGTTTAAGCCCTCAGTACCAGCACACACACAAACACATTCACACACACTCACACACATATAGACATATGCATGTGTGCTCACACACACTTTAATTGTAGCAAAACTTGTGATTGTTGCTGCTTATTTAAAATTTTTCTGTAAATGAACAAAACGATTTGAACTTTTTTCTCTCAATTTCCCCCTCTTATCCCCCTTTCTCTTGATTTTACTATTAAATAATTTTATGAATGTGAAGATTAAACATTCATATTTGCTCCTGGGCATGGTAATTCAGGCCATTAGTTCTAGGTAGTTTGAGGCAAAAAAATTAGAGAGGTCCCCATCTCAATCAACAAGTATGGTGTTTTATACCTGAGATCCTACCTACATGGGAAGCAGAGGTACAATTATGATCTGAGGCTGATCCAAAGCAAAAATCTGAAACCCTATTCAAAAATTAAGCACAAACAGGAGGAATGACTCAAGTGGTAGAACTTCTAGCTAGCAAGCTCACAGCCCTGAGTTCAAGCCCAGTCCTGCCACAAAAACTACATTCTATTTATTTATTTTGTTGGTCGTGGGTCTTGAACTCTGGGCCTGGGTGCTGCCCCTGAGCTCTTCAGCTCAAGGTGAGTGCTCTACCACTTGAGCCACAATGCCACTTCTGGTTTTCTGGTGGTTAATTGGAGATAAGAATCTCATGGACTTTCTGCCTGAGCTGGCTTTAAGCTATGATCCTCAGATCTCAGCCTTCTGAGTAGCTAAGATTACAGGTGTGAGCCACCAATTCCTGACTACTCTTAGTTTCTTGTACATGTTTGGAAGAAAGTAATCATGTATGAATTGATCATCTTTTCAAGTGCAGATGAAGTCCCAACTGGTAGATTTCAGCAAATGTTGGGATGCTAGGACAACTGACCGTTTCCTAGGTTGGTCTCTCATTGTTGTTATCTGGTTGAACAGGCCACTGCTTAAGTCTGCCATTGAGAACAACTTAGATTTTTGGAAAATTAAGTCATTCCTGGTACTAGGTTAATTATTTTTTACTTTATAAATGTCTTAACCTGTATTTAGATAACTGATTTGGCTCTTTACAATATATTTAACATTATCTGCAATGACTGATTTATAGACCAGAATGTATGTAGGCAAATGTACTAAGTTGGCCAGAATCACACAATAAAATTACAGGACTAAATAGTAGCAGATATGTAATTTGCCAAATAAACTCAGTAAGTCAACGCTGACATGATGAATTCTGAATTATATGTTTTTGTCAATGAAAGCTTCAAAAGCTGGCAGTGGTTTCAGAAAGCAAGCATTTTGATATAAACCCATCTGTTTATCTTTGTTCTTGTTGCCTGTGCTTTTGGAGTCTCATCCCCAAAATAATCACCTATACTGTCATCTTAAAGTATCTCCTCTGTGTTTTCTTCTATTAGTTTTGTGGTTTTAGATATTATAGTAGGATCTTCCTAAATATTTAGAATTCTAAACTTCCTAAATATAAGAATTCTAGTTTAGCTGGGTGCTGGTGGTTCACACTTGTAATCCTAGCTACTCAGGAGGCTGAGATCTGATGATCTTTGTTCAAAGCCAGCCTGGGCAAGGAAACTCTATGAGACTCATGTCTCCAATTAACTACCAGAAAACCAGAAGTGGTGCTGAAGAGCTCAGGGACAGCACCCAGGCCCAGAATTCAAGCCCCATGACCAATAAAAACAAAACAAAACAAAACAAAAAAGAATTCTAGTTCAGTTCTGTAACTGGTGAGAGATAGAGTTCGTTTCATTCAATCTTCCAGTTTTTCAAGCACCTCTAATTGCAGCACTACCTTCCTCCTCCTCCTCCTTCTGCCACCCTACCCCCCCCCCCAGTCAGTTGACTAAAGATGTGTGAATTTTTTTTCTTTTGGTCAGTTGTGGGGCTTGAACTCTGGGCCTGGGTGCTGTCCCTCAGCTCTTCAGCACTGCGACTTGAGCCACAGATCCACTTCCTGCTTTTTCTGTTTATGTGGTGCTGAGGAATTGAACCAGGGCCTCATGCATGCAAGGTAAGCACTCTACCACTGTAAGCCACCTTTCCAGCCCAAGATGTGTGGATTTTTATTACTGGGGTTTCTATTGTGTTTATGGATCTGTTGTTGCCTTTTACGCCAGCAACATGTTGTTGTGGTTGCTATAGTCCTATAGTATGTCTTTTATGTTTGTGTGCCTGGTGCTGGGGCTTGAACATAGGCCCTTGTGATATTGCTTGTCTTTTTTTTTTTTTTGCTCAAAGTTAATCTTCTACCACTTGAGCAACAGCTCCACTTCTGAATATCTTGAGACTTATTATGGTGATGCCTCTACCTTTCTGATTTTTCATTCAAGATCACTGAATAATATAGTTCTTTTTTTGTGTCAGTCATGGGGCTTGAACCCAGAGCCTGGGTGGGCACTGTCCTTGGGCTTTTCTGCTCAAGGCTAACGGTCTCCCACTTTGAGCCACAGTTCCACTTCTGTTTTTCTGGTGCTTAATTGGAGACAAGAGTCTCATGGACTGTCCTGCCCAGCCTGGCTTCAAACTGTGATCTTCAGATCTCAGCCTCCTGAATAGCTAGCTGACAGGCGTAAGCCATCAGCGCCAGCTTATTTCTTCTTTTAAAAAAGTATTTTCAAGTAATTGTATATAAAGAGTTTCAATTTAACAAAACAGTTTATAAATACATATTTGAAATAATTACATATTTGAAATGTGTATATGTATATGTGTGTATGTGCATTTTTTATGTTGGTCCTGGGGATTAAACTCAGGGCCTTGGTGCTGTCCCTAAGTTTTTGTGCTCAAGGCTGTCATTCTTGGCTTAAGCCACAGCTCCACTTCCACTTTTTTGGTGGTTAATTGGAGGTAGATGTGTCTCACTGACTTTCCTGCTTGGGCTGGCTTTTTTGGGGGGGGGAGGGGGTCTGGTTGTGGGGCATGAACTCTGGGCCTGGGCGGTGTCCCTCAGCTCTTCAGCTCAAGGCTAGTGCTCTACCACTTGAGCACAGTGCCACTTCCGTTTTTTTTCTTTTTGCTTATGTGGTGCTGAGGAATTGAACCCAGGGCCTCAGGCATGCAAGGCAAGCGCTCTACCGCTGAGCCACCTTCCCAGCCCCTGGGCTGGCTTTTAACTGTGATTCTAAGATGTAAGCCTCCTGAGTAGCTAGGATTATAGGAATGAGCCACTGACACCCAGCTGAACAATACATTTTTTTCTCAATTTTTAAATTGTGATTAAGTGATTATATAATTTCACAAATTTCACAGTATTGTGGGATAGTGATGCTTAGTTCAAGTCACAAACACATTCTAACTTTCATGGAGCAAATTGTCTATCGTGGTCTGTAACATTTATGAGTTCTACGAGCTTTGCAATACAGTTATTTCTTCCACATTGGGTGGTATGTACATTTCTTTTGTTTTGAATAGCATCAGCTATTCCCTCTTTCCCACTCGTTCCCTCCCTCCCATTGCTGCCATTGAGTTGCTTAGTTCATTTTGATCAATGTCCAGTGCAGCTGATGGGTCCTGCTCTTGTATGTTTTTCCCTGATTCCCTCTAGTTCTGTGTCATCCTCCTGGTTTCCCTCTGATGTGCACATATATACCATATATGTTGGTGATCAGTAGCATGGGGTTATTTAGTAGTGAGTTGACCAGATGAGTGGAAGTCCTTTGTTTCTTAAGTTTTGTTAATTTTGTCATATCACCTTACATTTTGGCCATGTGCCGTTTGTCTCTTTGCTCTTGGCTTACCTTGCTCAACATGATTTCCCTGCAAGTGCCATTATTGAACAATTGAATAATTAAGCATACCTAGCAAGGTCTTACATGATTATAAAGGGAGTAAAGGAAAAATTAATTCAAAACAAGGCCAGAAAAAGGAACAAAAGGATCAAAAAATAGTAGAACAAGTAGAAAACAGGAAAATGATTGCAATAAACACAGTATACTAGGAGTTTCATTAAATAGAAATCGAACAAAAATATAGCTCAAATCAGAGCTTGTAGGAAGTTCCATTTTAATTGATCTATTATGCTGAAGGTTGAATCCAGTCTTGGATACACTATACATACACTCTACCATTGAGCTAATAACATGCTAGCCCTATAAGAAGACTTAGAAAGAAAACCTAAACAACTACCTGGGTATGGTTGTACATGCCTATCATCCCAGCACTCAGGAGGCTGAGGAAGGAGGATCATGGTTTAAAGCCAGGCTGTTCTAGTAAAACCCTGATTCAATAAACAAAACAAAAAATAAACCACTGCTATTCACAAAAGATACATCTGTACCTTCATGCAGTTTTGCTGGTTTGAAATATGAATTATTTCATTCTTGTGTAGGAAGCATTTTTATAAATAGGTAGCTAACTTTTTTGTACGTTTTTATTGTAAAAATGTTGTACAGAGGGGTTACAGTTACATGAGTAAGGTAATGAGTACATTTCCTAGTGAGCATTGTTGCCTCCTCCTTTGTTTTCCCCCTACCATCCCTTCCCTCCCACCTCTACAACTCCCTCCCCTCCATAGTTAACTAACTTTTGCATGTTATCCTTACACAGGGCCATGTTAACCTTCTCTGTTGTCGGCCAATTTTAGAATGTGTACTGCTGAAAGGAATAAGTAACATTTAATGATAGAGTTCAGTTCCTATGGTATTATTATTATTATTGTTATTATTATTATTACTGTGCCAGTCCTGGGGCTTGAACCCTTGGCCTGGGCATTGTCTTTGAGCTAATTTGCTCCAAGGCAAGCATGCTACCATTTGAGCCACAGTGCCACTTCTGACTTTTTTGGTGGTTAATTTGAAAAGTCTCACAGTCTGTCCTGTCCCAGCTGGCTTAGAACCACAATCCTCAGATCTCAGCCTCTAGAGTAGTTAGGGTTACAGGCATAAGCCACTGGTACCTGGGCTTCTCTGGTATTTTTTTTAAAGGCATAGCATGTTGTTTAGGATGGTATAATAATATACTTGTAGATTCTAGATATTGCTTTCATCATCTTAACTGATCATTTTCCTTTGTTGTGGTACTCATAGCTCATATTGTCACCATTACTTGTCTAATTATTAATTTATAGTGCTGAGGCACAAGATATTGAATCATTAATATGTTGTTACTACTTTTACAAGACAGTTTAAAAAAATGTGTTGAAACCTGGACAGTAGGGTTTTGAAGAACTAGCATAAAGATATTAACAACATTTAATTTATTTTACCAGTCCTGGGGCTTGAACTCAGTGTCTAGGCATTGTCCCTGAGCTTCTTTTGCTCAAGCCTAGCACTCTACCACTTGAGCCACAGTGCCACTTCTGGCTTTTTCTGTTTATGTGGTACTGAGAAATTGAACCCAGGGCTTCATGCATGCTAGGCAAGCTCTCTACCACTAAACCACATTCCCAGCCAACATTTCATTTTTATATCCATCCATTCTAAAAATAAGAACTCAATAAAGCCTAGGGCATCCACTTGTACCTGTTGCTGCTTCTTTTTATTCTGATCCTTTTGAGCTCATTCTAAATTCATGAAGTAGAATTCAAAACCAATCATATCTCAGATTTGAAGTATATACTCAAACTGATTCTTATTAGAAACTCAGAATATCAGAGAAATTATCAGCAAAAAAATTAAAAGAATCTAAGCTGGGCACCAGTGGCTCACACCTGTAATCCTAGCTACTCAGGAGGCTGAGATCTGAGGATCACAGTTCAAAGCCAGCCCAGGCAGGAAAGTCGGTGAGACTCTTTT
>NW_012267332.1:1804489-1805373 GCF_000151885.1 Dipodomys ordii | reverse complement strand
CCTCCCTTCCTTCCTTCCTTCCTTGCTTCCTTCCTTCCTCTCTTTCTCTCTTTGCCGGGGGCTTCACCTCAGAACCTGGGCACTGTCTCTGAGCTCATTTTGCTCCAGGATAGTGATCTACCACTTTGAGCCACAGTACCATTCCCAGCTTTTTGGTAGTTAATTGGAGTCTTGCCTGAACTGGCTTTGAACCTCAATCCTCACATCTCAGCCTCCTAGTAGCTAGGATTACAGGTGTGTGCCACCAGCCCTAATGATCCTTCTTATGTGCAGTGCCTAGAGTAGTCAAATGCAGAGAGAGAGAAAGTAGATGGTAGTTACCAGATGAGAGAGAACTTGAAGGAGTTTTAGTCTGGGGTGATGAAGAAGTACTGAGAAGAATAGTGATAGATACAGCTTAAAAAGCTGAATTACTTACTGCCACTAATTATACACTTTAAAAGGGTTAAAATAGTAAATTTCATGATATATATATATATATACACATATTATAGTACAATTAAAAAAAACTAAATTGTCTGCCTTCTCAAGAAGTAGTAATTTTTCTATAGCACATATAAATATTTTTAGAGAAGGGGAAAATGCCATCTAAAACTCTGTATGAGAAAAACCATCTAGCCCAGCACCAGTAGGTGACTCACACCTGTAATCCTAGCTACTCAGGAAGAGATCTGTGTGTGGTTCTAAGCCAGCTCAAGCAGTAAAGTCTATGAGATTCTTATCTTCCATTAACCACAAAGCTGGATATAGAGCTGTGGCTCAAGTGGTAGAGTGCCAGCCTTGAGTGAAAATGCTAAAGATTTACGTGCCCAGGCCCTGAGTTCAAGCCCCTGGCGCGCGCGCACGTGCACACACACACACACACACACACACACACACACACA
>NW_012267332.1:1787252-1802458 GCF_000151885.1 Dipodomys ordii | reverse complement strand
ATGGGCAGGATAATGCGTACATTTCTTACCAAGCATTGCAGCCTCCTCCTTTGTTTACCCTTCACATCCCTTCCCAGCCTCCCCCCTCCCCCCCATGGTCCCGATTTCTTAAAGTTGCTTCGCATGCATATTTTGGCTATAATTTTATGATGATTCATCTTTATTAGCTGTTTCTAAAGCCATCCCTTTTGTTTTTTTTATATAAAGAACACATCTCTTATATGTTTACATACTTAATTAAGTTGCACAATTCTGAGAAATTCAGTGGGTACAGTGAACTTCCGGGCAAAGGTAATTAGTAAGCCAACAGTCCTGGTGGGAGTAAGGGAGTGTACATTTCATAGCAGCCACCTGTAGTAAGCATGCTGGGGGAACCTAAATATTGAGCAGTAGAAGGAAGGTTGTTTAAGACCTGTCTGCAGGGGCTGGGAATGTGGCTTAGCCTAGCATACATGAAGCTCTGGATTTGATTCCTTGGTACTACATAAACAGAAATAGCTGGAAGTGGCTCTGACTTCAAGTGGTAGAGTTAGCCTTGAGCACAGAGAGCTTCAGGGACAGTGCTCAAGGCCCTTAGTTCAAGCTCTAGGACTGGCAAAAAAAGAGAAATGTTTGCAGAAGAAATTTTTTTTTCTCACTTAATGTATCCTGAACCTCTTTCCTGTCTGAAAGGTGAGATTTACGAGTGTTTTTAATGGCTACCTGCTATTGATTATACAAATGTTTGGCTGGGTTCTTGTTTGCATCAACATAAAGCAGTTCTGACTTACCTAAACAGAAAAGAAATTTGTTTGTAGATGATTAGATTGTTTATAAAGTCAACAGAAAGGAATGTCAGTCAAGCTTGGAAAACAAACCTAAAACAAGCCAAGGGCATACCTCAGGAACCACCATTGGCTTTCAGGACTTTTAGCATTGCCATAGCTGACTGCTTTCCCTCTCCCTCCCTTCCACTCTCCCTCCCTGTATCTCCCTGTTTCTTTCCTTCTTCTTCCCCTTACTCGCTTTCTTCATTTATTTGATAGGGTTTTGGTATGGAGGCCTCAAACTCAGAATTGTCCTCAAGTATCTTATATGCTTGCCACCTGTATATCTTCATTAATGAGTTGTCTGTTTAGGACATTGACTCATTCTTTAATCAGTTTGTTTCTTAGAACAGCATATTTAAATCATTAAAACTTGTAAAGACATTTTTTGTATGTTTGATAGGGTAATTAGCATCATTATCCTTGTAGTGGTAGGTTTTATAAACTTGATAACATGCCAGAAATATTTGGTCAATTTTGTCATTTCCAAGCTCATGCCTATAAGCCTAGCTACTCAGGAGGCTGAAATGTAAGGATCAAAGTTTAAAGCCAGCCTTGGGAAGACAGAATGAACAGATTCTTTTTTTAGCTGAATGAAATATGATGATGATGATGATGATGATGATGATGATGATGATGTAGTTGAACAAAGAGTTTGTAATTCCATAAGTCAGGTTATGAGTACAATGATTCCTGATCAATGTCACCCCTTCCTTCCTTCTCCAGATTATTTCCAATTAACTAGTGAAAAGCTGGAAGTAGAGGTGTAGTTCAAGGATATAATGCCATCTATGAGCCAAAATGCTGAGGAAGAGCATGAAGCCTGAGTTTCAACATTGTCATTTATCCTTTCCAACCTTATCAAACTTGTATCATTTTTATAGTTTACCACTTCTTTTTGTTGTTCTTGTTGTAGGTCGTGGGGGTTGAATTCTGGGCCTGGACGCTGTCCCTCAGTTCTTCAGCTCAAGGCTAGCTCTCTACCACTTGAGCCACAATGCCACTTCTGGCTTTTTCTGCTTATGTGGTGTCTGCTTATGTGGAATCAAACCCAGGGCCTCATGCATGCAAGGCAAGCATTCTACCACTGAGCCACCTTCCCAGCCCCTACCACTTCTTTTTTGAGGGTGGGTGGGAATCCTGGAATTTGAACTTAAGAGCCTTACTCTTGTTAGGTGGGCACTCTACCACTTGAGTCAGGATTCTAGTTTAGTTCCTTAACCAGCTATAGCAAATATAAATATATTCCAGTGTTCTCTACATAAATGGTAAGATATTGGTAGTTTTTAGTTTTTTTTTTTTCACACAGCCATCCACTCATTGAGTATGATAATATATCATCCGGCTGACCTTTAGAAAGTTCTACTTTTTTAAAAATAAGTTTTCTTAATTGTGAAAATACTGTATAGAAGGGTTACAATTACATGGGCCAAGGTAATAAGTACATTTGTTATCAAGGATTGTTGCTTCCTCCTTTGTACAATGGGTCCACCTTTTGTTGTTGTTGTTTTTTTTTTGTCATGGAGCTTGAACTCTGGGCCTGGGCACTGTCCTGAGCTTTTCAGCTCAAGACTAGTGCTCTACCACTTGAACCACAGTGCCACTTCTGGCTTTTTCTGGTTATGTGGTGTTGAGGAATCGAATCCAGGGCCTCATGCATGTCAGACAAGCACTCTACCACTGAGCCACCTTCCCAGCCCTTGGTTTTATTTTTTATATGTATTTAATATTTTTATTTTTATTTATTTATTTTTCTCTGGGCCTGGGCGCTGTCCCTCAGCTCTTCAGCTCAAGGCTAGCACTCTACCACTTGAGCCACAGCGCCACTTCCGGCTTTTTTCTTTTTGCTTATGTGGTGCTGAGGAATTGAACCCAGGGCCTCAGGCATGCAAGACAAGCGCTCTACCACTGAGCCACCTTCCCAGTCCCATGTATTTAATATTTTTAAATGAGTGGTTTGGGGGTACTCTTTTGTATTTTTCCCCATGGGGAAAGCTGTAGTTGGTGCTGGTAGGAAGATTGATGGGTCTGGGGTTAAATTGTCATTAATAAAAAGCTGAAACAATATGGAAGCTCTCGATTTGCCTATAGATCCACTCTGACCAGCTTGAATCAGGTGATTGTCTTGATGGGGAAGAAAAACATTCCAACTTCCAGCTTTAAAAATCCAAGATATCAGCTATAGGCACTGGTGGCTCACACCTGTAATCCTAGTACTCAGGAGGCTGAGATGAGAGGATTGCAGTTCAAAGCCAGCCTGGGAAGAAAAGTCTTTGGGACTCATCTCCAGTTAACTCCAAAAAACTGGAAGTGGAGCTATGACTTAAGTGGTAGCATGCCAGCTTTGAGCACAACCCAGGCCCTGAATTCAAGCCCTAGGAGACACTCTCTCTCTCTCTCTCTCTCTCTCTCTCTCTCGATATGAAAAGTCTGTAGTTAACACATAACATGGGAAAAGTAGCTGATTGGTTTGTGGTATCATAATCTAGTCTTGTTTACCTCTGTCTTCCCAAGGGAGCTCTAGCTGCCTTGTCTGACTCTAGAACAGTTGTACACACACACTGAAAGCATGTTTAAACGTGTTTTCTTCCTCTAGTCTATTATGGATCATGGCAGTGGGGTTGAAGCCCTGGGGAAAAGCAAGTAGATTGAGAAATGCCTCTGCATTTCTGGGAAACCTGTCCTCACAGATGTTCTTTACATGGAATCAATATTTTTGAGCATTCTCACCATATTGCCCCCTTCCTTGCTCGTGTTTTATTTCTCTCTTTTGCCATTATTAAGATAATACTTTGCCTATTAAGATAATACTTTGAGGCTGTTGCTAGCTTTGGCCTCCTAAATGGATATGTTTGAATTTTAGCTTCCATTTAATTAATGCCAGTCCAAGGACTTGAACTTAGAGTCTAGTTGCTGTCCCAGAGCTTTTTGCTCAAGGCTAGCACTCTACCACTTGAGCTATCCAACTACTGCCAGCTTTTTGGTTGTTAATTGGCTATAAGTCTTACAGACTTTCCTGCCTTGTCTAGCTTTGAATCATTATCCTCAGATCTTAGCCTCCTCAGTGGCTGGGATTACAGGTGTGAGCTACCAGCACTCAACTACCTTCTCTTTTTAAAAAAAAATTGTAGTACTTGGGTTTGAACTCAGGGCCTTGTGCTTGATAGGCAGGTACTCTACTACTTGAGCCATGCCCACAGCCACATTGTTGTTCCTTAATTTGAATGTTTTGACCTTACTGGTATGAGTATTAACAGCTAATCTTTTAGGAGTGGTCAAATGAAAAGAACAATTATACTTTAAAGCATACACCTGCCCATACCTGCTGTTTCATCAGGAATCCAAGTCCTTTGTTTATATAATAACAGTTGTCTGAGGAAATAAATTAGACTTAATATTTGGGAAACAGGTTAAGTAATAAGATTAATTTTCATTTTAAAGGCTTACACAATTTAAGGAATGCATTATATCAAGTAACAGAGAAGCTAATGCTTTCCCGTTTGTTTATAGTTTACAGGTGGTAGTGATTTTAAATAAAAAGCAAGTAGGTAGAATTAAATTGATATGGAAAAACTTGTGTAGATGCCCTGAAGGCAGCTAGGACAGTGTTGCTTGCATACCTAGAAATGATCCATATATTTAACAAAACAGGCAAGTTTTTTTTTTCTTTGTGGGTTGTGGGGCTTGAACTCTGGGCCTGGGTGCTGTCCCTCAGTTCTTCAGCTCAAGGCTAGCTCTGTACCACTTGAGCCACAGCGCCACTTCTGGCTTTTTCTGTTTATGTGGTGCTGAGGAACTTGAACCCAGGGCCTCATGCATGCGAGGCAAGCACTCTACCACTGAGCCACCTTCTCAGCCACAGGCAAGTTTTTGTAGCCCTGGTATAATAGAATTGGAGTATTTAGGCTGTTTTAAAATGTTATCATTGCCTGGCACTGGTGGCTCACACCTGTAATCCTAGCTATTCAGGAGGCTAAGATCTGAGAATCTCTGATTTAAACAAGGCAGGGCAGAAAAGTCTTTGAGACTCTTATTAGTGTGACTAATATTGTGACTCTTATTAGTCACAAAAATCCAGAAGTGGAGCTGTGGTTCAAGTGGTAAAGTGCTAGCCTTGAGCACAAAAGCTCAGGGACAGCAGTTAGGCCCAAAGTTCAAGCCCTAGGACTGGCAAAAAAATTATCATTGATCTTGATGAATTATTTCAGTTTTGGTAACTCCTGGAGGTCAAGAGGATTATGGTTCAAGGCCAACCTGAGAACAATATTAGACTCCATTTCAGCAAGGTAGTTGGGCATGGTGCCTTTTATTCCAGCTACCCAGGAGGCCTAAGTAGGATTGTGGGCCAAGCCAGTCTGGGTGAAAACTATGAAACTATATGTGAAAAATAACTAAAAGCAAAAAAGTCCTGGAGGCTGAGGATGTGGCTTAAGTGGTAGAGCACCTGCCTAGCAAGCATGAGGACCCTGAATTCAAAACCTAATACCAGGGCTGGGAAAGTGGCTCAGTGGTAGAGCGCTTGCCTTGCATGCCTGAGGCCCTGGGTTCAATTCCTCAGCACCACATAAGCAAAAAGGAAAAAGCCAGAGTGGCACTGTGGCTCAAGTGGTAGAGTGCTAGCCTTGAGCTGAAGAGCTGAGGGACAGCGCCCAGGCCCAGAGTTCAGGCCCCACAACCGGACCCCCCCCCCAAAAAAAAAGAAAGAAAGAAATGTACTCAAAAAAAAAAAACCTAATACCAAAGCATTATAATAAATGGCATACAAATAGTGGAAAGGATCCTATAGCCTTTTTTTTTTGTCAGTTGTGGGGCTTGAACGCTGGGCCTGGGTGTGGTCCCTGAGCTCTTCAGCTCAAGGCAAGCGCTCTACCACTGGAGCCACAGCGCCACTTCGTTTTCTGGTGGTTAATTGGAGATAAGAGTCTCATGGACTTTCCTGCCCAGGCTGTTTTTGAACTGTGATCCTCAGATCTCAGCCTCCTGATTAGCTAGGATTACAGGCATGAGCCACCAGTACCCAGTCCCTATAACATTCTTATTTGTGCACAATATAGCCTATAATAGCCACTGATGTAGTTGATTTTTCCCTTTTATTGCTCTACAACTTCATTCCATTACTTCTTCCTTTCAGCTCCTGTATTTGGAGGTTTTCATTTGCCTGAGTATCTTTATATTTTGATTAGTACTATTTGTACATATGTGTACATACAAAAACAGCAGAAGGCATTATTTTTTTTTAATTTTATTTTATTTGTGAACATACTGTACAGAGGAGTTACAATTACATGGGCAGGATAATGCGTACATTTCTTATCAAGCATTGCAGCCTCCTCCTTTGTTTACCCTTCACATCCCTTCCCAGCCTCCCCCCTCCCCCCCAATCCCAATCCTTCTCCTTCCCCCCCTTCCCCCCTCCCCCCCCACCGACGTTGTAAAGCTCGTTTTGGACATGACAACTTGTACTTCTCATTGTTGCAACAGGTCCACCTGTATCCTTAAACAACTGGTTTTTCCCCATCTCCTCCACAAGTATGGAAAATGAACCGTTAGATGTGTATTTTAATGTTTTTTTCTTTCAAGCATGTGTTTCTAATGTATTTATAAGATTATCTCTTTGTTGCTTTGTATGTCCCTCCCCCACAGTATAACCCCTGCTTTCACTATATTTGATGGAAGGCATTATTTTTATGTTTTGTTTTTTTTTTGTCGGTCGTGGGGCTTGAACTCGGCCTGGGCGCTGTCCCTCAGCTCTTCAGCTCAAGGCGAGCGCTCTACCACTTGAGCTACAGTGCCACTTCCGGTTTTCTGGTGGTTTATTGGAGATAGGAGTCTCACGGTCTTTCCTGCCTGGGCTGGCTTTGAACCGTGATCCTCAGACCTCAGCCTCCTGAGTAGCTAGAATTACAGGCGTGAGCCACCAGCGCCCGGCTATTTTTATGTTTTTAAACTTTTGTATTCTGCAATTTTTCCTCAATTCTGTGGGATTTCTCCCAGTTGCTGCTTGTAGCTCTAGTTCAGTGTTTCTCAGCTTTGGTGCTATTGGCATTTGGGGCCAGATGAGTTTTCATTATGACAACTTTTCTTACCCATTGTAGCAGTGTCTCTAGCCTCTACTCACTAGATGCCAGAAACTCAGGATAAAGATATCACCCTGATGTAGGGCAACTCAAAATGTCTACAGGCTTTATCAGATGTCCTGTTGTTGTTGTTTTTTTTGTGTGTGTGTGTGCCAGTCCTGGGGCTTGACCTCAAGATTGAGCATTGTCTCTGTGCTTTTGTGCTCAAGGCCAGTGCTCTACCACTTGAGCCACAACTCTACCTCTGGATTTTTTGTATTTAATTGGAGATAAGAGTCTCACAGATGGGCTGGGAAGGTGGCTCAGTGGTAGAGTGCTTGTCTAGCATGTATGAGGCCCTGGGTTCGATTTCTCAGCACCACATAAGCAAAAAGAAAAAAGCCGGAAGTGGCGCTGTGGCTCAAGTGTGGTAGAGTGCTAGCCTTGAGCTGAAGAGCTGAGGGACAGTGCCCAGGCCCAGTGTTCAAGCTCCACGACTGACCAAAAAAAAATAAAAAAGAGTCTCCAGATTTTCCTGCCTGGGCTGAGAGTGATTCTCAGATCTCAGGCTCCCGAGTAGTTGGGAATACAGGTGTGAGCCACCAGTAAGATGTCCTGTTCATGGCAAAAACCAAAGGGGTAAGAAGTATTAAATTAGTTCCATGCCTCTTCCTAGTGAGAGGCACCACTACCCTTGCTCATTCATTTTAACTACTCTATTATGATTCACTATATTATCTCACAACCTAGTTGTCCATTTTCTTGTGGATGGATATTTAGGTTATTTCCAGCATTAACTATTAAGAGTACTGTTGCATTGAACATTTTGCTCATCTCAGATGTGACAAGGGCTCAGTTGTGAAAATGTTGAGTTCTACTTTATCAGATAACATTAAAAGTTTCCATAATTGTACTAATTTGCAATAACCAGACAAATAAGAAAGGTTTAGCTGGATGCTGGTGACTCAGGCCTGTAGTCCTACCTAGTCAGGAGCTTGAGATCTGAAGATCAAAGTTTAAATCCAGCCACAGAAGACAAATCTGAGAGACTCTTATCTCCAATTAATCACCTTGAGCATACAAAAATATGCTCAAGGTAAGTACCCAGGCCCTGAGTTTAAGCTCCAGGAACAGCTCCCCCCACCACCCCCCCTGTCATACACACACTTGAAAAAAGAACTCAATTTTACTGTGTGACAATTAGAACCTCTCACAAGCATGGGGACTAATTATTTTAGGGGAATTGAAAACTAATGTTTGAGCTTCTGTGATCAGCCTTAAGATGTTTTGAGCAAATTAGTCTTCATACAAATCATATTTTATACTGGCTTTGTGCAGTTTGTTTCCAAACCCGAGGTGAGGTTGTGGTCACAGTGCTGCTCTTCCTCTTGGCAGAGATCTTCATCTGTGTTTAGGGAGTGGCTAAGCATACTCTACTCACCTGAAGTTGTTTCCCTTGGTGTTGGATGCACTTGCTCTCAGAGGCACTCATTACTAATAGCTACAAGCCAGGCTTGTCTCTTTGATATTGTGATTTCCCAAAGCCTTCATCCCTCCCCTCCTTAAAGTGTTTATTCTCTTATTCCGTTTCATGAGTCATTTTGCTAAGTGCCAAGTGAGGTTACATTAGATGTTCCTGGTTTCATACTTGTCTGTTAAACATTTACAATTTGAAAGATCTATTACAAAATCAATTAGAATTGTATACATATGTATCTGTGTAACAGTAGTAGGAGTGACATGGAATTACTCTGAGGTCGTGTGTGTGTGTGTGTGTGTGTGTGTGTGTGTGTTAAAGTCTAAGTAAGTAGGATTTTGAGCTAACAATACAGGCGAGTTATGGAAGCGGAAGGAAATGTATTCACAGTTGATTTGACATGCTTAAACTAGGCTTAGTGGTAACACGATGGCCTGAATGTAATTTTCATTTGGGTTTAGACATTCTGCCTTCTCCAATGTATAATTGTCAGTTTAATAATATATTTGTTTTTGTAGTGGTGAGAATTGAACTCAGGGCCTCACATGATAGGCAGGTACCTGACCACTTGCTCTCTCTCCATACCCCATGACTATTCAGTTTTGTTTTTGTTTTGTCAGTGGTGGGGCTTGAACTCTGGGCCTGGGTGTGGTCCCTCAATTCATCAGCTCAAGGCCAGTGCTCTGTCACTTGAGCCACAGCATCACTTCCAGTTTTCTGGTGGTTAATTGGAGATGAGTCTTACGGTCTTTTCTGCCCAGGCTGGCTTTGAACCTCGATCCTCAGATCTCAGCCTCCTGAGTAGCTAGGATTACAGGCGTGAGCCACCAGTGCCTGGCATTAGCTAGTGTCTTTTAATCCCTCAGTGAGCCTGAAATATACTGCAGATACACATCCTTGCCTCATTTGTCCATTATACAATACAGATGTGTGTTGCCAGGTGCTGGTGGCTCACGCCTGTAATCCTAGCTACTCAGGAGGCTGAGATCTGAGGATCGCAGTTCAAAGTCAGCCCAGGCAGGAAAGTCCGTGAAACTCTTTTTTTTGGGGGGGGGGTCCTGTCCTAGAGCCTGAACTCTGGGCCTGGGTGCTGTCCATCAGCTCTTCAGCTCAAGGCTAGTGCTCTACCACTTGAGCCACAGCACCACTTCTGGCTTTTTTCTTTTTGCTTATGTGGTGCTGAGGAATGGAACCCAGGGCCTCATGCATGCAAGGCAAGTGCTCTACCACTGAGCCACCTTCCCAGCCCAAGTCCGTGAAAGCCTTATCTCCAATAAACCGCCAGAAAACTGGAACTAGCACTATAGCTCAAGTGGTAGAGTGCTCGCCTTGAGCTGAAGAGCTCAGGGACAGCGCCCAAGCCCAGAGTTCAAGCCCCATGACCGACCAAAAAAAAACCCAACAATACAGATGTGTGCATGTACATTGCCTGGTCCCCTATAAATAGTTGTTATTTGACAATAAAGAAGATACAATGGTTGCCAAGACAACTGGCCTGGATACTTCAAAAAATTACTTCATGGGGGAAATAAGATAGGATGAAGATGGTTCCAGGATATACAATACAGAACAACCAAGTGCAATGTTGTAAACCTTGACTGGATCCTAATGTGAGAAAAGGAAAGCAATAGAGGCTGCTCTTGGAACATCTGGGAGATTTTCAATACACAATGGGTATTGAATATAATCATTAATATTCTTTTTTTTGGGGTCCGGTCGTGGGGCCTGAACTCTGGGCCTGGGCGCTGTCCCTCAGCTCTTCAGCTCAAGGCTAGCGCTCTGCCACTTGAGCCACAGCGCCACTTCCGGCTTTTTATTTCTTTTTGCTTATGTGGTGCTGAGGAATCGAACCCAGGGCCTAATGCATTGCAAGGCAAGCACTCTACCACTGAGCCACCTTCCCAGCCCCTTAATATTCTTTTTTTTTTATAAAACAGTACTAGGAACTGGGCACTGGTGACTCATGCCTGTAATCCTAGCTACTCAGGAGGAGATCTGAGGATCGAGGTTCAAAGCCAGCTCAGGTAGGAAAGTCTGTGAGACTCTTATCTCCAGTTAACCACCAGAAAACCAGAAGTGACACTGTGGCTCATGTGGTAAAGTGCTAGCCTTGAGCTGAAAAGCTCAGGGACAGAGTCTAGGCCCAGAGTTCAAGCCCCATGACTGACAACAACAACAACAAAACAGTACTTTGTTTTGAAGTCAAGGCCTCCTGCTTGCTTAGTAGTTGCTCTATACCATGAGCTACTTCCCAGCCCTTTTTTGCTTTAGTTGTTTTTCAGCTAGAAGTTTGTACTTTTTCATTTACTCAGGGATGACCTCAGACACCAATGCTTCCTAAGTCTTCCATGTAACTGGAATTGTAGGTGTGTACCACCATCATAGTCTCTCATTGATTTTCTTACCTGTGGTAGTAGTCATGTACTTCTGTAGGAGTCCTTATTTTTTAGAAATGAGTGCTGAAGTATCATGATTTCTAAAACTAAAATTCAAATAGTTTAGAAAAATAGAGCAAATATGTGCTATTTCTGCTCTTAGGTATTACTGAAATATTTCATAAATTTGTAAAAAAGTAGCTACATATTAACATACATTAACTCCACTGGGTGCTAGTGGCTCTTGCTGTAACCTTAGCTACTTGGAGGGTGAGATCTGAGGATTGTTATTTGAAGCTAGACCGAGCAGGAAAGTCTGTGAGACCCCTATTTCTAAATAACTACCAAAAAACCAGAAGTGTAGAGATGACTCTAATGTTAGCACATCAACCTTGAGTGAAAAAGGTAAGGGACAGTCTGTAGGCTCTGAGTTTAAGATTCAGTATTGGTACATGTGCACACACATGTGTGCACATACATGCACACACACACAAAACTGTGCTACCAAAATATTTTCTATTTTATTAATTTATTTTATTGTTATAGAGGTGATATACAGAGGGGCTACAATTATATGAGTCAGGTAATGAGTACATTTCCTTCTGTACAGTATCTTCTGTTCCTTCATTCTCTCTCAATGCCTCCCTCCCTCCCTTCCTGCTCTTCCTCCCTCCCTCCCTTCCTCCCTCCCATCTCCACCCATGAGTTGTGCAGTTCACTTTTATCAGTGTCCAGTGAGTTTCACTGCTTCATTTTTTCACTTGTTTTGTTTCCCTTGAGTTCTGTACCCCCCTGCCCCCCCACCCCCGCAAACCTTCTGATGATATACTTTTTTGCCAGTCCTGGGATTTGAACTCAGGGCCTCGGCACTGCCGCTGAGCTTCTTTTGCTCAAGGCTAGCATTCTACCACTTGAGCCACAGCGCTGCTTCTGGCCAGGGCTTCATGAATGCTAGGCAAGCATGTTACCACTAAGCCACATTCCCAGCCCCCAAAGATGTACTCTTTTTTTTTTTAATTTTTTTTTTGGGTCCGGTCGTGGGGCCTGAACTCTGGGCCTGGGCGCTGTCCCTCAGCTCTTCAGCTCAAGGCTAGTGCTCTACCACTTGAGCCACAGCGCCACTTCCGGCTTTTTTTTCTGCTTATATGGTGCTGAGGAATCGAACCCAGGGCCTCTGGCATACAAGGCAAATGCTCTACCACTGAGCCACCTTCCCAGCCCCAAAGATGTATTCTTGAATGCACAATACATAAGGTAAAGACAGAACCATCAAAAACTACAAACTGAAAAAAAATATGAAAAAAATATCAATACATTCTCCTTGTTGATGTACCTTACAAACATTAGGTGAAAAAATCCAATAACAAAATGTCACATCTTGAATGAATTTATAGGAAATCATCAGTATAGACAAATCCATAGAGATAGGATGTGAATTCATGTCTTCTAGAGGCTCTGAGTAGATGGGAATAGGGAGCAGTTAATGGGTTTCTTTTCGGGGTTAATGGAAATGAGCAAGCACATAGTTATTATGGTTGTACCTGTTTGGGAGTATACTGGACCCCACTGAAAGGTAAAAGGATGAGTTTTCTAGACTCCATTCAGCTGCTATTGGTAGAGGTCTCAGATCCTAGTTGTTTTTGCAGAAGTTCCTCATCATGTGACCTCTCCATATGGCTTCTTATTTATCTCCATGCAAGGCAGATGGCTTCTACTAAATTGGGTGATGCCATTAATGACAAGGAACAGCCTTCAGGCCTGCCTTTTCTCTCTTCATAACCTAATCCCAGAAATCAGAGTTATTGCTGCCATTGTCTATTTCCAAAGTCTGGGGCATGTCTGGGGTAAAAGGAGTTCAGTTCCACTTCTTTTTATTTTCTTTTTGCCAGTCCTGGGGCTTGAACTCAAGGCCTGGGTACTGTTCCTGAACTTCTTTTGCTCAAGGCTCTACCACTTGAGTCACAGTGCCACTTCTGGTTTTTTCTGTGTATGTGGTACTATGGAATCGAACCCAGGGCTTCATGCATGTTAGGCAAGCACTCTACCACTAAGCCACATTCCCAGCCCTGGGTTCTACTTCTTGAAAGAAAGATTGAGAAAGTTAGTGGACAGACAATAGTCAGTGAAAAGAATAAATAAGTAAATTATGCACAAAGTTAGAAAATGGTGAGTTCAGTGACACACACATGCATGCACACACACACACACACACACACATGCACGTATGTGTGCGTGCATGCATGCACTCTTGTCCTGGGGCTTAAACTCAGGGCCTTGGCACTGTCCCTGAGCTTTTCACTCAAGGATAGCACTCTATACCACTTTGAGCCACAGCTGCACTTCTGGTTTTACTGGTGATTAATTGGAGATGAGTGTCCTGGATTTTCCTACCTGGGCTGTCTTCAAACTGTGATTTTCAGATCTCAGCCTTCTGAGTCACCAGCACCCAGCTATGAAAGATATTCTTTTCCTTGTCAGTCATGGGGCTTGAACTCTGGACCTAGGTGCTGTCCCTGAGCTCTTCAGTTCAAGGCGAGCCCTCTCCCATTTGAGCTATAGTGCCACTTCTGGTTTTCTGGTGGTTTATTGGAGATGAGTCTCATGGACATTCTTGCCTGGGCTGGCTTTGAGCCGTGATCATCCTGATCTCAGCTTCCTGAGTAGCTACGTTTACAGGTGTGAGCCACCAGTGCCTGGCTGAAAGATATTTTTAAAAAGATAGAGGCAAAAGGCAAAAGGAGTCAAGGGTATGTGTGCCAAAGGGCTATAAATTTTAATTCTAAAAATTTTAATAAATTTTTTGGGTCCGGTCATGGGGCCTGAACTCTGGGCCTGGGCGCTGTCCCTCAGCTCTTCAGCTCAAGGTGAGCACTCTACCACTTGAGCCACAGCACCACTTCCGGCTTTTTTCTTTTTGCTTATGTTGTGCTGAGGAATCGAACCCAGGGCCTCAGGCATGCAAGGCAAGCGCTCTACCACTGAGCCACCTTCCCAGCCCAAATTTTAATTCTAAATAAGTTGCTCAACATAGGCCTCAGTAAGAAGGTTAGATTAGAGCCAAGACTGGAAGTTTAGGAAGTTAGCCAAGCAGACATCTGGAAGAATAAAGAACCCTACAAGGGGAAGAGCTAAAGCAGAGGCCCTGAGGCCAAGTCCCTGGGGCATGAGTAAGGGCTCTGGAGACATTATGAGTGGCACCTAGAAAGATTTAAGGATGGGATTGGAGGTCAGTGAACACAAGTTCAAGTGGGCTTGTGTAGGTAATCAGCTAGGACATTGGTTGCTGTTGGATAGGTTTTGGCATGCTTGGTTGGATCTTCATTCTATCTACTTCCAACATTAAGCGAATTTATGTATGGGAAATGAATAGGAAAGCATTGATGAAGTATTTGTTATTTTTATTAGGTGTTATGCGGTTATTTTAGTTAGCTATAGAAACAAGTTATTATTATTATTTTTTGCTTTGTCAAAGGTGAGTAAAACTTTTTCCTAAGCAAGGATAAAAGAATGCTGGTCATAATTTTAATTTAATTTTTTTTGCCAGTCCTGGGGCTTGAACTTAAGGCATGGGCACTATCCCTGAGCTTCTTTTGCCCAAGGCTAGTGCTCTACCACTTGAGCCATAGCATGACTTCTGGCTTTTTCTGTTTATGTGGTACTGAGGAATTGAACCCATGGTTTCATGCATGCTAGGCAAGCGCCCTACCACTAAGCCACATTCCCAGACTGGTGGTCATACTTTATATTAGCATGCTTTCAGCTGGGGAAGTATGAGGAAAAATTGATGAGCAAAATTCTTTCCATGGCTAAATTAACAAGATTTTTTTTTAAAAGACAGGAATTTAAAGAAGAAACAGAAATGGATCCAAGCATGGGTGTGAGTTCTGTCACCATTTCTGTAGAGGGTATGACATGCAATTCCTGCGTTCGGACCATTGAGCAGCAGCTTGGGAAACTGAATGGTGTTCACCACATCAGAGTAAGTTTCCCTGGAAATCAGTGACATTGACTAGAATCCCATTAGGAGGTTGCTTCTAACATTGGAACAGAACCAGGCATACTGACACATTGGCAAGAATGACTGCTACACTCCTAATCTTGATGCTAAAGAATTTTGGTTTGTCCTGTTAATTCCCCCCTTTTTTTTGGTGCCAGACCTGGGGCTTGAACTCAGGGCCTGGGTACTGTCCCTGAGCTTTTGTGCTGAAGGCTAGCACTCTAACACTTGAGCCACAGCTCCACTTCCAGCTTTTTTTTGGTCTGTCATGGGGCTTGAACTCTGGGCCTGGGCATAATCCCTCAGCTCTTCAACTCAAGGCTAGTGCTCTACTACTTGAGCCACAGCTCCACTTCCAGTTTTCTGGTGGTTTATTGGAGATAAGAGTTCCATGGACTTTCCTGCCCGGGCTGGCTTTGAACCGTGATCCTCAGATCTCAGCCTCCTGAGTAGCTAGGATTACAGGTGTGAGCCACTAGCTCTTCACTGACTTCT
>NW_012267332.1:1785556-1787057 GCF_000151885.1 Dipodomys ordii | reverse complement strand
TGGCTTTTTTCTTTTTGCTTATGTGGTACTGAGGAATCGAACCCAGGGCCTCATGCATGCAAGGCAAGCGCTCTACCACTGAGCCACCTTCCCAGCCCATTCCCTTTTATTTTTTATTTTTATTTTATTATCTAGGCCTGGGTGCTATCCCTGAGCTGCTTTTTTGCCCAAGGCAAGTGCTCTACCACTTGAGCTATAGCACCACTTCTGGGTTTTTTGAGTATTTTTTGGAGATGAGTCTCATGGAGAGCTTCGAACCATGATCCTCAGATCTCAACCTCTTGAGTATCTAGGATTGCAGGTATGAGCCACCAGTGCCTGGTTGTTAATTCCCTTTTAAAGAGAAAATGAAAGCTGGACATGGCTGAGCCAGGAGGATTACTGGAATTCAGGAGATTGAGACCAGCCCAGAAAACATAACTAAACCTGGAATTAAAAAAAGAAGGGGACCAGGCGCTGGTGGCTCATGCCTGTAATTCTAGCTACTCAGGATCCCAGTTCAAAGCCAGCCTGGACAGGAAAGGCTGTGAGACTCTGATCTCCAATTAACCACCAGAAAACCGGAAGTGGCACTGTAGCTCAAGTGGTTGAGCTCTCTCCTTGAGCTGAAGAGTTGAGGTACAGCGCTCAGGCCCAGAGTTAAAACCTCATGACAGACAAAGAGAGAGAGAGAAGGGGTATGTTGGGGTGGAGGGGTAAGAGGGGGGAAAGGAAGAGAAGGAGGGAAGGGAAGGGTACAAAAATACTTTTCATAAAAATGTTTTCCCGTTTAAAAATTATCTGAACATGTAATCTTGACATTATTGTGATTGACTTTGAATGTTGTGCCTTTTTTTTGCTCAGGGCCTCACACTCTGCTTTAACTTATTTAGTCAAGGCTCTACCACTTGAACCATACCTACACTTTTGTCATCTTATTAATTAATTAGAAATAAGAATCTCTGGGATTTTGTTTGTCCTGGCTGGCTTCGAACCACAAGTCTCAGATCTTAGCCTCCTGAGTAACTAGGATTACAGGAATGAGCCATTGGTGCTTGGCTACATACCACATTTTAAAGGAGTGTTTTCCAAATGGACACCAGATTTAGCATGTATTTAAAATTAGATACCCAATGGATTCTTGCTCCTTATATTTTAAGTGTATGATTCATTATATTGGAACTGGAACATTTTATGTGCCCTAAATTAGATTCTTATGGAAGTCGTCCTACCTTATCTAAACTTTACTTTTTACCTATTTACTCTTCAGAGATTTCAAAAAGTGTTTGTGGATTTTTAGTGAAATATAGAATTTCTTCCTGTATATATACTTTATTGTGTCTATAATGTTCTCATCTATAATTCTTACTAAATCTAGTGCACATTGGCTTCAGTTGGCCTTGTTTCTGTTGCCAAAAATTGACTACTTGGTACAATCTGATTTTTTTGTTTTGTTTTGGGTCCGGTTGTGGGGCCTGAACTCTGGGCCTGGGCACTGTCCCTCAGCTCTTCAGCTCAAGGC
>NW_012267332.1:1779046-1785506 GCF_000151885.1 Dipodomys ordii | reverse complement strand
CTGTCCCTCAGCTCTTCAGCTCAAGGCTAGCACTCTACCACTTGAGCCACAGCGCCACTTCCAGCTTTTTTCTTTTTGCTTATGTGATGCTGAGGAATGGAACCCAGGGCCTCATGCACGCAAGGCAAGCGCTCTACCACTGAGCCACCTTCCCAGCCCCCACAATCTGATTTTTTTAAACTTTTTTCTTTTTTTAAAATTGTTGTTATAGCTGGGTGCCAGTGGCTCACACGTTTAATCCTCAAGTGGCTGAGATCTGAGGATCATGGTTCAAAGCCATCCCAGGCAGGAAAGTCCCTGAGACTCTTATCTCTAATAAACCACCAGAAAACTGGAAGTGGCACCGTGGCTCAAGTTGTAGAGCGCTCGCCTTGAGCTGAAGAGCTGAGGGACAATGCCCAGGCTCAGAGTTCAAGCCCCATGACAGACAAAACAAAATTGTTATTATAAAGGTGATGTGCAGAAAGGTTACCATTTCATAAATCAGGTAAAGAGTAAATATCTTTTTGGACAGTGTCAACCCTTCCCTTGCTCTCTCCCAGTTTTTCCCTCCCATCTATACCCACAAGTTGTATAGTAAATTTTCAATGTAGTGTCTAGTGAGTACATAATCTGATTCTTGAGGTTTGACATTTTTCCTTAATTCTAAAGTCATGTGAAATGTGATATTCATATGTGGGCAGTTTATTTCCAGATTGGCAGCTGTAGGTAATTAGTTATGGGGCTTGAACTCAGGGCCTGGGCACTGTCCCTCAGCTTTTTTGCTTAAGGCTAGTGCTCTACCAATAAAGGAAAAAAAAGAACAAAACACTTCTGTTTCCATTTCTTGGAGTTCATTTTGAAAAAGATGTAGGTAATTTTTTTCCAAGTCTTGAGTTTTACATTCACCTTGGCCATTGAGGACAAAATTAACTTTGGATCCATTTGCCTATTTGTTTGGGGGAAGGAAGTGTTTCTCATTTGTTTACTGTACATTCTGACTAGCTAAGACGATGCTGTTCATTGTGATTAGGAAAGCTTTATTTACCCGGTGAAATATACCTTCTCCCAGAGGCATTTGTGTATATATTTAGACATATTCATGTGCTTTAAAACTAAATCTTTTGTACTTATTATCTACCTTGGTCTAACTCCGGTTTAGCTCTTCCAATGCTTCCTTCCCCCATTTCCAAACTCAGCAAAGATACGGTTTTATTTAATTTTCTTTGCAGAGTGAGCTGAGTTGGAAAGTGGTGACAGGTAACTGTCATCTTCCTTGTTTGCTATGCTGCATGTTTTCTCAAATGATTTTATCTTCAGAATATCCAAATTGAAAAAAAAATGTTTTTTTTTCAACATTTAATGGCTAATTTGTTGTTTGGGAAAAAGAAGAAAAGTGTTCTGAACCCTTCAGTCCTAAAGCTTTAAATGAGTTGTGTGACAGTGTGACAACTGTACTTATCCTCAAATGAAACCAATTCACCTCCTCACTTGGTTTGAGAGACCAGCTGAATCTTACTAATTATAGAGTACTGTCTGTGCTAATTATAGTAAAGCTATTATAACTATCAGGAGCTAGTTCACATAATTTTTCTTTCTTGTCCTTTAAAAAAAGTAGAGTTTAAACTCAGGACCGTGTGTGTGTGTGTGTGTGTGTTCCCCAACTTGTGTGTGTGTGTGCTAGGACTCTATCACTGGAGCCACAGCCCCACTTCTGACTGTTTTGGTAGGGCCTTCCTGCCTGGGCTAGCTTTGAACCGTGATCCTCAGATCTTAGTCTCCTGAGTAGGTAGGAGTACAGGTGTGAGCCACCAGTACTGGGCCTCAACTTCTTCTTGCTTTAGTTGTTTTTCATACAGTCTTGCATTTTTTGTCCAGGACTGGTTCTGAATCACAATTTCAGCATAGCTGGGATGATGGGTATTGACTAATATACCCAGCTTATTTGTTGAAATGAGGAGTCTTGTCAACTTTTTGCCAAGAATAATCTTTTTTTTTGTCGGTTGTGGGGTTTGAACTCTGGGCCTGGTGAGCTACACGGCCACTTCTGGTTTTCTAGTGGTTTATTGGAGATAAGAGTCTCATGGATTTTTCCTGCCCTGGCTGGCTTTGAACCGGGATCCTCAGATCTCAGCCTCCTAAGTAGCTAAGATTACAGGCGTGAGCCACCTTCACCTGGCAAACCTAGAATAATCTTGAAAGTCAATATTCTTTTTTTTTTTTTGTCGGTCCTGGGGCTTGAACTCTGGTCCTGTGGGCTGTCCCTCAGCTCTTCAGCTCAAGGCGAGCGCTCTACCACTTGAGCTACAGCGCCACTTCCGGTTTTCTGGTGGTTTATTGGAGATAGGAGTCTCACGGTCTCTCCTGCCCGGGCTGGCTTTGAACCGCGATCAGATCTCAGCCTCCTGAGTAGCTAGGATTACAGGCGTGAGCCACCAGCGCCCGGCAGAAACTCAATATTCTTGAACTCCTGGTAGCAGAGACTACAGGTGTGTAACAATACACCCAGATTAGTTCATATAATTTTTCTTCAAATGATTTAGTTCCTTACTGTCCACTTACAACTAATATATTTTCTTTCTTTTTTTTTTGTCAGTCGTGGGGTTTGAACTCTGGGCCTGGGCACTGTCCCTATTCTCTTCAGCTCATGGTGAGCGAGCTACCGCTTGAGCCACAACACCACTTCCGGTTTTCTAGTGGTTTATTGGAGATCAGAGTTTCATGGACTTTTCTACCCAGGCTGGCTTTGAACCGTGATCCTCAGATCTCAGCCTCCTGAGTAGCTAGGATTACAGGCGTGAGCCACCGGCGCCTGGCTAATATATTTTCTGAACTCACCAGCTCCCTGCCTAGCAAAGTGTTTTAGGAGAATGTTTGAGATAACATATACATTTATAACTGTAGGGGTATGTTCTACTTTTCTATTTGTACGTATACTGCTATTTCCCAAAACAGCCTATTTGCTATTTCCCCTTCAGCTCCCAGAATTCACTGCCACCTAGTAAGGTCTGATTAGTCAGACAAATACAATTGGACATTGATTCAATAGTAAAGGAAGAATGGCAGTGATATAATGTAAAACCACTTTGTGTTACCAATAGTGATTTAAACAAATTTCAGAGATACTGCATGGTCATTATAATTTGATTGCTTAACATGAAACACACTTCTGCCTTTCCCAGCTCTGCCTTTCCTCCTCTTATCAAAAACTTTTATGAAATTGGTATGTTTGTGACTTTTCTTCTTTTTTTTTTTGGTGCTAGTCCTGAGGCTTGAACTCTGGTCCTGGGTGCTGCCCCTAAGCTTTTTTGCTCATGGTTAGTACTCTACCACTTGAGTCACAGCTCTACTTCTTTTTGGTGATTAACTGGAGATAAGAGTCTCATAGACTTTTTTGCCTGAGATGGCGTTGAACTGTGATCCTCAGATCTCACCTTCTGGAGTAGCCAGAATTACAGGTGTGGACCACCTGTGCCCAGTGTTTGTTCTGTTTTGAGTAGGGATCTCACTATATAGTCTGCACTGGCAGTAAACTCACTATGTGACCTTAAACTCCAGTTCCTCCTGCCTTGGCCTTAGAAGTGCTGAGATTATAACCATGCTCCAATATGCCATGCTGTAATTTGTGATTTTTATTAATAATTTTGTATTCTTTTTCTTAAGGTCCCTCCAATTCAATTTCAAAAATTTGGATTTGTCTCATTCTAGGCACCATTTAGAAAATGGTCTTGTCCAAACATAATTTGTAGTCAGAATGTAGCTCAACATGAATATATTTATTAATATATAAATAGTGATCACTTAAAAATATGAAAATTCTCTGGATCACAATTTCTGAATCATAATTAAGGTTAATGTACAAACAGTTTAGAAAGCAGCCTTTGGCGATCCATGTCTTGACTAAGTCACGGAGCTTTTGCTAGTGTTACAAATGATGTGATATAATTGTGCTGTTGAACTGAATGAGGTTGCTTTATCGAAAAGTGCAACAGTGGAGTAAATTAAAGCTTTAATGTAAAAAACACAAAGAGAGAGGTGTCCAGAAGTCTCTACTTTTGGAGTAAATAGAATATGATTATTTACCTTTGCAGCTTTACCATTTAAAATGCACTTTGGAAATTATGTCTTAAATTGTGCTGTGAATGGGTGTGCTGTTCTTATTTGTCCTGCTAATATTAAGACTGTAGACATTAAAGGGATTAACCTGAAGTTTAATTTCATCATCTCAGCAGACTGTTTAAAGGAAAAAGAAAATGGGCAGATAATATGAATGGTTGGCTTTTTTGAAGCGGAAATTTAAAAACAAATTTAATTAGATCCAAGTACTAAATGACTCCAAAGGTTAATGCTGTGTTAACAAATTACTTTGTTCCCGAAACTTACAATGCTGGATCTTTTTTTTTCTGTTTTTGTCTTTTGCACAGATAAACACTGCAGTTTGTTCTCTTTATAGATACTGTTATTTTTTTTTCCAGTCATGAGGCCTGAACTCTGGGCCTGGGCACTGTCCCTCAGCTCTTCAGCTCAAGGCTCTACCACTTGAGCCACAGCACCACTTCTGGCTTTTTCTGCTAATGTGGTGCTGAGGAATCGAACCCAGGGCCTCATGCATGCAAAGCAAGCACTCTACCACTGAGCCATCTTCCCAACCCAGATACTATTATTTTTAAAAAACTCAATTTCTCCTTCAGACCAATAAATACATTCATTGCTAATATTAAATAGTTTATTATTATTATTATTGAAAAATCCCCCTTCCAAAAGAAACTGGTTGTCCTATATATGTAGATGTATGTGTGTATGTATGTATGTATGTAGTCTTTCCATAAATACTGTGGATATAGAACTGTGTGTGTATGTATCTATTTGATTGTCTTTTTTAAAGTAAAATTGGAAGCATGCCACATCTATTGCTCTGCAACTCACTTTTTTGTTGTTGTTGTTGGTTGTGAGGCTTGAACTCTGGGCTTGGGTGCTGTCCCTGCGCTCTGCAGCTCAAGGCAAGCGCTCTACTGCTTGAGCCACAGCGCCACTTCCGGTTTTCTAGTGGTTTATTGGAGATAAGAATCTCACGGACTTTCCTTCCCCGGGCTGGCTTTGAACTGTTATCCTCAGATCTCAGCCTCCTGAGTAGCTAGGATTATAGGTGTGAGCCACCAGCGCCTGGCTAGTACCCTACTTTTTTTTTTTTTTTGTCAATCATGGGGCCTGAACTCTGGGCCTGGGCACTGTCCCTGAGCTCTGTAGCTCAAGGCCAGTGCTCTACTACTGGAGCCACGGTGCCACTTTCAGCTTTTTCTGCTTATGTGGTACTGGGGAATTGAACCCAGGGCCTCATGCATGCAAGGCAAGCATTCTACCACTGAGCTACCTCCCCAGTCCTCATAACTTTTTTGTGTGTGACTGTCTTGGTACTTGAACTCAGGGCCTTGGCCCTGTACCTGAGCTTTTTTACTCAAGACTAGAGCTCTGCCACTTGAAGCAGAGCTCCACTTCTGGCTTTTTGGTGGTTAATTGGAGATCAGAATGTCATTGACTTTCCTGCCTGGGCTGCAATTGAACCAATGCCAGTTCTCAGATCTCAGCCTCCTGTAGCTAGGATTAAAGGCATGAGCCTCTGGCACCTGGATAATACTAGCTTTTAATTGAATTTAATTTTAGAAGGACATAAGTAACATTTACTAATGATTAGTCCGTTCTCTCTACCCAGGTCCATTTTTCTATACTCTAGAAAAGCTTTCCCATGAATATCTTCCATGCTTGATCTGAGAAGGGAAAAAGGGAAGTTGTTCACAGAAAAGCTATGAAACTTGGCACCAGTGAAGATTTTTATGGACACTGCCCAAACAGGGTTCTTATTCTGAAGCTGTGAGACACTGACACCTGGCTAAGGGTTGGTTCTTTTTTTTGTCTGAGTCTGGAACTTGCACTTGGTATCTGACACTTGGTTTCACTCATTGGCTGGCACTCTACCATCTATGCCATGCCCTAGGTTTCCATCCCTGTCTTTTGCTGTTTTGGAAATGAACTCTCCTGGACTACTTTGCTCAGGCTAGCTTCAAACTGTGACCTCTGAATCTTAGTGTCCTAAGTAGCTAGGATTGCAGGTGTAAGGCATTGGTGCCTGGCTTATGTAACCTCTGAGTCGGTGGAATGTAAAGGGTTGGAGTAAATTTCGAATAGAGATGGTGGGAAGTAGTGTATACTTTGTTGTGAAATTCTAGGGTGTGTTTGGCATGCGCATGTTGCAAATACCTGACTGGCACTACAGTCACGTAGGCCTACATATTGTTTTATCTTCTAGGTAGACACATCTATCTATCTTTCTTTCTTTCTTTCTTTCTTTCTTTCTTTCTTTCTTTCTTTCTTTCTTTCTTTCTTTCTTTCTTTCTTTCTTTCTCTTTCTTTCTTTCTTTCTCTTTCTTTCTTTCTTTCTTTCTTTCTTTCTTTCTTTCTTTCTTTCTTTCTTTCTTTCTTTCTT
>NW_012267332.1:1775894-1778996 GCF_000151885.1 Dipodomys ordii | reverse complement strand
TCTTTCTTTCTTTCTTTCTTCCTTTCTTTCTTCCTTCCTTCCTTCCTTCCTTCCTTCCTTCCTTCCTTCCTTCCTTCCTTCCTTTCTCTCTTTCTTTCTGAATAGTGAAGATGAAAACGCCCTAGAAAGACTCCATGATATTGAATCATTTATTTCATTCTTCATTTGGTATTCTTAATTCCTGTGTCATATAATTTAATGAAACTAACTTCTGAAATTTTCTTCTGAAAGGTTTCATTAGAAGAAAAGAATGCAACTATTATTTATGACCCTAAAATACATACTCCAAAGACTCTACAAGAAGCCATCGATGACATGGGCTTTGATGCTATTCTCCAGAATTCTAACCCACTCCCAGTTTTAACCAATACTGTATTTCTGACTGTTACTGCTCCACTGGCTCCACCGTGGGACCATATCCAAAGTACATTGCTCAAGACCAAGGGTGTGACTGACATTAAAATTTCCCCTCAGCAAAGAACTGCAGTAGTGACAATAATCCCTTCTATAGTGAGTGCCAGTCACATAGTAGAGTTGGTTCCTGACCTCAGTTTAGATATCGGAACTCAGGAGAAAAAGCCAGGAATCTGTGAAGACCCCAGCATGACTCAAGCAGGTGAAGTCATGCTGAAGATGAAGGTGGAGGGTATGACCTGCCACTCATGCACAAGCACCATTGAAGGAAAAATTGGGAAACTGCAAGGTGTTCAGCGAATTAAAGGTGATTTCTTCACTGCTTTTTTTTAATCGATTATTTTGTAAGGCTTTGTTTTCTGTGTTTTTCTTTTTGTGTTAGTACTGAGGCTTGAAATCAGGGCCTGGGTACCTGTCCATTAGTTTTTTCACTTAAGGCTGGTGCCCTGCCATCTGACCTACAACTTCTGGTTTTGGTGGTTGACTGAAGATAAGAGTTTCTGCTGGGCCAAGCACCCGTGGCTCATGCCTGTAATCCTAGCTACTCAGGAGGTTGAGATCTGAGGATTGTGGTTCAAAGCCAGCCCAGGCAGGAAAGTCCAAGAGACTCTTATCTCTAACTAACCACCAGAAAACTGGAAGTGGTGCTGTGGCTCAAGTGGTAGAGCACTAGCCTTGAGCTGAAGAGCTGAGGGACAGTACCCAGGCCCAGTTCAAACCCCAGGACTGAAAAAAAAAGTGTTTCTGTCTGAGCTGGCTTCAAAACATAATCCTCAGATCCCAGCTAAGATTACAGGCATGAGCCACTGCTGCCTGGCTTCATTTTCTGTTTTATCTTTTCACTTTTTGCTTTCTTCCCAGGTGTAGGTTTCAACTTTGTGGGACTTGTTGCCTTATTGGAGTTTGAGGCATAGCATATTCCCAGTATTAATGGCAATAAAGTTAATGATTATAATGAGAGTCTTGGATTTTAGTTTGGCAGAAAAGGCTAAAAGCTGGGGTGGTGACTTAGGGAGTTCAGACTTTTTTTTTTGTTGGTCGTGGAGCTTAAACTCTGGGCCTGAGTGCTGTCCCTGAGCTCTTCAGCTCAAGGATAGTGCTCTACCACTTGAGCTACAGTGCCAGTTCCGGTTTTCTGGTGGTTTATTGGAGATAAGAGTTTCACAGGCTTTCTTGCCCAGGCTGGCTTTGAACCATGATCCTCAGATCTCAGCCTCCTGAGTAGCTAGAATTACAGGCATGAGCCACCAGCACCCGGCAGGGAGTTCAGACTTTTTACCACATCATGCCTAGGATACTTACTCAATTTGTTTTTACTTAGGCAATTGGAAACTTAGAGACTATAGAACAGTGGTCACACCTTTTGCCTTGGTTCTAGCATGTTTACTAGTTTCACATCTTAAGAAAAAATCCAAAATGATTTTAAGAAAAGCTGATGTGAAGACAGACAATGATTCTGAAGTGGCCCGGGATGATATGAAATGAAATAATTATGTTTCTTTCCATTAACTAGTCTCCCTGGACAATCAAGAAGCTACTATTGTTTATCAGCCTCATTTGATCACTGTAGAGGAAATAAAGAAACAGGTTGAAGCAGCAGGCTTCCCAGCATTTGTCAAAAAACAGCCCAAGTACCTGAAATTGGGAGCTATTGATGTCGAGCGCCTAAAGAACACACCAGTGAAATCTCCAGAAGGATCTCAGCAAAGGAGTCCCTCACACACCAGTGATTCTACAGCTACTTTCATCATAGATGGCATGCATTGTAAATCATGTGTGTCAAATATCGAAAGTGCTTTCTCTACACTCCAATATGTAAGCAGCATTGTCGTTTCTTTAGAGAATAGGTCTGCCACTGTAAAATACAATGCAAGTTCAGTCACTCCAGAAACTCTGAGAAAAGCAATAGAGGCTGTCTCACCAGGACAATATAGAGTTAGCATTGCAAGTGAAGTTGAGAGTACTTCCAACTCTCCCTCTGCCACTTCTCCTCAAAAGACACCTTTGAATACAGTTAGCCAGCCTCTGACTCAGGAAACCCTGATAAACATTGTTGGCATGACTTGTAATTCCTGCGTGCAGTCTATTGAGGGGGTCATATCAAAAAAGCCAGGTGTGAAATCCATCCGCGTCTCCCTAGCAAACAGCAATGGGACTGTGGAGTATGATCCTCTACTCACTTCTCCAGAGACCTTGAGAGAAGCAATAGAAGACATGGGATTTGATGCCACCTTATCAGGTAAATACCCTTTTTCTCTTTGATTTACCAAATGCTTTTTGATTTCCATCCAGTAAGATGGAAAACAATGTGGTACTTTGGCTTTTAATAACGAGAAAGGATTCATAGGCACTAAAATTCCACTTTTTACAAGTAAGTCCCAAGAAGGTAATCCATGTATGGTTCATGTAAGGATGTTTGCAGAATTTGTTTTAGTTTTTTTTTTTTTGTTGGTCATGGGGCCTGAACTCTGGGCCTGGGCACTGCCCCTCAGCTCTTCAGCTCAAGGCTAGCGCTTTACCACTTGAGCCACAGTGCCACTTCCAGCTTTTTCTGCTTATGTGGTGCTGAGGAATCAAACCCAGGGCCTCATGTATGCAAGGCAAGCACTCTACCACTGAGCCACCTTCTCAACCCCCAGTTTTAGTATTTTAAAACTACAAATAATAAATAAATCATGGTATGATCAT
>NW_012267332.1:1767051-1774204 GCF_000151885.1 Dipodomys ordii | reverse complement strand
AAGGCTAGCACTCTACCACTTGAGCCACAGTGCCACTTCCAGCTTTTTTCTGCTTATGTGGTGCTGAGGAATTGAACCCAGGGCCTCATGCATGCCAAGCAAGCACTCTACCACTGAGCCACCTTCCCAACCCAGTATTGTTCTTTTTTAAACTCACAAAGCTGAAGAAAAAATTTATTAATGACATGTCTAATTATAGTGGATGAATGTCCATGAGAAACAACCCAGAGACATTAAACATTTTTGTTGTTGCTATTGGTCATAGGGCTTGAAAACAAGGCTTGGATACTGTCCCTGAGCTCTTTTGCTCAAGGCTAGAACTGCCACTTGAGCCACAATGCCTCTTCCATTTAAGTGGTTGATATTTCACAGGGTCTTTTCTGTCCAGGTTGGCTTCGAAACACAATCCTCAAATCTCAGTCTTCTGAATAACTAGGATTACAGGCATAAGCTACCAGAGCCAGAGTTGTTTTTTTTTTATTTTGAGTTGTTTCTACTCTCTGGCTTTTATAAAGAATGCTGCATTCATGGTATACATGTTTTTACATGAATATATGTTTTAAAAATTGCTAGTCATATGGTAGCTCTCTGATTAACCTTTTTTTTTTAGCTATATTAAAGTTTGAATTTAGGGCCTTGACACTTGCTAGATGGGTGCTCTACCATTCAGTCCTTTTTTGCCTTAGCTATTTTTTTTTTTTGGTCCAGTCGTGGGGCCTGAACTCTGGGCCTGGGCACTGTCCCTCAGCTCTTCAGCTCAAGGCTAGCGCTCTACCGCTCAAGGCTAGGGCTCTTGAACCACAGTGCCACTTCCAGCTTTTTTCTTTTTGCTTATGTGGTGCTGAGGAATCGAACCCAGGGCCTCAGGCATGCAAGGCAAGCGCTCTACCACTGAGCTACCTTTCCAGCCCCTGCCTTAGCTATTTTTATATTAGGGTCTTTCAGTGTTGTCCAGTCTCACTAGGACTTTGATCCTCCTTTTACATTTTCTGCATAGTTGAGATAACATAAATCACCACATCTTGCTTTTTATGGAAATGGTATCTCATGGACTTTTATGCCTGAATTGGCCTTGATCCATGATCCTCCTGATCTTAACCTTCTGAATAGCTAGGATTACATGCATGAGCCACTGCACCTGTTTTAACTTTTTGAGGAAATGGCAGACTGGCTTTCCAGAATAACTGTGTAGACTTTTTATTTAATTATATTAATACTTCTTTTTTTGTCAGTTGTGGGGCTTGAACTCTGGGCCTGGGCTCTGTCCCTGAGCTCTTCAGCTCAAGGTGAGTGCTCTACCACTTCAACCACAGTGCCACTTCTGGTTTTCTGGTAAAATTGGATATAAGAGTCTCACGGACTTTGCTGCCCAGGCTGGCTTTGAACCACGATCCCAGATCTCAGCCTTCTGAGTAGCTAGGATTATAGGTGTGAGCCACCGGCACCCAGATTTTATATTTATATTTCTTTTGAGAGAGAATTTCAATATCTAGTTCCAGGGTGATTTGAAATTCATTGATTAGTTCAAGGTGGTTTTGAACTGATAATCCTCTGTGTAAACCTCTTGAGTGAATTTTCTATAGTATAGACAGTCTCAAAGGCCAAAATTCTTTTTTTTGTTTGTTGTAGCTCTTTCTTTCTTTTTTCTTTTTTCTTTGTCAGAGACTGAGACTCAAAGTAGGTATCTGAAGCTTGCTTTCAAGGTGGCTGGTGCTCCAGGATCCAAGCCACACATCCAAGCCCAAAGACAGAGATTCTTATCCTCTGAAAAGAAATATGTAGGGGGCTGGGAAGGTGGCTCAGTGGTAGAGTGCTTGCCTTGCATGCATGAGGCCCTAGGTTCAATTCCTCAGCACCACATAACCAGAAAAAGCCAGAAGTGGTGCTGTGGCTCAAGTGTTAGAGCACTAGCCTTGAGCTGAAGAGCTGAGGGACAGTGCCAAGGCCCAGAGTTCAGGCCCCACGACCGACAAAAAAAAACAAACACATATGTAGTTCTTTATTAGAAAAGTTAGAGCCAAGCGCTGGAGGCTCACGCCTGTAATCTTAGCTACTCAGGAGGCTGAGATCTGAGGATTGGGGTTCAAAGCCAGCCCGTGCACAAAAATCTGGGAGACTCTTATCTCCAGCTAACCACCAGAAAACCAGAAGTGAAGCTGTGGCTCAAAATGGTAGAGTGATAGCCTTGAGTACAAAAGCTCAGGGACAGTGCCCAGGCTCAGAGTTCAAGCCCCACGAGCAGCAAAAACAAATACTTTTCACAGATGAATTATACCAGTATCCCTTGGCTGGTCATTAGAAATACAGACCTATTGAATCCAAATATATATTTTAATTGTAATGAGTTTTCCAGGTGGTTCATGTGTACATTAAAGATTGAGAACACTGGTCTAAATAATTAGTCACATTAACTTCTGTGGAGAAAATCTCTGAATTAAAGCTAGAAGTTCCTGAATTTAGAGAAATGGTTTAGCAGTGCTTGGAAGTGTAGTTTGTGGCTCATGACAAAGTGGTAGGTGGAAAATAATGCCACAAGTGAAATTCATCTTTTCCTTCTCAACAGACCTCAGTGAGCCATTGGTAGTGATAGCTCAGCCCTCATCGGAAATGTCACTTTTGCCTTCAGTGAATGAATCAGATAAAATGATGACACCAGTACACAACAAGGAAGACACAAAGGCTTCTTCTAAGTGTTATATACAGGTCACTGGCATGACTTGTGCCTCTTGTGTAGCAAACATTGAACGGAATTTAAAGCGAGAAGAAGGTAAGCAACTCTTAAAGTTTGTTGTTTTGTGCATTTATTTGCATACTTGCCCCTTTGGTCTCTTGTTTTTGAATTTTTATTGTTATTAGAAAGGTTGATATACAGAAGAGTTACAGTTACATAAATCAGGTAAAGAGTACATTTCTTTTTAGTGTGTGTGTGTGTGTGTGTTTGTGTTATTCCTACAGCTTGAACTCAGGCCTGGGTGCTATCCCTGAGTTTTTGTGGTCAAGGTTAGCAGTCTGCCCCCTTAGCCATAGCTCCACTTCTGGATTTTTACTGGTTAATTGGAGATAAGAGTCTCATGACCTTTCCTGTCCTGGCTTTGATTGGTGATCCTCAGATCTCAGCCTCTTGTGTATCTAGAATTGCAGGCATGAGCAACTGGCAGAAACATAGTGTATTATTGACTTACACTTAAATGTTTTGAAATTTTATACATCTGCACTCATACAGACTTTCTAGGATAGCTCCATAGTCATGTTAATCATATAGTGATAACATAATTATGTTTAATGAGACCAAAGTCTTATGCTTGGTACTGAGGCTGTGCAAAGTGTCTTAGTGATAAACATTTTTCACAAAGACTTAATATAGAAGTGATGATTAATGTGAGCTACTAGCTACTGGGGAAACAATCCCAAGGGTATTGAATACATCAGTTTATATATTAAGGCCAGATCAGATCATTACTTTGTGAAAACGAATGGTATGAAGAACCTTTCATTTAATATTATCTGGTCTGTGTTCTATCCTTTGTGTGTGTGTGTGTGTACACGAGCGTGTGCGCATATGTACGTGCGCTAGGATTTGAACCCACGCTTCTCACCGATATACACTATATTCTCTCATTTCTTTTTTGGGGGGGGGGCTAGTCATGGGGCCTGAAGTCTGGGCCTGGGTACTGTCCCTCAGCTCTTCAGCTCAAGGACAGCACTCTACCACTTGAGCTACAGCACCACTTCTGGTTTTCTGGTGGTTTATTGGAGATAGGAGTCTCACAGTCTCTCCTGCCCGGGCTGGCTTTGAACCGCAAACCTCAGATCTCAGCCTCCTGAGTAGCTAGGATTATAGGCGTGAGCCACCAGCGCCCGGCTCCGGCTTTTTTCTTTTTGCTTATGTGGTGCTGAGGAATTAAACCCAGGGCCTCAGGCATGCAAAGCAAGCGCTAGACCACTGAGCCACCTTCCCAGCCCCCCCCCCCACCTCTCATTTCTATGTTGTTCATTTCAACCTCTCTTATTTCTGATTAGAATACAGTCAAGGCTCAAGCTTATATTATCCTTTGATTAATTAGAAAAGCAAAGAGGGGAAGTTGCTAAGAAAATGAAAGCAAAATGAAGTTTGCAAGGTTATTGTTTGAGAACAAATCTAGACAATTCAGAAAATTCCCTTTTACGAGGCAAGCAACACCTATGTTAGTTTAAACTCCTCCTCCTCCTCCTCCTCCTCCTCCCTCCTCCTCCGTCGTGGGGCCTGAACTCTGGGCCTGGGCACTGTCCCTTAAATCTTCAGCTCAAGGCTAATGCTCTACCACTTGAGCTCCAGCGCCATTTCTGGCTTTTTTTTTTTGCTTATGTGTTGCTGAGGAATCGAACCCAGGGCCTCAGGCATGCGAGGCAAGCGGAGGCAAGCGCTCTACTACTGAGCCACTTTCCCAGCCCAATATAGGTACTTCTAAAACCAAAATTTATACAATGTAACTCCTTTGAATAACTATCAGACAATTTATCAAAATGAATATTAGGAAACTGAAACATGTTTGGTTAGGAGAGGGAAATGAGGAAGGACACACTCATGGAGGGGAGAAGGATGAGCCAATACAGTCATTATAGTCAATATACACTATATGAAAATTGAACTACAGAACTTGAGGGTAGGGATGGGATGGAGAAGGAAAGGGGAGAACAATGGAAGGGGTGACATTAATCAAGATGCATAGTACTCATAACTGACTTCTAGAATTGAAACCCCTTTGTACAACTGTCACCAGTTCTATCTAGGTGAGGGTTTGTGAAGTTTCCCCCTAGAAGTAGGGACCCTCCACTTAGGGTTTTAGTACCAGGTTCTTGACTTGGATTGCAGAATAGGAATTTCAGGGCTGGGTACCAGTAATTCATGGCTATAATCCTAGCTGCTCAGGAGGCTGAGATCTGAGGTGCTCAGGCAGGGAAGTTCATGAGATTCTAATCTCCAATAACTACCAAAAAGGCCTGAGATGGGGCTGTGGCTCAAGTTGTAGAGCTCAGGACAAGAAGCTCAGGGACAATGCTCAGGCCCTGTCTTGAAGCCCAAGGACTGGCAAAAAAAGAATTTCAGGACAAGTCACAGGGTAAGAAAACTTGGCAGAGCTTTATTGAGTAAGCAAGCAGAAAGACAGAGGTACTCTTAAGAGATGTAGAATGTGGGTTCTCAAAGGGAGACAAAGGGAACTCTTTTGACATCAGGGATATATATGATAAGGGCTTCACATAAAGTTATTCTAGGAGAAGTGTTTTTCTTTGTTCTCACACCTAGCACAAATTTAATCACTTGGTGTTACACTTTTATCACTTGGGCTCAGGGTCTCTAAGACCGACTGCTCATTAAACTTTGATCATTGATGTTTGAGCATCCCTTCAAAGAAAGAATGCATTCTGCTGTACAGTTTTTCAAGTCAGATGTCCATTCTTGAGATAAATACTTTGTGCCTGGAGGAATTGTTTTCCCAAGTAGTTGCTTTTCTAGGATACGTGTCTTTCTTTATGATGTCCTTGTTCAGTTTTCAGAGCACACTATATTGGGCCAGTAGGCAAGGTCAGATGGAAAAATGGAGAAAGGTGCTCTTGTTTTTTGTTTTTTGTCCTTCCTTCCTTCCTTCCTTCCTTCCTTCCTTCCTTCCTTCCTTCCTTCCTTCCTTTTTCTTTCTCTCTTTCTTTTTCTTTCTCTCTCTTTCTTTTTCTCTCTCTCTGTCTTTCTCTCTCTCCCTTCCTTCCTTTCTTTCTTCCTTCCTTCCTTCCTTTCTTTCTTTCTTTCTTTCTTTCTTTCTTTCTTTCTTTCTTTCTTTCTTTCTTTCTTTCTTTCTTTCTCTCTCTTTCTTTTTCTCTCTCTCTGTCTTTCTCTCTCTCCCTTCCTTCCTTTCTTCTTTCTTTCTTTCTTTCTTTCTTTCTTTCTTTCTTTCTTTCTTTCTTTCTTTCTTTCTTTCTTTCTTTCTTTCTTTCTTTCTTTCTCTTTCTCCTTGTAGTAATACCACACCTTATGAAGGAGTGGGAGAGTTAAAGCAAAGAATATATTCCTTTTGTGTTTCTAATAGAACTACTCATTAATTACAATGTTTGTTTTTGAATTCCCTGGCTGCTATTTATCATGTGTCATTTCCCCTACTCTATTCTGCCTCACAACTCCTTTTTTTGTTTTGTTTTGTTTTTTGAGTCCGGTGGTGGGTCCTGAACTCTGGGTCTGGGCGCTGTCCCTCAGCTCTTCAGCTCAAGGCTAGCGCTCTACCACTTGAGCCACAGCGCCTCTTTTGGCTTTTTTCTTTTTGCTTATGTGGTGCTGAGGAATCGAACCCAGGGCCTCATGCATGCTAGGCAAGCATTCTTACCACTAAGCCATATTCTCAGCCCACAAGATATGTTCTTAACCAGTTGTAATTAATAACTCATTTAGATACTAATTTAAGCAAAAAAACCTATTAAAGTAAGAAACAGTTATGAGAAAATTGTAAAAATATGACTACTTCTTGCATATTTGATGGCATAGAAAAATTACTTTATTGTAGGTGTGAAAATGATATCAATGTTAGGGTTTTTTCCTTTTGGTGTTTGGATAGAACCCAGGAGTTTACACATACTAAGCAAGTCTACTATGCCACTGAAATATATCCCCATACCTATTTGTGGCTGTTTTTAAGAGTACATTTTAGAGATACATACCTAAACATTTACACATGAAATAGTAAGATCATAGGATTTGTTTCAACACAATTTGAATACAAGGAAGAAAGAAGAATTAGTAGGAATGTAGATAAATGAGAGCTTGTCACAGTGACATCTTGCAGTTCCAGTAACTTGGGAGACTGAGGCAGTAGGATCACTTAAACTTAGAAGTTCAAGGGCAGCCTGAGCAACAGCAAGGTCCTCTCCTCTCTTAAACAAGTAAACAAAGAAGATTTACTCAGTGAATTAATAATGTTAAAGATGAGTGATAGATAGATCAAGCTTATTATGTTTTCTCTCATATATATGTTTTTGTTTTTTTTTTTGGTTCGGTTGTGGGGCCTGAACTCTGGGCCTGGGCGCTGTCCCTCAGCTCTTCAGCTCAAGGCTAGTGCTCTACCACTTGAGCCAATGCGCCACTTCCGGCTTTTTTCTTTTTGCTTATGTGGTGCTGAGGAATCGAACCCAG
>NW_012267332.1:1747609-1767001 GCF_000151885.1 Dipodomys ordii | reverse complement strand
TACCACTTGAGCCAATGCGCCACTTCCGGCTTTTTTCTTTTTGCTTATGTGGTGCTGAGGAATCGAACCCAGGGCCTCATGCATGCAAGGCAAGTACTCTACCACTGAGCCACCTTCACAGCCCTTCTCTCATATATATGTAATTGAAATTTTCCATAATAAGGTTAAGTGAATGAGGCCACCTTTCAAATAGTTTTATATCATTTTGGCTTAAAACTCAAATAAAAATTAATATATTTCTACAGATTCACCTCAGTCCTTTCACAGTTAAATGAGAAATACTAAAAAGTAATTATACCATTACTCTTTGATAAAGACTGTTACCTGTATTGTTTTTCTTATCAATACTCCCAGGAATACATTCTGTGCTTGTGGCCCTGATGGCTGGTAAGGCAGAAGTGAGATATAATCCTACTGTTATACAACCCTCAATGATAGCAGAGTTAATCCGAGAGCTTGGATTTGGAGCCACTGTGATTGAAAATGCCGATGAAGGAGATGGTATTTTGGAACTTGTTGTAAGTAAGAAGTTTTGTGTGATTAATGAGATGTCCAGAAAATACTTGGAGGGTGTTTATAAAAGAGCTGTAAAGATACTTAAAGGCTTAGAAAAGAAGATATATAATGAAAATAAAGAAAACTAAAAAATAGAAATATATAACTTAATAGTAACCCTCCAACATGGAATGGATATATATGTATATATTTTTAAGAACTAAAAATAGAGTTGGGGGCTGGGAAGGGGGCTCAGTGGTAAAGTGCTTGCCTTGCATGCGTGAGGCTCTGGGTTCGATTCCTCAGCACCACATAAACAGAAAAAGCTGTAAGTGGCGCTGTGGCTCAAGTGGTAGAATGCTAGCCTTGAACTGAAGAGCTGAGGGACAGTGCCCAGGCCCAGAGTTCAAGCCCCATGACTGACCAAAAAAAAAATAGAGTTGGGAATCAGTGAAAACATGTAGATTAACTGTGTGTGTGTGTGTGTGTGTGTGTGTGTGTGTGTGTGTGTGTGTGTGTACACTCTGGGCTTAGGTGCTGTTTCTGAGAGTTTTATTTTTTTGTTCAAGGTTTGTATTGATCCACCACTTGAGCCACAGCTCCAATTCCAATAAATTATTTTTATAGATTGCATATAACTACTTTTTTAAATAACTGCTTCAAGAATAAAATAGATCAATACTGATGGACAAGTAAATCTCTATGATATACTATTTGAACAAAAACAAATTGTAGTGTGATACTATAACCAATTTACATTATTTCAATTAATTAAAGATGCAATTAAGAATGTATATAAACACACACACATATATATATGTATTGTGTGCACATATACTTAAAGGACCAACTAGTTGATATACATAATAATTAGCAATAATTGTCTTAGGAAGGTCACATAAAAAGAACAGAGAGAACTGGGCACTGGTGGCTCATGCCTGTAATCCTAGCAACTCAGGAGGATAAGATCTGAGGATTATTGTTCAAAGGTAGCCTAGACAGGAAAGTCCTCAAGACTCTTTTTTAATTTTAATTTTTAATTTTTGTGCTTGAAGTTTGGGCCTAGGCACTGTGTCTGAGTTTTTTTGTTCAATGTTTGTGTTCTACCACTTGAGCTACAGCTCCAGTTTTGGCTTTTTGGTGCTTAATTAGTGATAAAAGCATCACAGACTTTTTTGGTGGGCTGGCTTCAAACCATGATCCTCAGGTCTCAGCCTACTGTGTAGCTAGAATTATAGGCATGGGCTACTGCACCACCCAGCCACACAGGCACTTTTGCAAGTGGGCTATTTCAGGGAACTATCAGATGACAGTTAATTGTCAAATAATGACAGTACTCTGGAAATGAGACTTTGAAAGCACTTTTAAGTTTTCCTGTCCTCTCCACTGGCTGCTCTGGAGCTAATTTTTTATTTTTAGTTTTGTTACTGTGGGGAGAGATGTCTATAAGACTGGATGGGAGGAGAATAGACAAATAAGGCCACATAGCCAGAATTTTTTTTTGCCAGTCCTGGGGCTTGAACTCAGGGGCTAACACACTACCACTTGAACTACAGCACCATTTCTGTTTTTTTCTGTTTATGTGGTATTGAGGAATCGAACCCAGGACTTCTGCATATTTGGCAAGTACTCTACCACTAAGCCACATTCCCAGCTCCAGAATTTTTTTTTTTTTTTTGGGTCCGGTCGTGGGGCCTGAACTCTGGGCCTGGGCACTGTCCCTCAGCTCTTCAGCTCAAGGCTAGCGCTCTACCACTTGAGCCACAGCGCCACTTCCGGCTTTTTTCTTTTTTGCTTATGTGGTGCTGAGGAATGGAACCCAGGGCCTCAAGCATGCAAGGCAAGCGCTCTACCACTGAGCCACCTTCCCAGCCCTCCAGAATTTTTTTAAAAGAATAATTCTGACTTTTTTTTTGCCAGTTTTCTTCTTTCTTTTATGGAGGAAAGAATTTTAGGGGTCTATACTGGCCATATTTGCTGTTATTCCTTCAGTAGATACTCTTTTTTTTACATTTGTTAATTATTATATCTTTAAGTAGTTGTACAAAAAACTTCCCATTCTACAAAACAGTATGAGTACAAGGTACAAGGTGTCTGGCAACATTATTACCCATCCCTTCTCTCACACTTTTTATTTAAATTAAGATTAGGTGATTACAAATTTCACATATTTCACAGTATTGTGGAATAGTGATTCTTAAAGTCACAAACACATTTTAACCTTCACAAGGCAATTTGTCATTATCATGGAGTAGATATTCTTGAATAAATTTTTAACTTGTTGAATATCCTTCAGGCAACTTCCAGGATATGAGGAGTCTAACTCATGTTAATTGAAAAAAAAGTATGTTTTGGAGTAACAAAGGCTTTGTTTTTAATCAGGTAAGAGGAATGACTTGTGCTTCCTGTGTACATAAAATAGAATCTACTCTTACAAAGCACCGAGGGATCTTCTACTGCTCTGTGGCCCTGGCAACTAACAAAGCACATGTTAAATATGATCCAGAAATTATTGGTCCTAGAGACATTATCCACACAATTGAAGTAAGTCCTAAGACTCTTTATTTCTTTATTCTTTTTTTTTAAATACAAAACAGAATATGTTTGGTTTTTTTCTTTTTGAAACTTTTTAGTATTACTATCAAGGTGATGTACAGTAGGGTTAAAATTACATAAGTTAGGTAATGAGTACATTTCTTTTTGGAAAATGTGATCTTTCTTTATTCTTACAAATTCATTCTAGCTCCCTTGAATTCCATCTGGTTTGCATCAGAAAGTGACAATGAAAATATATCTTTCCTTTCAATATTCCAGCTAAGATCTCTCAGAATTTAGAATAAATATGTCCATTTTTAAAAACTTCGTTTTGGAAGTGGCGCCATGGCTCAAGTGGTAGAGCACTGGCCTTGAGTTGAAGAGCTGAGGGACAGTGCCCAGGCCCAGAGTTCAAGCCCCATGTCTAACAATAACAACAACAACAAAAGAATGTTATTAAAAACTTCATTTTCAAGGATTAAGGTTCAAAGCTAGCCTAGGCAGGAAAGTCTGTAAGACTCTTACCTCCAATTAAACAGCCCAAAGCTGGATATGAAGCTGTGGATTAAGTGGTAGAGCTCTAGTCTTGAGCAAAAAGAAAAAAAAAAGCTCAAAGATGGTGCTTAGGCCCTGAGTTGAAGTCCTAGGACCAATACAAAAATAAAAAATAAGAACAAAGAGAGACTTTCATTTTTTCATCTTTTCGATATTGTTTTGAATTTTGCAAGTAGAATGTATTGGTTTTATAAGTGTAATTTTTAAATTTTAAATAAAATTTAAGCAAAGGCATATTTACACTATTAATAACAAGAAGATAGAACTATAGATCACTTTAAAAGAAGTTACAAAATGGACATAATGTACATTTTATTTTTTTTTTGGTCATGGGGCTTGAACTCTGGGCTTGGGTGCTGTCCCTGTGCTCTTCAGCTCAAGGCAAGCGCTCTATCACTTGAGCCACAGCGCCACTTCCTGTTTTCTAGTGATTTACTGGAGATAAGAGTCTCACAGACTTTTCTGCCCGGGCTGGCTTTGAACCATTATCCTCAGATCTCAGCCTCCTGAGTAGCTAGGATTACAGGCGTGAGCCACCGGTGCCCGGCTATGCAGTACAATTTTTTTTTTGGGGGGTTGGGTTGTGGGGCCTGAACTCTGGGCCTGGGCGCTGTCTCTCAGCTCTTTAGCTCAAGGCTGGCACTCTACCACTTGAGTCATAGCTCCACTTCCGGCTTTTTTTTCTTTGTGCTTATGTGGTGCTGAGGAATCGAACCCAGGGCCTCAGGCATGCAAGACAAGCGTTCTACTACTGAGCCACCTTCCCAGCCCCACAGTACAATTTTTTTATGAGTAAGATTTATATTAGTCACTATGAAAATGAAACATGACGCTATCTATGTATTTTTTTTTTTTGATCTGGTTGTGGGGCCTGAACTCTGGGCCTGGGCGCTGCCCCTCAGCTCCTTAGCTCAAGGCTAGTGCTTTACCACTTGAGCCACAGTGCCACTTCTGGCTTTTTTTGCTTATGTGGTGCTGAGGAATCAAACCCAGGGCCTCATACATGCGAGGCAAGCGCTCTACCACTGAGCCAACTTCCCAGCCCTATCTATGTATTATTGTTTGTTAGGTTAAAGCAAAAGACTCCGAGTTTTTTTTTTCTGGTTATGGGGCTGAAACTCTGGGCATGGGCACTGTCCCTGAGCCACTCTGTGCTCAAGGCTAGAGCTCTACCACTCTACCACTTGAACCACAGCACCACTACCAGCTTTTGAGTGGTTAATTGGAGATAAGAGTCTCATAGGGACTTTCATGCCCAGGATGGCTTCGAACTGCGATCCTCACATCTCAGCCTCCTAAGTAGCTAGGATTACAAGCGTGAGCCACTGGTACCTCGCTAAGACCCCGACTTTTAATTAAAATAAAAGTTTGAAAGACCAAACCTTTTCTTTGTGCTAAATTGACCCTAGGTTCTTCAGTAAGTTGTAAGCAGTAATGTATATATATATGTAAGTGCTTTAAAAGTTACAGTGTAAGCCGGGCACCAGTGGCTCACGCCTGTAATCCTTGCTACTTAGGAGGTTGAGATCTGAGGATTGCAGTTCAAAGCCAGCCCTGGCAAGAAAGTCCCTGAGACTCTTAACTCCGATTAACCACCAGAAAACCAGAAGTGGTGTTGTGACTCAAGTGGTAGACTACTAGCCTTGAATTGAAGAGCTGAGGGACAGTGCCCAGGCCCAGAGTTCAAGCCCCATGACTGACAACAAAAAAGTTCCAGTGTACTATCAGATTCTAATGATCTGAGGCCTATTAATAGTTCATATAAGATCTTATTAGTGTAAGTAACAATATAATCAACATCTTCATCAGCTCACATTTGCTTTTTTCAGTGTGTTACGTTGCTCACATATGATACAGTAATAGCTTTTGTGGCCTGTTAATAAGGACCTATACTGAGGACAACTGCACTTGAGTTAAATTTTTAGTTTGAGAACAATAGCGTATATGTTAGCCATAATTGAGAACATACAAATTGCTTTGACAGGAAATTAAAAACAAAGATCATTAAGAGCAGAAGGCTCTTAAAGTGTTCTTGATTTTTGCATTCCCCAGAGTCACATACACTCAGTATGTGACTTGTTTTAAATGATAATATCATGGCTTAGAATTTCTCAACATATTTATACATTAAAATAATTTCTTCTTGTGAATTTCCTTAGAGCTTAGGTTTTGAAGCTTCTTTGGTCAAGAAGGATCGGTCAGCAAGTCACCTAGACCATAAACGAGAAATTAGACAGTAAGTACTTTTGGATTATCAGTAAACAACAGATTTTGATTGTTCCTTCCAAATTTAACATCATGCTAATATTTCACTTTTTACACTGTCATCCTTGTACTTGGTGGAATGGTTACAACCTATATTTCATTATTGAATTTAGAATCTTTAACCTTTAGCTACTTACTAATATGATCTCCCCTCCCCCTCCATATTAGATGGAGACGATCATTCCTTGTAAGCCTGTTTTTCTGTATTCCTGTGATGGGGTTGATGATATATATGATGGCTATGGACCACCACCTTGCCACTCTGCATCATAGTCAGAACATAAGCAATGAAGAAATGATCAACATCCATTCTTCAATGTTCCTGGAGCGCCAAATCCTGCCAGGACTGTCCATTATGAATTTGCTGTCGTTTTTATTGTGCATACCAGTACAGGCAAGTGAAATATTAATAACATTTGTTTGTTGATGATTAACAATAACCAAAATGTGACAGGCACCATTAGCTCATGCCTGTAATCCTAGCTACTAAGGAGGCCAAAGTCTAAGAATCATAGTTACAAGCCAGCTGGGGCAAGAAAAGTCTGTGAGATTCTTTTTTTTTGCCAGTCCTGAGCCTGGGCACTGTCCCTGAGCTTCTTTTTGCTCAAGGTTAGCACTCTACACTTTAGCCACAGAGCCACTTCCAGCATTTTCTGTTTATGTGGTACTGAGGGCTTCATGCATGCAAGGCAAGGACTCTACCACTAAACCATATTCCCAGCCCAAGTCTGTGAGATTCTTGCTCCAATTAACCACGAAAAAACCAGAAGTGGATCTGTGGCTCAACTGGTAGAGCACACACATATACACACCCTCAGGCACTGTTAATTCCAGCTGCAAAACTGATATTAGCTAGAAGCTCCATCGTTTTATACTGAATTTTTACAAAAATAATCTTGGGGGGAAGATGGGAGGGCAGGGATGGTAAGGGGAAACAAAGGAGGAGGCAACAATGTTTGATAAGAAATGTACTCATTACCTTGCTCATGTAATTGTAACCCTTCTGTATGGTATTTTCACAATAAAAAAACTTATTAATAATAAAAAATAAAAAAATCTTAAATTGCATAGTTAAAGTAGCTAATACATTCCATTTAACCCCTAAGAATTTTGTTTAATGACAAAGCAGAGAAGAGTGCCAGCCTTTTAGATTTGCTATTCATATCTGCTACTGTGTATAACTTGAATAGTTCTGTCTGGCATTACATTGCTTTTTTTTCCTTTCTTCTAAGTACAGTGTGAAGGGTTTCATTGTGATATGTCCATATATGCACACATTATGTTTTGGTCATATTCACCCCCTGATTACTCTTTCTCTCTCATTCTCCTACTTTCTATAGTTTTCAACCCCTGTTTTGAGATAAATTTTTACTATGGAAAGGAATACTTCCATTTAATAATTTGGTTCCTTTATGTGCTTGTAAAAGGCAGTACTGAGAGTTGGGGATATAGCTCAGTGTAACGTACTTTCCTCATACTTAGAACGCTAGCTTCCATTCCCTGTGCCACAAAAAAAGCAAATAAAGCCCAAGTCAAAACTAACCAACTGGACCAAAACAAGACAGAGTGGTGATTTTTAAAATATTTTTGTATATTTTCTTATACTCTGAAAAATAAGCTTTCTAGTTAGGTCTACCAACAAAACAGCTTGTGATATACCACTTAGAAAAGGGTAAAGGGGCCAGGTGCCAGTGACTCATGCCTGTAATCCTAGCTATTGTGGTCTGAGGATCACAGTTCAAAGCCAGCCCAGGCAAGAAAGTCCATATGAGACTCTTATCTCTAATCAACCACTCAAAATCATGAAGTGGCACTGTGGCTCAAGTGGTAGAGCGCTAGCCTTGAGCCGAAGAGCTAAGGGACAGCACCTAAGCCCAGAATTCAAGCCCCATGACCGACAAAAAAAAAAAAAAACAAAAAAAGAAAAGGAAAAACGGTGAAGGGGGTAAGTCTTAAACAAAAAAAGATTCCTGAGAAAATGTAAATTCTTTTCCATGAACCATCTGAATTTTTCTTTCAGAGAAGAACTTGCTATATAGCTGAGACTGTCCCCAAATTCCTTATGTAGCCATGCTATCCTTGAGCTCATAATCATCCCGCCTTATCCCCTTGATTTCTGGGATTGTCACTGTGTGCTACCATGCTCAGTGTCTGAACTCTTTTTTTTTTGCCAATCCTGGGACTTGAATTCAGGGCCTGAGCACTGTCCCTGAGCTTCTTTTGCTAAATGCTAGCATGCTACCACTTGAAGCCACAGCACCACTTCTGGCTTTTTCTGTTTATGTGGTACTGAGGAATTGAACCCAGGGCTTCCTGCATGCTAGGCAAGCACTCTACCACTAAGCCATATTCCCAGCCTGGCTTTTTGCTTTTTTTTTTTAATATCGTGGAAAATCTATTGGTTTACAGAAGATAACCTTTGAAGACATGCAGTGCAGAGCAACCTGAAGCCTTCACTCTGCACACATAGCCACTGAAGTATTAATTTCCTCCAGGCTACATTCTCTCCTTAGTATTTCTAGATTACTTAAAAGGCAAAGGGAATACATTTTAATTCTTTAGGTTACTGAGGTATGTATGTGAATTTCAGCATTTAAGAAATTTCATTGCTTTTCATTCCTCTATTGCAGTTTTGTGGAGGTTTGTACTTCTACATTCAGGCTTACAAAGCACTGAAGCATAAGACAGCGAACATGGATGTGCTGATTGTGCTGGCCACCACCATTGCATTTGCCTATTCGCTGATTATTCTCCTCGTGGCCATGTATGAGAGAGCCAAAGTGAACCCTATTACCTTCTTTGACACCCCTCCTATGCTTTTTGTATTTATTGCACTGGGCCGGTGGCTGGAACACATAGCAAAGGTAACATATAAGATGGGATAATACTTGTTAGAATAAATGGGGATTAGTGATTTATGTAGTTAATCATTTATTCAAAAGAAGTTATTTTCTTTCGGCAGTATTTGAAGTTGAACATTCCTTTAGTAGAATTCCCAATGTTTAGAATTACTATTGTGAGTAGTACAATATGCCATGGTTATTTTAGGAGAGAGATACATGAGATGTACTTACTTGTGTCATATCATTAATTGAAAATTTGATATCATAGTTTAAAATAATGATGGAGAAAAATCTACCCATACTTTCATACTTTAATTTAATCCTGTTCAACACATGTTTATATTTAGCTGTTGCAATCATAACATACATGCATTCCATATGGTTTTTACCCTTTCCCCTGACTAAATAATTATTTCATATTCCTACATAATAGTCTTTCAAGTCTGTGGTGCTCTCACCTACTAAATCATCCTGGCTTTGTTCTCAATTAAAATGTTCCTAATTTTTCTTTTTTGATAAATCTACATTGATTATATCCCTATCTAATAGTCATTTCCATTGTCCTTGTATCTTAGGAGGAATTAAACGTTTTCTATGGCTCATGCTGCAGGTTGCAACAGTTTTTGCCAGCAAACTGTTGTCCCTGTGTCAGTGTTGCATTTTATTTAAATTATTTCTAGTTAGGCATTAAATGGTATTGGAGAGCTGTTTTTTACATTTCTTCCATTAATGGTATGGGGAAACATTTTTTTCATGTGTCTTGTGTTTATTTTTCCTCTTGGAAAATTTGTCTATTCATGACCTATGCCCATGTATCTATTGGGTTCCTGATGTTTTCCTTATTACTTTCCTATTTTATAAGTGATACCTAATCATTTTTATATTTTATATGCTTATTTTTAGTGTGAAAAATTTTCTGATTTTGAGCAACTTAATTTCTTAAGGTGTTTATTAGACATGAAGATTCTAGCTTTATTTTAGTTAAGACCTGAACATTTTCTTTCATAGCATTGTCAATATGTTTGTTTTAATTTATAGGGCAAAACATCAGAGGCTCTTGCAAAGCTAATTTCACTACAAGCTACAGAAGCAACTATTGTAACTCTTAACTCGGAAAATATCCTCCTGAGGTATTTATTTTCACCCTCCTTTTCTTTTTCTAACTTCTTATGAAAGTTTTCAAATATACTTACAAGTAGAGAGAAGACTATTATGAACTCACAACAGTATCACACATTTAAGTTATCCATATTTTGTCATATTTGATTAATGTACTCATTTTGCCTTTCTGTTGTTGCAGTACAAATTAAATTCCAGTCATATATTTTACCTAATATTTCTTTTAATGTTTTTTGGTCACTTGTGGGGCTTGAACTCAGGACCTGGGCACTGTCCTTGAGCTCTTTTGCTCGACTAGCAGTCTACCACTTTGAGTCACAGCCCCACTTCTGGTTTTCTGGTGGTTAATTGGAGATAAGAGTCTTATAGACTTTCCTGCTTGGGCTGGCTTCAAACCACAATCCTCAGATCCCAGCCTCCTGAGGAGCTAGGATTACAGGCATGAGCCACCAGCACCTGGCTTAACCAGTATTTCTATAGTAGATCTCTAGGAAAGGACAGGTATGGTGGCACAAGACTAGAACCCAGCACTAGGTAGGCAGAGGGAGGAGGATCATAGGTTCAAGGCCAGCCTGAGCCAATAACCTTTTGGTTCTGTGAGAGAATGTCTCTCTATATAATACAGACTGGCCTCAAACTCCTGCCCCTCCTGCCTCAATCTGCTGAGTGCTGGGATTACGAAAGTGTACCATCACACCTGTACTCAGGATATATTATTATATAACACAATACCATATTGTACTTAACAAAATGATAATTCTTTAACATCATTTAATACTCAGTTCATGTTTACTTTTCTCCTTTTGTCTCTAGAATGTATTAAATCTGTTTGGAATAGAATTCAAACAAGATTTGGTATATCATTGCATTAAAAAAATCTACTTTAATTTTTAGGGCTAGGCATTGAACCTGGAGCTTTAAGTATGTTAGGCAAGTGCTCTGTGAGTGCTATAGAGCTACATTTCCAATCCTAATTTGATTTTTCTATTGACTCATACATATATATGCAGCACAGTGCAATATTTTTGTTTATGTATATATTGTTATATGTCTTAGATTTCTTTTTTTGATGTGCTGAAGCTGGTATTTGAACTCACACTCTTGCTTGGATTTTTCTTTCAAGGCTGGTGCTCTACTACTTGAGCCACACCTTTAATTCTAGTTCTTTGCTGGTTACTTGGAGATAAGAGTCACATGGACTTTCCTGCTCAGGATAGCTCTGAATCCTGATCCTCAGCTTTTAGTGTCCTGAATAGCTAGGATTACAGGCATAGAGCCACCATTACCCGATCTTTTAGGTTTCTTTTTATCTGGAATAGTTTCTTTGTTCCTTCTTTCCTTCCTTCCTTTCTTCTTCTATCCATCCCTCAATATAACTGACTTATAGAAAAAGATCCATTGTTTATTCTGGAGAATACTCTGTCTAAATGTTTGTTTTTTGGATATAGCATGGTGTGGTAGAGCATTTTTCTATGATGCATGTGGCACTGATTCAATGCCTAGTACCACAAGAAAACAAGCACCAGAAAACTTGTCTGAAATTGTGTCTTTGCTTCCTTGTGATGCCATTTAACTAGTTTTGTTACTTGTGTTGCTCGTAAACTGGAAGTTAGACCTAAGGACTTTATATTTCATTGTTGTATTTTTCACTATTTATAGGCATAAAGTTATTTATGCAAACTTGCACAATAAGTACATAGTTTTAACAAAACCTATGGCATTACTTTGAAAGTTTTTACTTAGTTTGTCTTCAATGAACATTTAGTTTGTGCTTTATGCTGAAGTGCATTGTTCAACACCAGGGAGCAAGACCAGTGTAGTGGTCCCAATGTATATCTGTAGTTACTATGAGATTGCATAGACTTGAACTCAAAGCTTGTATGGGGAGACCAGGGTGGGAAGCATGTTGCCATGACACTATATTACTCCTATTCAGTGAAGAACAGGTGGATGTGGAGCTTGTACAACGTGGAGATATCATTAAGGTTGTTCCAGGAGGCAAATTTCCAGTGGATGGTCGTGTTATTGAAGGACATTCTATGGTTGACGAGTCTCTCATCACAGGTATGTTTTTTTGGAGACTCATAATCTGAAAGTGAATCCAATCTGCTAAGGAAAATAGACATAAAAGGTTCTACATTTTGTAGAAAGTGTGTGTGTGTGTCCGTGTGTCCGTGTCCTGGGGCTTGAACTGAGGACTTGGGCACTGTCCCTGAGCTTTTGTGTTCAAGGCTAATGCTCTCACTTGAGCCATAGCTCCACTTCCAGCTTTTTCTTGGTGATTAATTGGAGATAAGAGTCTCATAGACTTTCCTGCCCAGACTGGCTTTGAACCACCTCAGATCTTAGCCTCCTGAGTAGTTGGGATTACAGGCATGAGTTCCTGGCACTGGCAAATATGAGTTCGTTAGTTGTACTAGACCAATTTCCTTGGATTTGCTTCATGTTTTAGTTATAGTATTGAAAATTCATTTCACTAAAAATTGTTGATTACTAGAATGCAGAACAAAATAAGTTATTTCAGTCTCTTGTAGAAGAACTACAGATAGACCGGCAGTTTTCCTGGGCCAGATGTGTCTTCTGTCTTCCTGCTCTAGAGCTTATTCTGGCCCTGGCTGGACTAGACCTACAGGTTTTCCTCTCAATATCTGCCTAAGAGAGTAGACGGAGTATTTGTACAGTTCTTGCATACCTAAGGCAAGTGTGGAGCAGAATCAAAATGTCGCCTTGCTACCTTCTTTCTCTGGATAGTTTCAGAAGAGGCTCAGTTGTTGGAGCCATGGAAACAATTTCAGACTCTATATTTCTCAGAAGCATTGCTCCTGCCAGTTTGGGTAGGAAATTTCTTAGTTCTGGGGGAATTTCTTGTTCATTCAAATACAATTTAGTTTCTCTGACCCTGGCCACTGAGTTACTGTCGCACCACTTGCCTGTCCTCATGTCAGTCCTTATCACAAAGAAAAACTTCCTCCTACATTTCTTTGTTTGTTTGTTTTTTGGGTCAGATCATGGGGCCTGAACTCTGGGCCTGGGCGATGTTCCTCAGCTCTTAAGCTCAATGCTTGCACTCTACCACTTGAGCCACAGCACCACTTCCGGCTTTTTTCTTTTTGTTTATGTGGTGCTGAGGAATCGAACCCAGGGCCTCATGCATGCAAGGCAAGCGCTCTACCACTGAGCCACCTTCCCAGTCCCTTCCTCCTACATTTCTAAATGCTCTTGGAGAACAGGTTGAGAAGCAGGGATGTAGGACTAGGGTGAAACTCCAGAAGTATCTGTCAACAAGAGCTAACATGTTAGGTTTTTCCAGTTTAAAGTTAGATCCCTGGGTTTGGCCTTGAAGTGAGATAAACAAAAGGGAGGACAGCTTTCATTGGAGCATTTGTCTTTACTTTATGGAGGAAGACTCCTTTAACTGTTGATTGACAATGAATGTATGAGTTTCAAGATAGTGATCATTGATGCTCCCTAAATCTGTCTTAACTCCTTCTTCCTCCAGGGGAGGCAATGCCTGTGGCTAAAAAACCTGGCAGCACTGTGATCGCTGGTTCCATTAACCAGAATGGGTCCATACTTATCCGTGCCACACATGTTGGAGCAGACACAACCCTTTCTCAAATTGTCAGACTTGTGGAGGAGGCCCAGACATCAAAGGTAACCCAGCCCCCCTAAAAAAAAAGCACAAAGTATTTTCTTGAAAGCCTTCCTTCTCAGTGTAAATCTTGATCTAGCTTTTATATTTTCCTTTGACTCAATTTAGTCACATTAATATGAAGCTTACTTATTTCTGTCTGTATACTCTGTACAGAAAAGGTGACTTGAGTTACTTATTATTTGTTATGATGGTTTTAATTGTAGGCTCCTATCCAGCAGTTTGCAGACAAACTCAGTGGCTACTTTGTTCCTTTTATCGTCTTTGTTTCCATTGCTACCCTTGTGGTATGGATTATAATTGGATTTCAGAATTTCGAAATTGTGGAAACCTACTTTCCTGTAAGTGACTTGTAACAACTCTTTGCTATAGGCAAAAGTACGAATCTTTCACATAAGTAATTAAGTGGAAATAATTTTCTAAATTACGAATATAGGATGGGGATTGTAGCTGAGTATTAGAACAAAGCATGTTCTGTGCCTGGGTGTGAGGCCATGGATTTAATTTGCAATGCACATACAGGAATGAAAGGAAGGGGGGAGAGAGGGAGGGAGGAGAGGGGAAGACTAATTCCCCCTTGTCCTTAGTGACTGTGTTCTAAGACCCTAATGAATGTTTACAACCACAGATGGTACCTAGTAGTATATAAATACTGCATATATATATATATATAGTATCTTTTTTTAAAATTTTTTTTGTGGGTCATGGGGCTTGAACTCTGGGCCTGGGCACTGTCCCTCAGCTCTTCAGTTCAAGGTGAGCGCTCTACCACTTGAGTCACAGTGCCACTTTTGGTTTTCTGGTGGTTTGTTGGAGATAAGAGTTTCATGGCTTTTCCTCCCCGGGCTGACTTTGAACCGCGATCCTCAGATCTCAGACTCCTGAGTAGCTAGGATTACAGCCGTGAGCCACCGGCTCCTGGCTTATATTTTATTTTATTTATTTTTTATTTTTTTGTTGGTCGTGAGGCTTAGGTGCTGGCCTTACGCTCTTCAGCTCAAGGCGAGCATTCTACTGCTTGAGCCACAGCACCACTTCTGGTTTTCTAGTGGTTTACTGGAGATAAGAGTCTCACGGACTTTCCTGCTGGGGCTGACTTTGAACTGCTATCCTTAGATCTCAGCCTTTTGAGTAGCTAGGATTACAGGTGTGAGCCACTGGCGCCCAGCGGGCTTATATTTTATATAATATTATATATACTATGCTTTTCTATAAATACACAAATTTGATACCTTTTCTATTGTTAGTTTTGTGATAAGGCCTTGATCTCTACCCAAGCTGAATTCAAGGTTTTCCTGCTTCCTCTTCCCAGGAAGATTACAAGCATGTGCTACCATGCCTGGTACCTTTTCCATTTTAATTAAGCACTTGTCATACACTGTGATAATGTTTGCAGTGAGTGGGAGGCATGAAAGCAAAAGCAGTGCACATTCCTTTTTCCTCTACAGTTTTATTGACAAATGATTCATTCTTTTAGATCTTAGCTATCTCAATACACAGTGATTGTTTTTCTTTCCTAATTGTTACAAAACTTTCACCTCATCTTTTAAAGTAAGCACCTACTAGAATTTTGTTGTCATATCCAAATTGCCACCATCACTTCTCTTTCATGTGGGGAACATAATTTAGTAATATCACCATTGCTTGAACACAGGCATGGGAACACAGTTATTAGAATACTGAAGAGACAGCTACTGGGTTACTAATGGGTGGGTGGTGTATACAACATGGATATGCTGGATAAAGGGATGATTCCCATTTCAGCCAAGGAGGACAGAGGAAGATTATATTATGCTACTCAGAGTGGTGTATAATTTACAATTTATAATTTTACTTCTAGAATTTTCCACTTTGTATTTTGGATCGCAGATGACTTGGTAATGGAAATTACAGCTAAGGAGTAACTGGGTCTTTAAAGGGCTGGGATAAGAGAGTGGTAATAATGACACTTGCAGCTGTGCCACCTGGGGCTCACACCTGCCTGCAGTCCTAGCTACTCAGGAAGCCAGTCTGAGGATCATAGTTATAGGCCAGCTGGGGCAGGAAAAATTGATGAGATTCTGATCTCCAGTGAACCACCAAATAGCCGAAGTGGAGCTGTGGATCAAGTGGTAGAGCACCAGCATATTCACATACACAAATATAGTAACACTTGCATTTTTATAAGGATAAATATTTCCTTTTGGAATTTTTTCTCACCATGATTTTCCAGAAGGAACTATTGAACTGTTTACATTTTACACTTAGTCTCATTTCTGGCATCATTTTGTTTTCACAAAAGATTTTGTTTTCACAAAAGACACTCCATGTACTGTTTTACTTTTTTTTTCTTTTTTTCCGGTTGTGGGGCCTGAACTCTGGGCCTGGGCGCTGTCCCTTAGCTCTTCAGCTCAAGGCTAGCACTCTACCACTTGAATCACAGCGCCACTTCCGGCTTTTTTCTTTTTGCTTATGTGGTGCTGAGGAATCGAACCCAGGGCCTCATGCATTGCAAGGCAAGCGCTCTACCACTGAGCCATCTTCCTAGCCCCCTGTTTTACTTTTATTCCAGTTCTGGGGCCTGAACTCAGGGTCTGGGCACTGTCCCTGAGCTTTTTTGCTTGAGTAGCATTCTACCTCTTTGAGCCACAGTGCTATTTCCACTTTTCTGGTGGTTAATTGAAGATAAGAGTTTCATGGGGACTTTTCTGTTCCAACTGGCTTTGAACCACAGTCCTCAGATCTCATATTTTACATTTTTAAGTGAAAAAAAAAACAAGTGTAATCCCAACTGTGTATTGTTTTCATGTTATGGTTAATAGTATAATAAGTCACTTAAATGATTCATGTTGGTGAAGTACACAATGAATAATGGAATAGTTTGGAAGTTCCCTTCAGGAATTTTTCTCACGAGGTCAATGAGTCTTAGAAGATTTTTTTCCTGATGCTGTCAATCATAATAATTCCATACCTGAGCAAACACTCAATGCCACTAGGAGCCTCAGTTCCCATTATTATGTCCAAAATACAACAAAAGCCCTTGGCATGCCTGGTGAATTTTTTTTATCATCTTTATGAATAATGTGAAAGGCAGGTTAATTCTGTTAGTACACTGAAAGTCAGAATTTTATTTTTCCCTAAAATAAAAATTCCTTAGATTCAAAGAAGAAGACAAAAAAATCAAATGTGGAGTTTTATGGTGCTTCTATTCACTCTATAGTTTGTAACTCCAGAATTACCCAAATGAAATTTTGACTTCAGGCTTCTCACTTTTTTTTTCTTTTCTTTTTTTTTTTGGTCGGTTGTGGGGCTTGAACTCTGGGCTTGGGCACTGTCCCTAAGCTCTTCAGCTCAAGGCGAGCGCTCTACCGCTTGAGCCACAGCACCACTTCCGGTTTTCTAGTAGTTTATTGGAGATGAGTCTCATGGGCTTTCCTGACTGGGCTGGCTTTGAACAGGGATCCTCAGATCTCAGCCTCCTGAGTAGCTAGGATTACAGGCGTGAGCCACCGGCGCCCCACTAGGCTTCTCACTTTTTTTGAAAGAAAAAAATGTATTATTTCTTATTAGTAACTAAAATGTATGTTGGCAGCTAGGTTTAGGATATGTGACTTTTAATAATGAGGTTTTATTTAAATAGGATAAAGTTTTGTTTCTTTTGTTTTACACAGCACAGAATCAATAACCAAAATTTATGCCTTTCTTCTAAAGGGCTACAATAGAAGTATCTCCCGAACAGAAACAATAATACGCTTTGCTTTCCAAGCCGCCATCACAGTTCTGTGTATTGCATGTCCCTGTTCCCTGGGACTGGCCACTCCAACTGCTGTGATGGTAGGGACAGGAGTAGGTGCTCAAAATGGCATACTTATCAAAGGTGGAGAGCCATTGGAGATGGCCCATAAGGTAAGAGTCCCCAGGACCCAAAACTGTGCCATCCAAATTTGCTAACATACTCCTGTTGAGAAACACGGAGGCCAGCATTGTTTCCTTGTGATTGACTCAGAAACAGCTTTTTTCTGGGACTATCCTAAAGGTTGAGATAAGAAAGTTATTATTCTAGTTAGCCAGATTGGCATTTTTTCTTTAAAAATATTCAAGACCTTGGGGCTGGGAAGGTGGCTCAGTGGTAGAGCGCTTGCCTTGCATGACTGAGGCCCTGGGTTCAATTCCTCAGCACCACATAAGCAAAAAAAAATTAAAAAGCTGGTGCTGTGGCTCAAGTGGTAGAGTGCTAGCCTTGAGCTGAAGAGCTGAAGGACAGCGCCCAGGCCTAGAGTTCAGGCCCCATGACCGGACCCCTCTCCCCCAAAAAAAATACTCGAGACCAATTTGCTTTGAGCACACTTGATGTGGAAAAAAACCTGTCTTTCAAGCCGTGCTTATACTAGACCAGATATTTATTTTTATTTTTTGATGGTGATGAGGATTAAGCTCAAGGCCTTGTGCTTGCTAGGGAGACACTCTACCACTTGAACCATGCCTTGCAGCCCCTTTTTACACTGGTTATTTTTGAGGTAGGGTCTCTATGCCTGGGCCCATTTGGGCTGCAATCTTCCTACTTGTGTTTCTCACATAATTGAGATAACAAGCATATACCACCATGCCCAGCCATTGGTTGAAATGGAGTCTTGTGAACTTTCATTTGTGCAAACTGACCTCAAACCAGTATTACTGGCTCGAACCACTGCTTCTGGCTCTGTCTTTAGGGCAGGAAGACAATAGGTACTTGCCAAAGTGTCACAGGCTTCTAATGTATTATGTGTAGGTCACTCCTTGCTTATGTTCCTCATCAAGAGCTGACCCAGCAATGGCACTGCAGTTTGTTTGCCTTTCCTCTCCTCAGCTGGAAATTTACAGTATGAAATAAGAAATGTAATTCTAGCCCTGGTATTTTTCAAATTATGATTTTTGTAACATTTTCAATCCAGGCTCCTCAATTTCAGCTGAAGCTGCATTCATATGATGATTGAAAATATATACAGATACATGTAGTAAACATACAACATTAGAACAAAATTGGGACCTCATCTAGCCAATGAGTACAAGCCAATAATTTTGAAAAAAACATTCTTTATTGTTATTATAAAGGTAATGTACAGAGGGTTACTATTACATAAGTCAGGTAAAGTGCACATTTCTTTTTGGACAATGTCCTCCCTTCCCTCATTCTCTCCCAGTTTTTTCCTGCCATCCCCAACCACAAGTTGCACATTTCATTTTCAACATAGTGTCCAGTGAATACCACTGCTGTATTTGTTCACCCTTTGTCCCTCCATTTCTGTGTTTCCCCTTATCCTCCCAAGGACAGATAAATGTATAAACAAGACAGAAAAAAGGAAAACAAAAACATCAACAAAGAAAAAAGCCTCTTGTTTCCATTTCCTGGTGTTCATTTTGATAAATACTATTTTATATGATCAGATGCACATAGGCATTACACCTTTGTGTTAGCTAGTAATTTTTATAGAAATGTCAGACTTAAGAAAAATGTACCCCATACTGTAGCTGTTGGGCACCTTTGCTAAAAATAAGGATAGTTCCTTCTGCTACCGCACAATGTTTATCAAAGTCAGGAAATGAATACTGACATAATAAAATTACCTAAAGTCCATGTTCCAGTTTCCTCTGTTGTCTCCATAATCTTTGTTTTTGTTTTGTTTTTGGTCAGTCATGGGGCTTCAACTCTGGGCCTGGGCACTGTCCCTGATCTCTTCAGCTCAAGGCTGGCACTCTATCACTTGAGCCACAGCTCCTCTTCTGGTTTTCTGGTGGTTAATTGGAGATAAGAGTATCATGCATGTTTTTGCCTGGGCTGGCTTTGAACCACAATCCTCAGATCTTAGCTTTCTGAGTAGCTAGGATTACAGGCGTGAGCCATCCGCACCCAGCTCCATAATATATATATATATATATATATATATATATATATATATATTTTTTTTTTTT
>NW_012267332.1:1714086-1743829 GCF_000151885.1 Dipodomys ordii | reverse complement strand
GCATGCAAGGCAAGTGCTCTACCACTGAGCCACCTTCCCAGCCCTCTACATTCTTTTTTTAAATTTTATTTTATTATAAAGATGTTGTATAGATGAGTTACAGTTACATAAGACAATGAGTACATGTCTTTTTTTTCTTCCTTTTAATTTTATTCTTTTATTATCTTTCAAAAAAATTTTTATTGTGAAAATACTGTACAGAGGGGTTATAATTACATGAGTAAGATAATGAGTACATTTCTTATCAAGCATTGTAGCCTCCTCCTTTGTTTCCCCTTCCCATCCCTTGCCATCCTCTGCCATCCCCCCCCAATCCTCTCCGCCCCCCACCAAAGTTGTAAAGTTCGTTTTCAACATAACGACTTGTACTTGCAATAAGTACATTTCTTGTTGAGCATTATTACCCCTTCCCTTGTTGTTCTCTCAACACTTTATTTTTAATTACTCTTTCTTTTTTTTCATTTGGTCAGTCATGAGGCCTGAAATCTGGGCCTGGGCTCAGCTCTTTAGCTCTTTAGCTCAAGGTTAGTGCTCTACCACTTGAGCCACAGCGCCACTTCCAGCTTTTTTCTGCTTATGTGGTGCTGAGGAATTGAACCCAGGGCCTCATGCATGCAAGGCAAGCACCTACCACTGAGCCACCTTCACAGCCCATTACTTTTTCTTTTTTTGGTCAGTTGTGGGGCTTGAACTTTAGGCCTGGGTGCTTTCCCTCAGCTCTTCAGCTCAAAGCTAGCGCTTTACCACTTGAGCCATAGCACTAGTTCCGGTTTTCTTAGTAGTTTATTGGAGATAAGAGTCTCACGGACTTTCCTGCCCAAGCTGGCTTTGAACTGTAATCCTCAGATCTCAGTCTCCTGAGTAGCTAGGATTACAGGCGTGAGCCACTGGTGCCCAGCTATTTTTAATTACTTTTGACAGTTGCTTTGCACTTCCTTAATTCTGAGTAAAATTGAATTTTTTTGTTGGTTGTAGGGCTTGAACTCTGGGCCTGGGTGCTGTCCCTGAGCTCTTCAGCTCAAGGTTAGTGCACTAACACTTGAGCCACAGGGCCACTTCTAGCTTTTTCTGTGTATGTGGTACTAAGGAATTGAACCCAGGGCTTCATGCTTGCTAGGCAAGCATTCAACCACTAGGCCACATTCCCAGCCCTTGAGTATTTTTTCTTTTATCCTGGGGCTTGAACTCTGGAACTTTTGCTTGGCTTTTTTTTTGCTCAGGGTTGGCACTCTACCACTTGATTCATAGTTCCATTTCTGGCTTTTTTTTCTGGTTAATTGGAGACAAGTGTGTCTCACAGTTTTGTCTATCCTGGCTTACTTCAAGTTGTGAGTCTCAGATCTCAGTCTCCTGAGTAGCTAAGATTATAGGTGTGAGTACCAGCATTTGGCCTGAATTTCTTTTAATGTATTGATTGACATTTGTATTTGTTTTTTCTCCAACTAATTAGTATCCTTTGTTTGTTCACAAGGTTCTTGTGTGTGTGTATGTGTGTGTGTGTGTGTGTGTGTGTGTTTCTCATTGATTTATATAAGTTCTTCTCTCTCTTCTTCTTCCCCCCTTCTCTCTCCCCCCCTCCTCTCTCCTCTCTTTTGCAGTACTAGGGCTTGAACTCCAGACCCTGAGCTTACTAGGCAGATTTCCTACTACTTAAACTATACTTCAGTCCCTTTTTTATTGGTTATTTTTGATGTCTAGTCTCTGCTTATGCCCAGGCTGTCCTGGGATACGATCCTTCTACTTGTGTTTCCCTGTATCTCTGGCAATTACAGGTGCAAACCACTGTTTCCAGCTGTATAAATTCTTAATTATTTCACACTAATTTAACACTAAAATATAGCAATTTGACTGGGGCCAGTGGCCCATGCCTGTAATCTTAGTTCTCCCTCCCCTCAATGCTGAGGACTGAACTCAAGGCCTTGCACTTACCAGGCAAGTGCTTTCTACTGAGCTAAATCCCCAACCCCAAGGTGTAGCCCAGGTTGTCTCAAACTTGTGATCCTCTTGCCTTATCTTCCTCATTGATTGCCAGTATGTGCCACCACGGCTGGTTGTAATCTTAGTTACTCATTTTGTCCCTAAAGCTGACCCATCCCCTAACCCTCACCTGAACTCAAGAACTCCCTCTAACCTTAACCCTAACCCTAATGCCCCAAGAATTCTCTCAGGAGGATCTCAGTTCAAAGCCAACTGAGGCAAGGAAGTCTGTGAGACTCATCTCCAATTAACTACAAGAAAGGCAGAAGTAGAGCTGTGGCTCAAAGTGGTAGAGCACTAGCGTTGAGCAAAAGACCTCCACGACCAGTGCCTTGAGTTCAAGCCCTACAACTGACTAAAAAACAAAAACAAAAATACAAGAACAAAAACAGACTTGTGGTTCCATACTTGAAAGGGCAGAAAATATCCATCATCTTTCTATATGTTCTATAAAATTGAGAGAGTAAGGGCTGGGAAGGTGGCTCAGTGGTAGAGTGCTTGCCTTGCATGCATGAGGCCCTGGGTTCGATTTCTCAGCATCACATAATCAAAAAGAATAAAGCCGGAAGTGGTGCTGTGGCTCAAGAGGTAGCGTGGTAGCCTTGAGCTGAAGAGCTGAGGGACAGCACCCAGGCTCAGAGTTCAGGCCCCACAACCAGGACCCCCCCCAAAAAAAAATTGAGAGAGTAAGATCAAAACAAAGGCTTCTGGGGATGTCCTATGACTTTGAATGTTATGCTCACTCTGTTTCTTTATAGTCATCCACTGTCAAGTGGGCAGTGGTTAGTGATCATTTTGTTTAAAGTTTCCTGTTCACTAGAAGTAATCCAATCTGTGATCTTGTTGATAGATGCCCTCGGATTTTCAGAGCAGCATAGGAAGTCTTATTCCCATTTGTTTCTGTTTGTTAGGAGCTGGACACTGAAACCTTGGGTACCTGTACAGATTTCCAGGTTGTCCCAGGCTGTGGCATTAGCTGCAAAGTCACCAATATTGAAGGCTTGATCCATAAGAACAACTGGAAGATAGAGGAAAATAACATTAAAAATGCATCCCTTGTTGACATTGATTCAAGTAATGAACTGCCAACTTCGTCTTCTATGATCATTGATGCCCAATACTCAAGTAAGCTAATTTTCTTTGTAGTGCCAATTATGAATCATCAGTTAACTTGATAACCTTGGACTGTTATAGAAGAAACAAAACTTGCCATCCTGATTTTATTCTCTCAAATCAGGTTTATTCAAGGCTGCCTGATGACTTTTCTCAGGAATATTTGCCAGCTGTGCTCACCCATACCACCATAGAGGGATGGGAGCTGCCCTTAGCAGATGCTTCATGATTTCGTATTTCTCTCTACAACTCTCACTCTGTTATTTTTTAATTTTCATTCATTAATTAAATTTGGTGCCAGTCCTAGGGCTTGCACTCAAGACCTGGGTACTGTCTCTAAGCTTTTTTGCTTAATACTAGTGCTCTACCATTTTATGTCACAGCTGCATTTCTGGTTTTCTGGTGATTACTTGGAGATAAGAGTTGCATTGACTTTCCTGCCGGGGCTGGCTTTGTACCGTGATCCTCAAATCTCAGCTTCGTGAATACCTAGGATTATAGACGTGAGCCACCAGTACCAAGCTAACTTCTGAACCTTTTGTATCTTTCAAGAGATCCTGTGTACCTCTCTCAAGGCCCCTCTGCAAATCACCTTCTCATATAGAAATTTATACTTCTCACGCATGTGTTCTTTCTGTTTTGTTTAGTCATTCCTTCTCCATGGGAAGAGGTATCCCCCATCTTGCGTGGCACACCTCTCCATGTTTGCTCCAGCCCCACCCTCTCTCAGTTGCTCAGGGACCTCCCTCCCTCTGTCATGTCTCCTTGCTTCTTTTTGTTGTTGTTATTGGTCGTGGGGCTTGAACCCTGGGCCTGGGCACTGTCCCTCAGCTCTTCAGCTCAAGGCAAGTGCTCTACCACTTGAGCCACAGCGACACTTCCAGTTTTCTGGGTGGTTTATTGGAGATAAGAGTCTCACAGACTTTCCTTCCTGGGCTGGCTTTGAACCTCGGTCCTCAGATCTTAGCCTCCTGAGTAGCTAGGATTACAGGCGTGAGCCACCAGCGCCCGGCTCCTTGCTTCTTGATTGTCAGAGTTCTCTTTTTGTAGCAGCTTCTTCTGAATATTTCTTCTACCGAAATCATTAATTCCCATCTAAACTCAGCCTTTATTTTCTTTCTTTTCCTTTGTCTATAAGATTCAAGATAGCATATTCTAAAATTATTAAATTCACTTAGTTGCTACACACTCATTTCCGTTCATGCAGTCTGGCTTCTAACCCATCCACACCACTGAAGCTGTTCTTTCTGTTACTGAACTGTGCCCTCAGTGCCCCCTCTACTGGTCATTTTTTAGTCTGCACCCTTAGCATTTGATGATGATCGTTCTCTTCCCTTCAAAAACATTCTTGGGCCAGTACTGAGGCTTGAACTCAGGGTCTGGAGCTCTTTGCTTAGTTTTTTTTTTTTTTTGTCGGTCGTGGGGCTTGAACTCTGAGCACTCTACCACTTGAGCTACAGCACCACTTCCGGTTTTCTGGTGGTTTATTGGAGATAGGAGTCTCACGGTCTTTCCTGCCCGGGCTGGCTTTGAACCGAGATCCTCAGATCTCAGCCTCCTGAGTAGCTAGGATTACAGGCGTGAGCCACCAGCGCCCGGCTTTTTTGAGGATTTGTCTACTTGGGTTGGGATTGAACTGGGGACCTTCAGATCTCACTCTCCTGAGTAGCTAGAGTTATAGGCATGAGCCACTGGTACCTGGCCTTAGTTCTTACTCAGTTCCTTTTTACTTCTCTCAAATATTGTATATCCTCAGGAATCTGTTTTTGATCTTTTTTCTCATTTTATTTACTCACCTTCTATTCAGTTCCATTCATGCTCATCACTTGTTCTCCCACAAATCCTTCTGCTACCACTCCAGAATCTATAGCTCTAGCCAATGATTGTTTTATAGGCCCCATCCTGACCTATCATCCCAGAATACAATGGACTCACCCCTCTGTGCCTGAGTGATCTTGTTACCTGGTAAATTCAGTCATGGTACTTTATCAGTGACTTTATTTTATAGTGTATTTTAATCGATGTTGGAATCATGGATCCTTTGGAGAAATGGGCTGAAAATTATGAGCCTACTTATGACATGTTTGTCTTAGGACATCTGTCCTGAAGCACATCCATGGATCTTGGTTAAAAAACCCAATCTAATGGGTCTTTCTCCTTCAGAGCTTGGTACAAGATCTCTTCCTCAAGTTATATTTCCTGCCTCCCTGTATCGGTTTTGTCTTTTTCCAGTGCTCAATGTGTATTGTGTTGTATGTCCCATCCATACCTTCCTATGTACAGTTCCTCCTTATAGTACATTATTTCCTGTCCATTAGATCATTCCATTTACTGCTTCCCTGTATAATGCCCTTATCCACAAGTTACATCTACCTTGTGAACCCTTGTGCTATCTATCCAGAACCAGCTTCCATCTCTCTTCAGTGACATGTTCACTGACTGTGGTAAACTGGTAGAGGCAATTACTTATCTTTAATAATAGCTGTACTTCATTTGTGTGATTTACTAGGCACGCTATGTAATAATTGATTATGGGGCTAGGAACGTGGCTTAGTGGGAGAGTACTTGCCTAGCATTCATGAAGCCCTGGTTTCAACTCCTCGGTACCATATAAACAGAAAAGGCTCAAGCGGTAGAGTGCTAGTCTTGCTCAGCAAGAACTTCATGGCCAGAACAGACTTAAGTGAGGAGGAAAAGGAAGAGATGATGTGACACACATATTGCTGATCTAGGTCCCATGAAAGGATGTTGAAAATAGTTGGTCTTTTTCTTTGGTTGGTTTTCAGTGCTAGGGATCGAATCCAAAACCTAGCATGTACTAAGCAAGTGCTCTGTTGTAAGCTAGATGTCCAGCCAAAATTTTTGAATTTTTTACCCTGAGTTGGGAAGCTACTTCAGGGTTTTGAATAGTGGAGGGCTGGTATTTGACTGGATGGTTTTGTTTTTGTTTTGTTTTCTTTTTTGCCAGTCATGGGATCTGAACTCTGGGCCTGGGCGCTGTCCCTTAGCTCTTCAGCTCAAGGCTAGTGCTCTACCACTTGAGCCATGGCACCACTCCCAGCTTTTTCTGCTAATGTGCTGAGGAATCGAAACCAGGGCCTCATGCATGCGAGGCAAACGCTCTACCACTGAGCCACCTTCCTAGTCCTGTTACCATTTTTTGGGGGGGTCCAGTCGTGGGGCCTGAACTCTGGGCCTGGGCGCTGTCCCTCAGCTCTTCAGCTCAAGGCTAGGGCTCTACCACTTGAGCCACAACGCCACTTCCGGCTTTTTTCTTTTTGCTTATGTGGTGCTGAGGAATTGAACCCAGGGCCTCATGCGTGCAAGGCAAGCGCTCTACCACTGAGCCACCTTCCCAGCCCCCTGTTACCATTTTTGTGCTTGTCCTAGGACTTGAACTTGGCCTGAGTGCGGTCCTTGAGCTTTTTTTTTTTTTTCCTTTAAGGCTAGTGCTCCACTCCCAGCTTTAGTGGTGATTAACTAAAGAGTCTCATAGATTTTCCTACCCAGGCTGGTTGAACTGTGATCATCATATCTCAGCTTCTTGAATAGCTCAGATACAGATGTGAGACACCAGCGCTCAGCTTGACTTAATGTTTTTCAAATATTATTCTGTGTTCTCTGAGGAAGTAGGAACTGAGGGCAGGGGAAGTGGCAGAGAGATGAGTGGACTGTTGCCATATTCCAAATGAAAGATCACAGGCTGGGAATGAGGCTCAGTGGTAGAGTGCTTGCCTAGCATGCATGAAGCCCTGGGTTCAGTTCCTCAGTACCACATAAACAGAAAAAGTTGGAAGTGGCACTGTGGCTCAAGTGGTAGAGTGCCAGCCTTGAGCAAAAGCAGCTCAGGAACAGTACCCAGGCCCTGAATTCAAGCTCCAGGACTGGCAAAAAAAATGTTTGTTTTTGTTTTTTGTTGGTGGTGGGGCTTGAACTCGAGGCCTGGGAATGTCCCTCAGCTCTTCAGCTCAAGGCTAGTGCTCTATCACTGAACCACAGGGCTACTTCCAGTCTTTTCTGTTTATATGGTGCTGAGGAATTGAACCCAGGGCTTCATGCGTGCTAGGCAAGTACTCTACCACTAAGCCACACTCACACACTCACACACACACTCACTCTCTCTCTCTCTCTCTCTCTTGTATTTATTTATTTTTGTCGTGGGGCTTGAACTCTGGTCTTGGGCGCTGTCCCTCAGCTCTTCACCTCAAGACCAGCGCTCTACTGCTTGAGCCACAGCGCCACTTCCAGTTTTCTAGCAGAAGATAAGAGTCTCATGAACTTTTCTGCCCGGGCTGGCTTTGAACCGTTATCCTCAGATCTCAGCCTCCTGAGTAGCTAGGATTACAGGCGTGAACTACCGGTGCCTGGCTCCAACATATATATTTTTAATGTATATCTAAGAAATATTTAAGAAACCAACAAGTCGGGCTACTCAGGAGGCTGAGATTTGAGGATCACAATTCAAAGGCAGCCTGTGCAGGAAAATCCATGAGACTCTTATCTCCAATGAACCACCAGCAAACCAGAAGTGGAGTTGTGGCTCAAAATGGTAGAGTGCTAGCCTTGAGCACAAAAGCTTAGGGACAGTACATAAGCCCTGAGTTCAAGCCCCAAGACTGATGAAAACAAAACTAACAAAATGATATAATTTAAGTGTCATGCATGTTGTTATTGACAAAAATAAAATCATTTTGGTAGTTAAAGAAGGAGCAGGGTCAATATGTAGTAGAAGGGGCTGTGGGATGTAAGAATACAGAAAACACAGGTAGCCTGGGAGATGACTTGATTTTTGTTTTCTGGCATGAGAATGAAGGAGAAGTTAAGGACTGGAAAGGAGAGATTTGACATAGTCATCTAGAAGATACACAGAACTAGTAGACTAGTGAAGTGTAGTGAATAGTCACAGCATCAAAGCTTCACTTAAAGTCCATCATTCTGGGTGCCAGTGGCCCACACCTGTTGTAATCCTAGCTACTGAGGAGGCTGAGATCTGAGGATTGTGGTTCAAAGCCAGCCTAGGCAGGAAAGTCCGTGAGACTCTTTTTTTTTTGGTCATGGGGTTTGAACTCTGGGCCTGGGCACTGTCCCTCAGCTCTTCAGCTCAAGGCTAGCACTCAGTACTTGAGCCATAGCACCATTTCTGGTTTTCTGAGTGGTTTATTGGAGTCTCTGGACATCTGTCAGTCTAGTGCCTGGGACTAGGAATATCCTGAGGATCTGCCCCCTGCAATGACCTATTTAGGCCCAGACCAGCCTAGCTGCTGGACTCAATGCCACGTTTGTCCCTGTGATCGTGTCCTGTGTCCTGTCTCCTAGCTCTTCTCCAATCATCATGGCATCCTAATTCAGCTCAAGAGCTGAATTGGCTTGCTGGTATTGTTCGTTATTTCTTTCCTCTTTAGCATTTTCCTGGCTGTGTTATGTGTATTTGCATGCTTGCAGGCCTTTGTAACAACTGGTGGCCTGTAGCCTGTTAACTGTATAATAAAGACTCCAGTATTCTATATATTTTTTTTTCTAGGGCTGAGGACCGAACCCAGGGCCTTGCGCGCGCCGGGCGGGCGCCCTTCCGCTGGGCTAAATCCCCCAGCCGCTCTCTTTTTAAAAAATATATAATTTTTTAAAAGTCTCATGGACTTTCTTGCTCGGGCTGACTTTGACTAATGATCCTCAGATCTCAGCCTCTTGGATAGCTAGAATAATAGGCTTGAGCCACCCGGTGAGACTCTTATCTCTAATTAATCACAGAAAAACCTGGAAGTGGCTCTATGACTCAACTGGTAGAGCACAAGCCTTCAGCAAAAGGAACCCAGGGACAGTGCCCAGGCTCAAGAGTTCAAGCACCAGGACAGGATGTGTGTGTGTAGTCAGTCTTGACTCAGAGAGAAACATCAGTATGATTGCATGTTTACCCCTAACCACATTAGGCTACTGGTAGACAACAAGTAATTTTCAACTTAATTGAATTGCTATGTAATTGCAAATTGAATTAATGTTGCAACCAAATGGAATTGCGTATTCAGTTGCTTCTATTACTATGAAAGAACAAAGGAGAACCTTAAGAAGAAAGTGACATTTTATTTTTTGTGCCTGTCCTGGTGCTTGAACTCAGGGTCTGGGCACTGTCCCTGAGTTTTTGTGCTCAAGGCTAGCTAGCATTCTACCGCTTGAGCCACAGCTCCACTTATATCTCTTTTTTTTGGTAGTTAATTGGAGGTAAGAGATGGAGACTGCAGTCAAGACTTCAATGTATATCCTACAAAAATTTTTAAAAAGTGAAGGAAGGGTGGGATGGGAGGGATGGGAAAGAATGTTGAAAGGGGTGACACTGATCAAGATGAATTGTAGTCATAAACTGCCTTGTCAAATCGCAATTCCTTTGTGCAATTACTTAATAAAAAGTAAAATTAAAAAAGAGTCTTGGGGCTGGGAAGGTGGCTCAGTGGTAGAGCGTTTGCCTTGCATGCATGAGGCCCTGGGTTCGACTCCTTAGCACCACATAAGCAAAAAGAAAAAAGCCGGAAGTGGCGCTGTGGCTCAAGTGGTAGAGCGCTAGCCTTGAGCTGAAGAGCTGAGGGACAGCGCCCAGGCCCAGAGTTCAGGCCCCATGACCGGACCCAAAAAGAAAAAAAAAAAAGAGTCTTACAAAGATTTCCTGCTCAATCTAGCTTCAAACTGTGAATCTCAGATCTCGGCCTCCTTAGTAGCTAGGACTATAGGCATGAGCCACTGGGATCTAGCACTTTTGGTGTTTTCATTTTTTTAGTGGAGGTGGTCAACTGTAAATAAGAGTCTTAAAGATTTTCTTGCCTGTGCTGGTTCCAATCAATGATCCTCACATAGCAGCCTTCTGAGTAGTTAGGATTGCAGATATGAGCCACTGGCAGCCAGCAGAAAGTGACATCTGAACTGGTTCTTGAAGAACATGGGGACAGTGCTAAGGGCATTTCAGGTGAAGGCAGCTCTGTGTGCTCTGAGTCTGTTCCTAGAAAAGTTGAGAATCACAGTTATAGCTCATCTTTTACAAAAAAATACAATGTAGTGACTACAAGGTTAGATAGGAACTTGCCTTCATAGGGTGGCTGCAGGGGATAAAGGAGTTCAATGTTATTTCTGTGTTTTCTTTCAGATACTGTTAATACACAGCAGTACAAAGTCCTCATTGGCAATCGGGAGTGGATGATTAGAAATGGTCTTGTTATTAGTAATGATGTTGATGATTACATGATTGAACATGAAAGGAGAGGTCGGACTGCTGTATTGGTGGCAGTGGATGGTAAGATTTCCCATAGTGTGCTGTGACTCACTGTTGTGACCTGATATTGTTTAATGTGTATTTTGGACAGCCTTCTGAACTATGAAGGTTATTCAAAAGTAACTTGAATGCAAAGTGAAAATATTAGCAGCATATTCTGGGTCACAATTAGTTAAAACTTATCTTGCCAGGAGGTTGATACAAGATCTTGGATTCAAGGTGAGGCTGGGCTACATATAACAAGACCCTGTCTCAAAACAACAACAGCCAGACGAACGCCAGTGGCTCATGCCTGTAATCCTAGCTACTCAGGAGGTTGAAATCTGTGGATTGAGGTTCAAATACAGCCCGGGCAGGAAAGTCTGAGACTCTTATCTCCAAATAACCACTAGAAAACTAGAAGTAGTTCTGTGGCTCTGTGGTAGAGCACTCTCCTTGAGCTGAAGAGCTGAGGGTCAACGCCTAGGCCCAGAGTTCAAGCCCCAGGACTAACCTAAAAAGAAAAAACCCCCACAAAACAACAACAAAAACCCAGTTGGAATGGGGCTCCAAATTCAGTCTCCAGAACCACAAAAGAAAAAAAAAGCTCTTTAGAAATTCTTTTGTATATGCTTACCTGAATTATTTTCTTATTTATCTTGTTTTAAGTAAAAAAAAACTCCTTTTTTGATACTAAATTTAAACCAGATCCTGACACTTACTAAGCAGACTTTGTATCCATCTTCCAGTCCTGTTTTATATTGTTTGTCTTTTTTTTTTAATGCTACTGCTGGGCTTCAAACGCAGGACCTGGATACTGTCCCTCAGCTTTTTTGCTTAAGCCCAGTACTCTACTAAGAGTGTCGTGGACTTTCCTTCTGGCTTTCGAACCTTAATACTCAGATCTCAGTTTCCTGAGTAGCTAGGATTACAAGCCTGAGCCACCATCACCCACATCACATTAGTTGTTATTGAGATAGGGTCTCACTTTATGCCAGGGCCAGTTTGGACAAGAGTCCTCCTATTTATGCTTCCCCAAGAGGCTGGATGACTAGCATGAATTGCTGTGCCCAACCATTGTTCTTCCCCATAGCTGTTTAATAGGAATGTATTACCTTAACTATTGGTTGAGATGAAATCTCCTGAACTTCATTTTTTTTTTTTTTGCTTGGGCTATCCCTAAACTGTGATTCTCCAATCTCCACCTACCAAGTAACTAAAATTATAGACTTGAACCACTGTGCCTGGCAATTAAAAATCTAAAAGTAACTTGACATTAAAATAATAGGAGGGCTGGGAATGTGGCTTAGGGGTAGAGTGCTTGCCTAGCATGCATAAAGCTCTGGGTTTGATTCCTCAGTACCACATAAGCAGAAAAAGTTGGAAGTGGCACTGTGGCTCAAGAGGTAGATTGCTAGCCTTGAGCAAAAGCAGCTCAGAGACAGTGCCCAGGTCCTGAGCTCAAGCCCAGGACTGGCAAAATAATAATAATAATGATAACAACAACAACAATAATAAAAGAGTCAAAGCCAGGTGCCAGTGGTTCACACCTATAATCCTAGCTACTCAGAAGTCTGAGGTTCACAGTTCAAAACCAGCCTAGGCAAGAAAGTCAGTGAGACTCTATCTCCAGTTAACCATGAAGAAGTCAGAAGTGGAGCTATGGCTCAAGCAATATAGAGTGCCAGGTTTAAGCAAAAAAGCCTCAGGACATTGCCTAAACCTTGAGTTCAAGCCCCAGTACCACCACTGTCACCAAAAAACCCCCCAAACAAACCCTGCAGAGTAAAAATAGCATTCATTATTCTCATCCTAACACATTTTAATTTAATATACTTTGTTGTACAAGCCGGGCGCTGGTGGCTCACGCCTGTAATCCTAGCTACTCAGGAGGCTGAGATCTCAGGATCGAGGTTCAAAGCCAGTCCGGGCAGGAGAGACTGTGAGACTCCTATCTCCAATAAACCACCAGAAAACCGGAAGTGGCGCTGTAGCTCGAGTGGTAGAGCACTCGCCTTGAGCTGAAGAGCTGAGGGACAGTGCCCAGGCCCAGAGTTCAAGCTCCCACAGCCAACCAAAAAAAAAAAATATATATATATATATATAGTTGTATATAGATATATGATAAATATGATAGGTGTATATTATAAATATTATACATATGTGTATATAATCTCAGCACTTGGGAGGCTGAAGCAGGAGGATTGAGCATCAAGGCCAGCCTGGGCTACATAGCAAGAACCCTACCATCTCAAAAACAAAAAACCCAAATTAAAATTCCTTGTACATTGTTTCATTATGTTTTATTTTACTAAATTAAACTCAATATTTCATGTTTGCTTAGCTTGCTTGCTCACTGTTTGCACTCTACCACTTGAGCATACCTACAACCTTGTTTTTTTGCTGGCTATTTTGGAGTTAAAGACTATGGAGGACATTTCTTTTTGGCTAGTTTGAAATTCAGTCCTCTGGATCTCATTCTTCTGAGTAACTAGGATTGTAAACATGAGTCACCCATATCAGCTAATTAAATTTTTATTCTTATTAATTTTCACAGTTTTGGGTTTGGACCCAGGACCTAGGCAAGTGCTCTACCACTGAGCTACATCCCAAGTCCTTTAATTTTATTTTAATACTGTATCACTTACCATACTTACATATTTCACTGTTGTTGAATATGTGGAGTATTTGTAATATTATAGTATTATATAATACTACAATAAACATACTTGATGTCTTATGAGCTTTCATTTGTTAAGTTATTTCTTAAGGTAGATATCTAGTTGTGAACTTAATTCATTTATAATCCTTGCAAAGTATGAAGACAATATTTTCTGTGGCCTTTTGAAGTCAGTAAGAAATATAGACAATATTTTATTTTTGTTGAAATAAATACCTTTCAATAATTTTCCCTATATAAAATGTCAGTTTTATCTCCATTCATTCTTCTTTACCTTCAAAAGAAAAAAATATTAGTTTTCTTGTTAAATTTGCATTTAAATTATCTAGAAGTATTGTGGCTATTGGCAAAAGCCTATCTAAGAAAAGAAGTCTTTAGATATTTATTAAGGTGTCTCCCCCCAGCCTTTCTCTCTTGTGCGCATTTATTTTTGTGCCAGTCTTGGGGCTTGAACTGTGGGCCTGGGCACTATCCCTGATCTTTTGTCCTCCAGAATAGTTTGCTACCATTTCAGCTACACTTCCACTACTGGCTTTTCTTAGTAGTTAATTGAAGATAAGATTCTCTAGGCTTTATTGCCCAGCCGGCTTATCTCAGTCTCCTGAGTAGCAATGATTACAGATGTGAGCTACTAGCATCCAGCAGGGTCTTTCTTATTAGTTAGCAATGCTTTCACCAGTTACCCAGTAGAATTTTCATAACCAAATATGGAAATTTGTGCAAAACTTGTCAGGCTCAAGCCCTGAACTGCTTTTTTGTTATCTACCATATTGTTCTGCTTTCACCATATTCCAAGCCTTGCTGTTCCTTCATTAGATGAACTATGTGGCTTAATCGCCATCGCTGACACAGTGAAGCCCGAGGCAGAATTGGCTGTCCATATTCTGAAGTCTATGGGCTTAGAAGTAGTTTTGATGACTGGAGACAACAGCAAAACTGCTAGATCAATTGCTTCTCAGGTAAATGATACTTATTTCTTGTTAGGGTGAGGGGTGGGCATGTGGTAACTTCTAATTCTTTTTTTTTTTTTTTTGCCAGTCTTGGGGCTTTCACTCAGGGCCTGGGTGTTGACCTTTGATTGAGCCTCTTTGTTCTCAAGGCTAGAACTCTACTACTTGAGCCACAGCACCACTTCTAGCTTTTTCTTAGTTTATTGGAGTCGTACGGACTTTTTATAAGAGTCTTACGGACTTTCCTGCCTGGGCTGGCTTTGAACCCGTGATCCTTACGTCTCAGCCTCCTGAGTAGATAGGATTATAGGTGGGAACCGCCAGCGCCTGGCTAACCTCTAATTCTTCATGTATATTTTATTTCTTGTATTTAGATGCTAATAGATAATACTGTTTTCATTACCACTAAATAGTTATACCCGTTTCCTTAAAGAAGAATTAGCATACTGTGCTGGGAGGACTTTAGGATTTGGGTGTTACTGGTATAAGTAAAAAAAGGTATTTGCTTAGTTTGTGGGATGCTTGCATGATCCTATACACTGATGTCTGTTGCTATGTCCTTTGAAATGTTGCTTGTATTCTTCACCAGCCCAAGCTGGGTGCTCACCATCACGGAAAAAACTCCAAGCAGGTTCCTCTTTAGTTCATCTTGATCCCTGCCATAGGCCCATTTTCCTACAACATACCACATTTCTGCTCACTGCACATTTGCCTTGTTGCTAATATTTTTCAGTCTTTTTTTTTAAACTTTAGAATGCCTTTTCCCTTCTAGTAAATTGCACAAGGAATCTTTTTTTTTTGCTTGTCCTGGGACTTGAACTCAGGGCCTGGGCACTGTCCCTCAGCCTCTTTGTGCTCAAGGCTACTGCTCTACCACTTGAGCCACAGCATTATTTCCAGCTTTTTCTGAGTAGTTTATTAGAGATAAGTTTCACAGACTTTTCTGCCCTGGCTGGCTTTGAACACGATTATCATATCTCATACTGAGTAGGTAGGATTACAGGTGTGAGCCACTAGTACCTGGCTGCACAAGGAATCTTTATGAATACATTCTTATATAAAAACACAGATGGAACCAGGAACCTTTGGCTCACACCTATAATCTTAGCTACTTAGGATGCTGAGATCTGAGGACTGCAGTTTCCATTTCTTTTTTTTGGGGGGGGGGTCCTGTCGTGGGGCCTGAACTCTGGGCTTGGGCACTGTCCCTCAGCTCTTCAGCTCAAGGCTAGCGCTCTACCACTTGAGCCACAGCACCACTTCCGGCTTTTTTCTTTTTGCTTATGTGGTGCTAAGGAATTGAACCCAGGGCCTCATGCATGCAAGGCAAGCGCTCTACCACTGAGCCACCTTCCCAGCTGAGGACTGCAGTTTGAAGCCAGCCTAGACAGGAAAGTCTGTGAGACTCTTATCTCTAATAAACTACTCAAAAAATCTGGAAGTGGTACTGTGGCTCAAGTGGTAGACCATTAGCCTTGAGCACAAAGAAGCTAGGACAGCACCCAAGCCCAGAGTTCAGGCCCCAGGACCTGCAAAATCAAAAAACTCACTTTTTCATATGTGTGTGTATGTGTTCATATACAAATGTTTCATTCCTAGTATTTTCAACTTCAAATGGATAATTTTGTACAGATTATTCGGTAGCTTTATTTTTTATTTTTATGCTGATATTGGGGCTTAACCTCAGAATATGGGCACTGCTTATGAGCTTTTTTGCTCATGGCTACTGCTTTACCATATAAGACACAGTTCTACTTTTGGATTCTTGGTGATTAATTACAGATAAGAGTCTCATAGACTTTCCAGCCCAAGCTGGCTTCAAACCCTTATCTTTATATTTCAGCCTTCTGAGAAGCTAAGAGTACAGGAGGTGCATGCCACTGACACTCTGCTAGTAGTCTTATTTTTTTTAACGTAACAATATTCCCCAGCTTTGTTTACCTATAAGGTTATTTCATTCTTTCTACACTGCTGGATGGATTTTTATGGTATGGGTGTATCATAATTTGTTGGACCATTTTCCAGTGAGACATTTAGGTGGTTTTGACATTTTTGTGGTTGCAAGTAGGCAATAATTAATATCTCCCTTCTTGTACATGAAAAACTGTCTAAAATAGTTAAAAGTAGAATTGCTAGACCAAATGCTGCTAAATGTCCTCCAAAAATACAGTGTCAATTTTCACACTCAGCCACAGTGTACAAAAAGGTCATTCTTCCACATTATCACTGGATTTTGTTAGTCTCTTAAAATGTAGACACGTAGTAGATTAAGAAATGATAGCTCATCTGTGTGCTGGTGGCTCATGCCTGTAATCCTAGCTACTCAGGAGGCTGAGATCTGAGAATCATGGTTCAAAGCCAGCCAGGGCAGGGTAGTCCATGAAACTTTGATCTCCAATTAACCACCAAAAAGCCCAAAGTGGAGCTGTGGCTTAAGTGGAAAGGGCTAGCCTTGAGCAGAAAAAGCTCAGGGATAGCACTCAGGCCCTGAGTTCAAGCCCCAGTACTAGCACAAAAAAGGGAAGGAAGAGAGGTAGGGAGGAAGGGAAGGAGGGACAGAGAAGGAAGGAAAGGAAGGAAGGAAGAAAGGAAGGAAGGAAGGAAGGAAGGAAGGAAAGAGAAAAGAAAAGAAAAACGGATGGCTTGTTACTGTTCAGTTATGTTTCAGGTGCCCAGTCTTTCTTGAATTAAGCTTGTTTTCTTCATCTAGGTTGGGATTACCAAGGTGTTTGCTGAAGTTCTGCCTTCCCACAAAGTGGCTAAGGTGAAGCAACTTCAAGAGGAAGGCAAGCGGGTAGCAATGGTTGGAGATGGAATTAATGACTCCCCAGCTCTGGCCATGGCAAATGTTGGAATTGCCATTGGCACAGGCACAGATGTAGCCATCGAAGCAGCTGATGTGGTTTTGATAAGGGTAAGTCTTATAGCCTAATCTCTGAGGAGTATGAGACTTCCCACTGTAGTCAGTGACAGCTTTGTAACTGATTCTACTCCAATTCACATGTTTCTAGCTACAAAGAAGAGACGTTGTGTATGAAAAAGAGTATGAAAAAGTCTTAGGACTTCAATTCAGCAGTACAGATAAGAATCCCATGCTTGCTGGGCACTGGTGGCTCATGCTTATAATCTTAGTTACTCAGGAGGCTGAGATCTGAGGATCACATTTCAAAGCCAGCTCGGGCAGAAAAGTCCATGAGACTCTTGTGCCCAATTAACCTCCAGAAAACCAAAAGTGGTGCTGTGGCTTAAAGTGGTAGAGCACTAGCCTTGAATGAAAATGCTCAGGGACAGTGCCCAGGCCCTGAATTCAAGTACCATGACTGACAAAAAAAAAAAAGAAATACCAGGCTAACCATGTGAAGAATAAGAGTTAGAATGTATTTATAATATAATCATCTGGGACAAGTATTTGCCGAGGTTATGTTAATCAGCCAACAACCCTAAAAGTGTTTTCAGAATGCTGAGGAAAATTTCTGAGAATTTCTCTTAAGACTGATCAATGTTTTAGCAATATCTGAGATTTCAATGAGTTCACATATTCCCCTAAAGTACACAAAAGTCCTCAAGGTTCCTATAAAGGTGGAGTCATTAATACCACAAATATTTCTGTTCTCAGAATGATCTTCTGGATGTTGTGGCGAGTATTGACTTATCAAGAAAGACTGTCAAGAGAATTCGGATAAATTTTGTCTTTGCTCTAATTTATAATCTGATTGGAATTCCCATAGCTGCTGGTATGTGACTCATAACCCTTATTGTTTTGTTCACTGAAGTCATGAGAAGCAAATCATATTGGAAGTGTTCATTTTCATTTGAGATTTTTTTTTTGGGGGGGGGGTCTGGTCGTGGGTCCTGAACTCTGGGCCTGGGCGCTGTCCCTCAGCTCTTCAGCTCAAGGCTAGCGCTCTACCACCTGAGCCACAGCGCCACTTCTGGTTTTCTGGTGGTTTATTGGAGATAGGAGTCTCACACTCTCTCCTGCCCAGGCTGGCTTTGAACCGAGATCCTCAGATCTCAGCCTCCTGAGTAGCTAGGATCACAGGCGTGAGCCACCAGCGCCCGGAGTCCGTGAGACTCTTATCTCCAATAAACCACCAGAAAACCAGAAGTGGCACTGTGGCTAAAGTGGTAGAGCACTCATCTTGAGCTGAAGAGCTGAGGGACAGCGCCCAGGCCCAGAGTTCAAGCCCCACGACCGACAAAAAAAAAAAAAAACAGTCTAAATCTAGTAAGACTCATTGGTGGACCAAGTGGTTTTTTTGGTTGTTATGGTCTGTTGTTTTTGTGTGAGTACTGTGGCTTGAACTCAGGCCCAAGGTGCTATTCCTGAGCTTCTTTGTGCTCAAGGATAGTGCTCTACCACTTGTGCCACAGCACCAGTTCTGGCTTTTTCTGAATAGTTAATTGGAAATAAGAGTCTCATAACCTTTACTTTCCAGGCTGACTTCAAACCACGATCCTTGGATCTCAGCCTGAGTAGCTAGGAATACAGTCATCACCCACCAGTGCCCAGCCACCACGTGATTTTTTAAAATTTTATTGTTTTTGTTTTTTGAGACAGTCTCCCTATGTACTCCAGTCTGGCCTTGAATTCATGCTGTGTAATCCAGACTGCCCTTCGAACTTGCTGTGTACCTAGCCTGGCCTTCAACTCTCAGTACTCCTGAGCCTCCTGAGTACAAACCATACTCAGCTGAACAAGTGACTTTTAAAGAAATTATACAAGTAATATATGATTATTGTAGAAAAATAGAAATGTCCAGATGAACTTATAAAATTCAACGTACAAGAATTACCAGCTAGGCACGGGTGGCTTATGCCTATACTCTTCACTACTTAAGAGTCTGAAACCTGGAAGATCATGATTTAAAGCCAGCTAAGGCAGAAAAGTCTGAGAGACTTCATTTCTAATTAACTAGCAAAAAACTGGATTAGATACATGGCTCAAGTGGTTGAGTACGAGCCACAAGCAAGCAAGCTCAGAACACAGCACCGAGTTCAATCTCCTAAACTATAAAAAAAAAGAAAGGAAAAAGTACAAGAAGCCCATTATATGAGCAAATATTAAAATGCCAAAACCATGTATGGATGAGTTTGTAGAACATGAACTCCTGTATACTGTTGGTAGAATTGTGAATTGCTCTGGTTGCTTTTTGGGAACTGAGGGATTACATGTGCACTGAACATGTAATCACATTATTGTGATTTGGCAGTTTCACCCCTAGCATACACCCTAGAGAAATTCTAAAAATGTAGGTTTAGAGAGATGCATACCAGAATGTTTATGGCTGTACTTTATTAGTGGAAAAATTGGCAGCAACACACATCTCAACCAAGAGAATAAAATACTGAAGAAATTATTTGTTTACATTAGAAAGACACTGATCATTCTTTAATACTGCTTACTCTAGCTAATCCAAGCTTGTTTCCTAGGAGTTTTTATGCCCATTGGTTTGGTTTTGCAACCCTGGATGGGATCTGCAGCAATGGCCGCATCATCTGTTTCTGTGGTTCTTTCTTCTCTCTTCCTCAAACTGTGAGTATGATGATTTGCTCATGTTGCTAATTTTTTGGAGACAGGATTGCACTGTGTACCCCAGGCTGGCCTCAAACTCAATTCTGCCTCAGCCTTCCCAAGTGCTGGAATTATAGGCCTGTGCCACCAGGCTCAGCTTTTATATGCTTTATTCATCCACAATTGGACTTGGTGTATTTTATTTTTGTTTTGATTAATAATAAGTCCATATTGGGAATTGGTGGCTCACACCTTTAATCCTAACTGTTCAGGAGGTTGATATCTGAGAATCATGGTTTGAAGACAGCATGGGCAGGAAAGTATATAAGACTCTTAATTCCAATTAACCACCAAAAAGAAAGAAGTGGAGGTGTGGTTCAAATGGTAGAGCCCAAGCCTTCAGCAAAAGAGGCTCAGGTTCAGCCCCTAGGCCCTGAGTTCAGTCCCTAGGACTAAAACAGTAAGCCCAAACAATTATTATGAGTGATTGTTAGCTCCTGACAACAATTGAGCTATGTGGTTGTCCTCCCATATAGTTTATGCATAGCTACCACAACAGTAAGTGAGCAGCATCTTTTCCTCTGGCTCTAAGAAGTAGGATTTCTTTTTCTTTCTTTCCTCCTCCTTCTTTTTTTTTTTGGTTGGTCTTGGGGCTTGAACTCTGGGCCTGGGCGCTGTCCCTCAGCTCTTCAGCTCAAGATGAGTGCTCTACCACTTTAGCCACAGTGCCACTTCTGGTTTTCTGGTGGTTTATTGGAGATAAGAGTCTCACGGACTCCGGGCGCTGGTGGCTCACGCCTGTGATCCTAGCTACTCAGGAGGCTGAGATCTGAGGATCTCGGTTCAAAGCCAGCCTGGGCAGGAGAGAGTGTGAGACTCCTATCTCCAATAAACCACCAGAAAACCAGAAGTGGCGCTGTAGCTCAAGTGGTAGAGCGCTCGCCTTGAGCTGAAGAGCTGAGGGACAGCGCCCAGGCCCAGAGTTCAAGCCCCACGACCAACTAAAAAAAAAAAGTCTCACGGACTTTCTTGCCCAGGCTGGCTTTGAACCGTGATCCTCAGATGTCAGCCTCCTGAGTAGCTAGGATTATAGGCGTGAGCCACCGGCACCTGGCTGAGAAGTAGGATTTCTGTTGTGTGTTTTTTTGTTAGTGGTGGTAGTGGTGGTCATGGGGCTTGGAGTATGAGCCTGCGCACTGTCTGGGTTTTTTTGCTCAAGGCTGGTGCTCTACCACTTTGAGTCACAGTGCCACCAGTTTTCTGGTGGTTAATTGGAGATAAGAATCTCATGGACTTTTTTGCCTGGGCTGGCTTTCAACCCTAATCCTCAGATTTCAGCCTCCTGAGGAGCTAGGATTACAGACGTGAGCCATTGGCATCTGACTGAGAAGTAGGATTTCAGATCATTGCAACTCCACACAATACATTTCAAGCTATTTCCCTCATAGTGACCACCTTTCTTCATTTCATCGCGGACAAATCTTTTTCATTTGTACGTACAGCAAGCATATGTTTCACATTTGCTTTGTTTAAACTAGTGTCCTTTTACATGTGCCCAGATACCGGAAACCAACTTATGAGAACTATGTACTGCCTGCCCGGAGCCAATTAGGACAGAAGAGCCCTTCGGAAATCAGCATTCACGTTGGGATAGATGACGCCTCAAGAAATTCTCCTAAACTGGGTTTACTGGACCGGATTGTTAATTACAGCAGAGCCTCCATAAACTCACTACTGTCTGATAAACGTTCCCTAAACAGCGTGGGGACGAGTGAAGCAGACAAGCACTCCCTTCTGGTGGGGGACTTCAGGGAAGATGACGACACCACGTTATAGAAAGCACCAGAGGAGGCTGCTGTTGAAATTGTTAATGCACTGACATTCAGCACATCATCTTGGATTTTCAAACTCTTATGGAAAGACTTTATGTTGGTTTCTGGCTCTTATATAACAGAATCAATTTTGATTGCGATTGTTACATGGTGGGGAAATATCACCATCAGGACACAAGTTCTGAACCTAGCTTTATCAAAATGAGTGACCAGCATGTTTTGTTTTCACTAATGACAGACTAAGGGTAGAGCAGTGCAATTGAAAACAAGATCTTCCATGAGAGATTGCCCAGTGGCTGCTAAGGTAATAGATTCTTTTTTCTTCTTGACCAAAATAAAATAAAAAGCCCAAAGACAGGGTTTTTTGAAATCTGAAGATTTGAAAGAATAACCTTAGGGATATTCTTGAGCCTGTATCCCTGCCCACTGGAGCAATGCCTTTGAAAGCACTGTTGAAAACATAGTTTTAGAAGGGAAGTAGTTAAAACTGTTAGAAAGTAGATGTGCCTTATTTATTGTAGGATTTCTTTCCATTTTATTCTTCCTGTGTCCTTGATCTTGCAGTTTCTTAAGATGTTGTCTTTTGTTATCTTCCTTCAAGTGAGCCAAGTTAGATGTTTTTTTTCATTGATTAAAAATAACTGACAGTAATCACTCCAGAGACTGAGGCAGAAAGATCATGAGTTTGAGGCTAGCCTAGGCTATTGAGCAACACCCTGCCTCAAAAGAACATATAAACAGAACCCCTCAAAACTGACCATGTGTCCAGTATCTTTTCCTTTTTTTAACATTTTTGCAGCTCCAAAGATTTTAAGGATCTGAAGGGTTCCTTGCCTCCCATATTTCATTGTTGTAAAGATTTATCAGTGTTCCTCTAATCTTCCCTACCTTTGCGCTAGCTTTTGCTTCACTCCTGCTGAGTTCAAGTCTAAGTTATTTTTAGTGTTGTCTGTCCATCGGTTTCACTCCAGAAAGTTAACACTTTAAGCCTCTTTCACTCAAAAAGACTTTTAAAAATCAACACTACTATCTTTAACATATACAAGTTATATAAAATTAACCTGAATTCACTAAATTTTAATCTTTTTAGATAGAACATAATCACCTAGTTAGTATATATGATTTAGTAGATTACTTGTCAAAATGACATTTTAAAATAATAAACAAAAAGTTGCTTTTTACCAAAAACAAAGCCCAGTAAATTGTAACACAAAAATTAGAATTTTCACAGATTTTGATACGTTATAGGCAAATAATAGATTCTCTCTTGTTAAAAAAACATTTGCACTTGCCTAGTTTGTAAGGTTGGCAAATTTAAGGACTTGTGACTTCCAGTTGCCATTATGGATTTAGAAATTTCCCCGTGAATGCTGGGAAGCCAGTACAGTGGATGGAGATAGTACTTCAATGACTAGTTGCATTTCCTTGTTAAGCCAAAGGAGTTCATATACAGACCATGTAAATGAAGAGGGTCCTGAGAAAATTCCTAACATTTTCTTTCCATTGCTATACATTAAGTTACTAGCACTATACATAACATAGAATTTATAAATTTATGTTTTTTTTGACATTAGTACTAAATATAAAAACAAAGATTTTTCCAGGGAAGAGTCTAGAATCAGCTGGGAGGAATGGGACTCTTCCTTTTGTACCCCTTTTCTCTTTATACAAGTACCCCACATTTACAACATTCCATGCTGTCTCTTCAGATTTGGAAAGGGTTTGATTTCTATCTTAGCTATCTTAAGGAGAGAACTGAAACTTTTTGATGAAGGTGCTATTAATCTAGAAAGGCAAACCTATTTTAATAACGCACGAATGAGTATATATGTTTAGGCTCTTTTTTAGAGCAGTGCCTATGCCATCTTCCATACTTGCAGCTGGAGTTTTAATGTTTGGTTGTTAACTGAATTCCAATAGCCCATCACAACAGAACTCCTTTTTTTTCTAGGAAAAAAAAACAAGTACTATTCCAAATGTTAATAGATTTTTTTCTCTCACTCTGGAGCCATTGAGGAAAGGAGCCGCTCTCTCCTTTCCTACTTTATTCCTTTTCCCTTCTTGCATCCTCCTCCTTTCCTCTTGGCTCTATATACATATCATAGGACAGTAAAAGTAGTAGCTTATAGTTGGGAATAATTGAAGAACATCTTATTTCTTACAAGAACAGAAAACTGCTGTTTAGAAGCAGTCCAGGTAGGGTTGTAGTTCCAGTGGTAGAATGCTTATCTAGCTAGCCAGAGGCCCTGAGTTCAAACCCAGTATACCAAAAAACTAAGCAGCAAGGAAAAAAAATACTTAGAGGCCTACTTTATTGAATAGCCATACTTGAATTTTCTACCACAGCCTCTTGTAATCTTGAACTCTCATTAGCTTCACAGAGAAGCTGTATTTACAGCTTTCAATTAGTAAGTAGCTTTAAGGAACTAGTTACTAGTAAGAACAAGTTTTATCAATACACATCTATGTATGTTTATTCATATACTCATACATATGCGTATTTGTACACACATACACCCACATTACCATATAGAAAGAAAATAGATGTATATGGAAGATGGTTTGCATCTTTTAAAATGATTTGAATTTTCATCCGTCCTCTGACTTCACAGCACCCCTGCCCTCTGTCTGGAGATAAGAAGGACTTAGATATCCAGGGCTGGTGCAGACTCAGCCATGAGGCACTTTTCACTTAAATATCCAAAGAGGCCTTTTGAATTTCAAAGATTGCAATGTCACTAAAGCACTTAGTGTATAGTCTAAGGAAAGTATGGGGCTGTGAAAGTGGCTTAGTGGTAGAATGCTTGCCTAGCATCCATGAAGCTCTGGGTTTGCTTCCTCAGTACCACATAAACAGAAAAACCCGGAAGTGGCACTGTGGCTCCAGTGGTAGAGAGCTAGCCTTGAGCAAAAGAAGCTCAGGGACCGTGCCCAGACCCTGAGTTCAAGCCCCAGGACTGGCAAAAAAAAGTATGGCTGTCAGTCATGGAAATAGAAATGTTATTTTCCTAGTTTAGGATGAGCATTTTAGGAAGTTAAATTTGATGCCTTGTGAACAAATAGTTTTATATTGTGCTTTAATTTTTTAAAAAATATTCTTTATTCAAAATACAGAGTGCTGAAAATAATACCATGAATGTTTCCAAAAATTGAGGTGTGCATATCTTTTCTGGACACAGCTTAAAATCAAAAATGTATAAGAAAGGATTTTTTCCATTACTTTAAAATAATTTTTCTTAATATTTATTTTACTCTATTTTGTTACTTTCTTTGGGTGAGACATCTGGTTACTGGTTATTAAAATATAAAAAAGATATTCTTGGTATTGATCCTTTTGTTTTTTCTATATATTTTAAAACTTATTTCTTTACCAAATATGAAAATATAGATTCATGCCAAATTACCCACTTTTACTTTTAAAGTCCCTCTCTGGGTCTGCGAAACAAGATAAAGCACAAAGCATGATTTTTTTTTTAATGTGTGTGTGCCAGTACTGGGTCTTGAACTGAGGCCAAGGCACTCTAATTTTTTTTTTCCTCAAGGCTGATGCTGCACCACTTGAGCTACAGCTCCACTTGGGCTTTTTGCTGGTTAACTGGAGAAAAGAGTCTCATGAACTTTTTTTGCCTCGTCTGGCTTTGAACTGTAATCATCAGATAATAGCTACCTCAGTAGCTAGGATTACAGGCATGAGCCACCAGCACCCAGCCAAAGCATGAATTCTTGTCTTTAAATCAAAATATCTTCATTAATGGCATGAATAAGAAATGCCTCTTATAGCTAAAAACCAGGTGTCTCAACCTTATCTTTTTAGTTAGAAAATATTTAGTGAAATATTAAGACATTGATTGTTTGGTACCCAAAATAGCAGTGGGCAACATTGTGCAATGTTCATCCGCAGTCAAGATAGTTTGTTTTCTCTAAGCATGTCATTGATCATACTTCTGCCAAGGATGTGCCTTCAACTTTATAATTACAGTGTTGTAAAAAAAAATGCCTTGTTCACATCTCTTTTGTTAAATTGTCTGATTCCTATCTAACCCTCGGTTGCAGACTACCCTTATGTCTTTAGGTTTTTCTTCAATTGTGAATGTGAGCTATGGCAGGACTGGTAGCTGCCCGCACATCTGGTAAGGTTGGGAAGGAAGAAACTTATTCCTTCACACTCAACTCAACCTGCCATATCATTTAGTGAGGGACAAAGGAAGGAATATAACCTCTTCTTGATGTGTAGCATCTAACATATTTTCTTTTTGGTGCTAATATTGGGATTTGAACTCAGGACCTGCATGACGTCCCTAAACTTTTATGCTCAAGGCTAGCACTCTACCACTTGAACCACAGCTCCACTTCTGCCTTTTTTGGTAATTAATTAGAAATAAGATTCTCACAGATACTTTTCCCTGTGCTGGTTTTGAACTGTAATCCTCAGTGCTCAGCATCCTGAGTAGAATTAGAGATATGAGCCACTGGTGTGTCTGGCTCTAATACATTCTTAATATGTCTGTCCCAAGTAAGCTTGACAGATGACCCAAGCCCTTCTTGCTTTGGGGAGCCCTATTGCAGTTTGAAGCTCCCAGCCAACACACATTCCCATGTACAACATAATTTGAATTAAAGGGTTTTAAGCTCATTTATGAAGAAAAACTAAGCTCCCTTTCCATCCATATCCATGAAGTTATGCAGAATGGTAAGGTAGGAGTACCTTGAGGCCAGCTCTCTCTTTTCTTGGTGTCCTGACATGGAAGGGGTGTGGTGACAGCACTATCAACATCACAGCCAGTGAGGTTTCTAAACCTTCCAGATGAGGTAGCTAACAAAAGCTTTCCTGTGTGGGAGTGCTTTCTAGCTTACAGCCTCGAAGGCCTTAGTAGAATTCAGAGAGCAGAAAAATACTGTTTTTCACAGATTTGTGGAGGATCTGCCTGTGTCCCTTACAGATTTGTGTTCATAAGTGTTCAGCTGGTGAAGGTGACTAAGAGACACAGGCAAAGTTCTCAAAGATGAGGTTTAAAATGAGGTTAGTGCTGGGTGCTGATAGTTCACACCTGAGATCTGATCATCTCAGGCTGAGATCTGATGATCCAGGTTTGAAACCAGCCCTGGCAGGAAAGTCCATGAGACTCTTATTATCATTTAACCGCCAAAAACTAAAAATGGATCTGTGGCCCAAATTGTAGAGCAGTAACCTTGAACTAAAAAGCTAAGGGATAGCACCAGGGCCCTGAGATCAAGCCCCAGGTACAATACACAATAAAGTGACCTTGCTAATAGGAAGAATGTCAAGGAATTTAATTATACAGGTGATGTACAGAGGAGTTACAGTTACATAAGCCAGGTTAAAAATACATTTTTTTAATTTTTTTTTTATTTTTGTCGGTTGTGGGGCCTGAACTCTGGGCCTGGGCCCTGTCCCTCAGCTCTTCAGCTGAAGGCTAGCGCTCTACCATTTGAGCCACAGCGCCACTTCCAGCTTTTTCTGCTTATGTGGTGCTGAGGAATCCAATCCAGGGCCTCATGCATGCAAGGCAAGCACTCTACCACTGAGCCACCTTCCCAGCCTAAAAATACATTTTTTGGACAGTGTCATCTCTTCCGTCACTCTCTCCCCATTTTTCTTCCCATCCATGCCCACAGTTCAAGAGATCTTGAACAGTTCCACAGCTAATTGTCAACCTGGAAGAGTTTGAAATTCAGTAAGTAGTCTGGCATTCTGTGTCCTTAAGTGTTTTATAGCCCTCCTGCCACCCCAGGCCTGCCTAGCAACTGAAGGGCTACAATTCCTTCAAAATTCTCACTCAAAAGTCCAGTTTTCCCAGGTGCTGTTTCCTCATGTTTATAATCCTTGCTACTCAAGAAGCTGAGATCTGACAATCACAATTCAAAGCCAGCCCAGTCAGGAAAGTCTGCAAGACTCATCTCCAATTAACTACAAAAAGCTGGAAGCGGAACTGTGGCTCAAAGTGGTAGATTGTTAGCCGTAAGCACAAAAGCTCAGGAATAGCACCCAGGCCTTGAGTTCAAGCCCTGCCCCTACCCCCAAAAAGGTCCAATTTTGTCACTATGATGATTTTCACCAAATATAAAAGAAAAGTGAGATTAACTCAGGTTCTCCTTATATGCCAGTGGCCTTTAGAACTTGCCACATTTTATATAATTTGAAAAAGAATGCTTTTTGCCCAAATGACTAGTGAAATTTAAAAAAACAACTACCAGACAGCTAGGCGCTGGTGGCTCATACCTATAATCCTAAATCCTCAGGAGGCTGAGATCTGAAGATTGAGGTTCAAAACCATCATGGGCAGGAAAAGTCTGTGAGACTTTCTACTAAACTACCAAAAAGCCAGAAGCCATGCTATGGCTCAAGTGGTAGAGCACTAGCCTTGATCAAGAAAGGTCAGAGACAGCACCCAGGATCAGCTCTCTATGTTCTTGTTTTTACAGCTTTTGCATCTAGTCTTGGGCACTGATGACTATTTTTTTCTTTATTATTGCAGGTCCTGGGGCTTGAACTCAAGGCCTTGGCACTATCCCCAAGCCTTCTAGTGCTCAAGGCTAGTGCTCTATCACTTGAACCACAGTGCCACTTATGGCTTTTTCTGAATAGTTTATTAAAGGTGAGTCTTACAGACTTTCCTGCCTGGGCTGGTTTCAAACCATGATCCTTAGATCTCAGCCTCCTGAGTAGCTAGGATTATAGGCATGAGCCACCAGTGCTCGGCCTTCTTTTCTTTTCTTTTTTTTTTTTTAAATATTACTGAGACAGTCATAGTTTCTTTATTTTTTTATTTTATTTTTTTTTTTGCTGGTCGTGGGGCTTGAACTCTGGGCCTGGGCGCTGTCCCTCAGCTCTTCAGCTCAAGGCGAGCGCTCTACCACTTGAGCTACAGCATCACTTCCGGTTTTCTGGTTTATTGGAGATAGGAGTCTCACGGTCTTTCCTGCCCGGGTTGGCTTTGAACCTCGATCCTCAGATCTCAGCCTCCTGAGTAGCTAGGATTACAGGCGTGAGCCACCAGCTCCTGGCTTCATAATTTCCCATAGTAATGAAAGGGTATGATTTTGGAGTTCCACCCCATCTCTGCAAAATACCAGTTCTGCCATTTATTAATTGTGCGGGTAACTGTCATATTGCTGAGGGAACAAATTACAACAAACTTAGGGAGTTAAAACTACTCTACTGGGCTGGGAAGGTGGTCAGTGGTAGAGCTCTTGCTTTGCATTCATGAGGCCCTGGGTTCAATTCCTCAGCACCACATAAGCAAAAAGAAAAAAGCCGGAAGTGGTGCTGTGGCTCAAGTGGTAGAGCGCTAGCCTTGAGCTGAAGAGCTGAGGGACAGTGCCCAGGCCCAGAGTTCAGGCCCCAGGACCGGACCCCCCCCCCAAAAAAAACTACTCTATTTCAGGCTGGTACTGGTGGCTCACACCTATAAATGTAGCTACTCAGGAGGCTGAGCTCTGAGGATTGAAGTTCAAAGCCAGCCTAGGTAGGAAAGTTGGTGAGACTGTTATCTCCAATTAACTACCAGAAAACTGGAAGTGATGCTGTGGCTCAAAGTGGTAGAGTGCTAGCCTTAAGCAAAAAAGCTCAAGGACAGTGACTAGGCCCTGAGTTCAAGCCCCACAACCCTCCCCCCAACTGTTTCTTACTGTGAAGGTTAAAGGTCTGAAATGGGTGTCAGAAATAAAATCATAGTGTTAGCAGAGCTGGGATCCTACCAAAGGGCCTAAGGGAGATTCTAGTTCCTTGATGGATTGGCTTCTACACCATTCCTTGGCTCATGAATCTGTTGTGAAATTACTCCAACTTCTTATGCCATCATCACATTTTCTACTATTACCTCACACTTATTACCTTCTGTTTTTACTGACCTGTAGGATTACATTGAATTTACTCAGATAATTTGAGGTAACTTTCCCACATCCAGATCTATGACAAAGTCATAGTCCTCCAAAGTCTCCTTAGAGCCTAGGCACTTAGGGCCTAGGCACTGAGTTCAAACACCACAACTGATGGGGGGAGGAGGAGAGACAAACAAAATTTTTATTATCACCTGTAGAGGGCAGAGAGTTCTATTAATCTCTTGTATGACAAACATCACGTTTGTTGATAATTTTTTTGTTTTTATTAGCGAATATAAAGTATACAAAGAGGTTTCATTGTGATTTTTCCTCTCTCCCTTTCTATTTCTCTTTTTTCTTCCCCTTCTTTTCTTTCTTTCTCTCCTTTCCTTCCCTTCTCTTTCTCTTCTTTCCTGTCTTTCTCTTCTTTCTTTCTTTTTCTTTCTTTCCTTCTTTCTTCCTCCCTCCCTCCCTCCCTCCCTCCCTCCCTCCCTCCCTCTCTCTCTTTCTTTCTTTCTTTCTTTCTTTCTTTCTTTCTTTCTTTCTTTCTTTCTTTCTTTCTTTCTTTCTTCTTTCTTTCTCTCTCTTTCTCTTTTTCTT
>NW_012267332.1:1707185-1713976 GCF_000151885.1 Dipodomys ordii | reverse complement strand
CTTTTTTCTTTTTGCTTATGTGGTGCTGAGGAATCTAACCCAGGGCCTCATGCATGCAAGGCAAGCGCTCTACCACTGAGCCACCTTCCTAGCCCCACTGCTTTATTCTTCATTCTTATTTCTTTTCTACTTTTAGAAGATTTTTATTGTTATTTTAAAAGTGAAGTGCAGAGGGGTTACAGTTACATAGTCAGATAAAGAGTACTTTTCTTTTGGGACAATCCCCTTCCCTCACTTTCCTCCAATTTTTCCCTCATATCGCCACTCATAACTTGTACAGTTCATTTTCAACATAGTGTCCAGAGAGTACTAACTTTTTTTTGTTCACCTTTTGTTCCTCCATTTCTGTGTTTCCCCTAACCCTCCCAATGACAGATAATTGAGGGAAAAAAAGACAAATAGAAAAGAAAAACAGCAAAAAAGAAAAAAAAACTCATCTCCTTTTGCAAACAGATTTTAGCAGGTGCCCTGTCCTTCCTTCCTTCCTTCCTTCCTTCCTTCCTTCCATCCTTCCTTCCTTCCACCAGTCTTGGGGCTTGAACTCAGGGCCTGGGCACTGTCCCTGAGCTTCTTTTGCTCAAGGCTAGCACTCTACCACTTAAGCCACAGCACCACTTCTGTTTTTGTTTTTGTTTTTCTGTGTATGTGGTACTAAGGAATTGAACCCAGGGCTTCATGCATGCTAGGCAAGCACTCCACCACTAAGCCACATTCCCAGTCAGAGATTTGCTTTTATGGGTTTTAGTTTTAGCACATTTTATTTGTCTCTGCAATGTTCTTTTTGTTTGTTTTGCTTTTAGAATTACTTTACTATAAGTGCTACAGAAATAAAAACACAGAAGGATAACTGGAGGCTAAAATGAAAGCAAACCTTTCACTCTTAATCTTCTTTTTTATCATTGACCAGCCTGCCTCATTTGTATTTTGCTATTTTACAACTGACTTATCCAAGTCTACCTAAGTATGACAGCTCCTAAATGCTATAGGAAAGAAACCGTATGTATTCTTCAAAATGATAAGAATCTCAGTATAGATTTAATAAAAAAAAAAGAGATACTATTTCCAGTGTAGTTCATACTAATCATCAATAAAAACCCTTAAGCAAATAACTGCAAGTACAAATTATTTTACAAAGTAAGTTTGGTAACATTTAATCACACATGACAAAAATAAGTATACATAATATAGTTAAGGGTGCCAGTATCAGTTTACATTTTATAGAAATACTGTGCTTCTCTTCTATGACTAAACTTGTCATCTCCCAACTGATGACAGAGCTCAATAACACAATCAAAATCACCAGATGCCAGTGGCTCCCACCTTTAATCCTAGCTACTAAGGAGGCTGAGATCTGAGAATCTCTGTTCAATTCTGTTCAAAGATTATCTACGTAGATAATACCAGAGAGACCCTTATCTCTAATTAGCCAGCAAAAAGACAGAAGTGAAGATATGGCCACCAAGTGGTAAAACAAATGGCCTTGAGCCAAGTGGAAGTGTGAGGCCCAAAGTTTAAGCCCTAGTACTGGCACTATATACGTCATAATAATAAGGAACAAAAATCCTATCAAATGATGGCTGGGACTTTTATGTCAAGGGGTTGGTATTCTCTGCCTGCAGCAGGTAAGTTGCTGGCTTTCCACAAATGACTTTTTGAGCTCCTTGAATGTTACACTGAAACCAAGTATTTCTGGCTATGGCAAAGCACAGTTTCCTATTCAGTGAAGAAGAAATAATAACCACAAACCACTTCTTTCAAATACCAAATTGTGACCAAATCTTTGGGCTGAAGATAATCTCTAGCTTTTTGATTTTGCTCCTCAAATCTTGACAGATAACCTTCTTATTTAAAAAAAATCTTTTTGTCCTATATTTTCTTTTTTTTTGGGGGGGTATCCAGTCATGGGGCCTGAACTCTGGGCCTGGGCGCTGTCCCTCAGCTCTTCAGCTCAAGGCTACCGCTCTACCACTTGAGCCACAGCACCACTTCAGGCTTTTTTCTTTTTGCTTATGTGGTGCTGAGGAATCGAACTCAGGGCCTCAGGCATGCAAGGCAAGCGCTCTACCACTGAGCCACCTTCCCAGCCCTGTCCTATATTTTCTTGAGTCAAGTTTCACCTTATATCACAATGAATAAAGGGAACAGGGGTTAGATACACATTTTCTATCCAATTCATAAAAATAGAAATTTTTGAAAAACTATCAACTAAAGTTTATCTACAATGTGCATTTTAACCAAAATTAGGTAAACAGGAGGACTGACTTAGCTATTAATGCGGGGGGAAGGAGGAGGGAGAGGCAAATGATGAGCTTGGCTGGTATGTTTCCGAGGTCTCAGAACTCAGGAAGAGTGATGTGGTTTGAGATAGGGTGGTAATCTCGTGAAAGAAAAAAAAGATCTGGTGAAGTTTTTTGGCTTCTACAACTGCAGAAGAGATCACCTTCCAGCTCCAGACAAAGACTGTACACAGCTACAGGTCACTCGTCCTCTGGCCTTGTCTCTTTGACTGCCTGGGTGGAGCATTTGGGGGTGACGGTGACAGGCAGGTAGGCTCAGGGAATGTGGTATCAGGCAAGGTCCAAAAAAATCTTTGCGTGATTTTCAATTAAGATCTCCACGATGGGGCTGGGAAGGTGGCTCAGCAGTAGAGCACTTGCCTTGCAAGCATGAGGCCCTGGGTTCGATTCCTTAGCACCACATAAACAGAAAAAGCCAAAAGTGGCACTGTGGCTCAAGTGGTAGAGCGCTAGCCTTGAGCTGAAGAGCTGAGGGACAGTGCCCAGGCCCAGAGTTCAGGCCCCATGACCAGCCAAAAACAACAAAAAAAAGATCTCTACGACAATATTCTGAAACTTCAAGTCCATGATGGCTGCAACGGTTTCCTCCCGTGCCCTCATTAGAGTTGGTGCAAACAGCACTCCCAAGTTTGCCACTGTCATTAGATTTTGCTTGGAGTGATTTGAAACATTTGTCAAGTGTTTCACCAAAATATCCAACATCTCTTTATTTTTCTCTGGCAGTTTGTGTACCAAGAAATGGATAGCATTTACTCGAGATTCTGGGCTGCCACTTTTGGCTGGAACAATGAAATCTCCATGTAGCTCATAAGTCATGAGAGGTTCTGGAAGACGCCTCAAATATTGCTTCAGGGTGCTTGTGATTGTTTTCACTTCCCAATCTATGGAATTCTCCAGGTCCAGCTCATTGCATGTTTTGACATCTGTCAATATACTCAGAAGTGTCTGGACCTTTGAGCTCACACCCACAACTCTGTACAATCCTTGGTCATTTATACCTCGGGTTTCCACTGCACTGATGCATTTCCTAAGAATCGTGGACCCCATCTTATCCATCTGTGCACTTCCTTCTGGTCTTGGGATAATGGCTCTTTTCAAACCATGGAACAGCGCTTCTTTTCCTCCCAGAGCTTCCAACCACTGCTTCCTTTCCTCTTCTGAAAATGCCTGCAGGGTCAGGGAAATGCCAGGCCGGTCAGCAGCTTCAATGTCAAAACAAAACCTCCTTGATGGAGTCCATATGCCTTCTGGTACATTCCTTCAAGAAGAATACTTCTCCATCCCCAAGTTTCCCCCCAGATCTGTGCTCAAATGGGATCATGTTGAATTTCTTGGCTGCCTTCCGATACATGCAGTAGTGTTTGACCCAACTGGAGCCAAACAGAGCAGGCCTTTTTTCCTGCACATACAGGTAGCCTTCTGCGGTGAACTGACTGGCACGCTTATGGTCTTTGGGATTCTGCCAGATCTTGTTCATCAGTTCTTCCACTTCCGACCTTGTGCCTTCAAACTGGTTCCATGTCACAAAACGAGACAATGAATTGCCAGGCAGAGTGGCTCACAACCATAATCCCAGCTACTTGGAAGGAAGAGATCAGGAAATCCTCTCTCTTTTTTTTTTTTTGGGTCCGGTCGTGGGGCCTGAACTCTGGGCCTGGGTGCTGTCCCTCAGCTCTTCAGCTCAAGGCTAGCGCTCTACTCTGCTTGAGCCACAGCACCACTTCCGGCTTTTTTCTTTTTGCTTATGTGGTGCTAAGGAATCGAACCCAGGGCCTCATGCATGCAAGGCAAGAGCTCAGACACTGAGCCACCTTCCCCGCCCCTCTTTTTTTAATCGCACCAGTAATGGTGCTTGACCTCAGAGACTGGGCATTCTCCCCTAGCTTTTTTGCTTAAGGCTGGCATTCTAACCCTCAAGCCATAGCTCCATTTCTAGCTTTTTGGTAATTAATTGAAGATAAGTCTCACAGACTTTCCTCCCTGTGCCGTGTTTGAGCTGCAACCCTCAGATTTCAGCCTCCTGATACCTAGGATTATAGGCGTGAGCCATTGTCACCTAGCAATGCACTGTTCTTTTACACTTAACATAAGTTACACATTTCTCCTCACTTTCTATTCTCATTTTTCCCATTCAGATCAGAGAATTACATGGGTAAGCAAATTAGTTTAAGATATTTTGTACTATGTTTTCTCATTACAATATATTCTATTCTATATTTCAGATTTAAAAAATATTTCATATTCTTTGGTATGTGTGTGTATGTGTGGGGGCTGTTGCTGGGGCTTATACTTAGGACTTGACACTCTGAAGTTTTGTACTGAAGGTTAGCGTTCTATCACTTGAGTCATAGTGCCACTTCTGACTTTTTTCTGGGTAGTTTCTTGGAGATAAGAATCTCACAGACTTTCCTTTCCCGGTCTGGCTTTGAACCACAATCCTCAGATCTCAGCCACCTGAGTATTAAAGATTATAGGCATGGGCCATAGGTGCCTGGCTTTGTTATTTTTTTTTCACCCTATCTGTGTAACTAGTTCTTGACTGTTCAGATCTTCCTCTCTCTTTTGACATTTGGAAGTGTGCAAAAACAGCCACGTCATTATTTTAACCAATTTCATCCTCAGAATTTCAGGAACAAATTGCTACATAGCTCAGGTTTCTTCTGCCTTATATGAAGACTGGAAATGGATAGAGGCTGGTAGATCTCCTAAGCTAATAACCTATCACTGTCATTTATTCCTTGCTCAACTAATATTTGGTTCCCTCGACAAATATATGTTGAGTACCCACTGTATGTAAGATATAGTTCTGGGGCTGGGAAGTTGGCTCAGTGGTAGAGTGGTTGGCTTGCATGCCTGAGGCCCTGGGTTCGATTCCTCAGCACCACATAAGCAAAAAGAAAAAAGCCGGAAGTGGTGCTGTGGCTCAAGACGTAGAGCACTAGCCTTGAGCTGAAGAGCTGAGGGACAGCGCCCAGGCCCAGAGTTCAGGCCCCACGACTGGACCAAAAAAAAAAAAAAAAGATATAGTTCTGGATGCTGAGAACTCAGTAGTTAGCAAAACATATCAAGTCCTGGCCTCCATGAGCTGAAGGAGATGCCTCCTCCCTACAGAGTAATAGAACATCTTTTTTCCTGGTGCCAGTCCTGGGACTTGAACTCAAGGACTGGGCTCTGTCCCTGAGCTTTTTCTCTCAAGGCTTTAGCTCTATCACTTGAGCTACAGTTCCACTTTTAGCTTTTTGGTGGTTAATTGGACATAGGAGTTTCTCAAGTAGCCATGAAACACTGCTGCCCAGACTGGACTGTTTTAAATAGGTGCACGATAATATCTTATTTCCCACTTTTAAGAGTGGGGAAATGCTGTCACAAGCTGGATCCATTCTATCTCTTTTTGGTCAGAATTATGCCACGTCTTTTCTTAAACCAATCACAAGCAAGAGGGAAGGGGGAGGGGAGGGGGAAAGACCTATTCATCATTCAGAGTGCCTGTTCTCTTCTTGATATTTCCCAATGCAAAGGCTATATTATCTTTTTATACCTTCTCCTTATTTACTCATGAAACTTTAAAAAAGGCATTACCCCTTAGAATTCCCTAGCCTTGACCATGTTCTTGAAAGGCCATGCACAGGCCTGTACTCTGTGTTCTGTAGGGGACAGCTAAAGGACAGGCCACAGGCGTCTCTCCCTGTTTCCAAAGGAGCTATCACAATACTGTAACTAGTCCTTTTACTGACATTTTCCCCTTTTTCCTCTCTGCAATTTCTCACTAGTGCCGACTGAAAAATGGAATGACCTTGTGTTCAGACCCAGGAGAGGTGGAAAGGAGTTATGCACTAATTTAAGAAAAGTATCTAAGCTAGGTGCTGGTGGCTCTCACCTGTAAATCTAGCAACTCAGGAGGCTGAGATATGGGGATCACAGTTTGAAACCAGGCACCAAAAAAGAAAGAGAGAAAGGGGGAGAGAGGGAGGGGAAAGATTAAAGTGACAGAAACAGAATTCTTTATATTATTTTAGAGAAATAATAAGAGTTCGTACATGGGCATGGTGGCTCAGGCTTGTAATCCCAGCTACACTAGAGGCCAATACAGGAGGATCCCAAGTTTCAGCCCAGCCTAGATCTCCATCTCAAAAAAAGGTGTGTGTGTGGGGAGGGGGGGAAACTGCATATTGTATATACACTTTTCTAATTTGGGGAGGTGAAGGGAAATAACAAAATGCTGAAATAAGGACACAGGTTCACCCATTGTAACAATGAGATGTACAAGACACTATGTTTTTTTTGTTTTTGTTTTTTAATTTTTTTTGGTCGGTTATGGGGCTTGAACTATGGGCCTGAGTGCTGTCCCTCAGCTCTTCAGCTACAGGCTGAAGTTCCAGTTTTCTGGTGGTTTATTAGAGATAAGAGTTTCACGGGGAAGTGGCGCTGTAGCTCAAGTGGTAGAGCGCTCCTCTTGAGCTGAAGAGCTGAGGGACAGTGCCCAGGCCGAGTTCA
>NW_012267332.1:1698971-1701690 GCF_000151885.1 Dipodomys ordii | reverse complement strand
CAGTGGTAGAGCGCTTGCCTTGCATGCAAGAGGCTCTGGGTTTGATTCCTCAAAACCACACAAGCAGAAAAAGCTGGAAGTGGCACTGTGGCTCAAGTGGTAGAGCACTAGCCTTGAACTGAAGAGCTAAGGGACAGCAGCCAGGTCCAGAGTTCAGGCCCCACAACAGACCACAAAAAAAAAACAAATGTACTCTTTACCTGACTTAGGTAACTATAACCCTTGTGTACATCACCCTTATAATTACAACAAAAAAGGTACAACAAACAAAAAAAAAGAAAATGAACTTTACAACTTTATGGGGGAGGAAGAGTTGGAGACGTGGGGAAGGAAGGGATGGTAGGGGAAAAACAAAAGAGGGATAACAATGCTTGATAGGAAATGTACTCATTACAGAATCTTTACGATAAAAAATATAATAAAAACGGGGGCAAGATGGCTAGGGGTTTAGCTCAATGTTAATGCACTTACCTAGCATACATGAAGCCTGAACTTTCTCAGCACTGCAAAATAACCCCCCCCCCCACCAAATGAGTGTAAACAAATGTTCATGGTAGCATTGTTTATAGTTCATTGATTTCTAGGCTATGCTCAATTGGAGAGCTGGTCGAATTCTGTAAGTGTTTAGATCAGTGTTCTGGTATATTTTCCTCCCAAAATAGCCCTTATTAGCGGAGGTGTTTGTTCTACAAATTACATGATGAGTTAGACTGACTTTTACATTGCCTTTCCAGATCCTTGCTTGTACATAGTTGGCAGAATCCATCACAGATGGTTTCTGGAAAGAAGTCTGTAAAGAAACGATTTTAAAAAAATGGGGGTGTTGATGTTAGGGGAATATAAACACTAAGATAAGTATTCAAATGTTTTTTTTTTGTTTTTTTTTTCCTTTCATGCAATTGTTTCTAACGTATTTATAAGATGATTTCTTTGTTGCTTTGTATGTCCCTCCCCCACAGTATAACCCATGCTTTCATTGTATTTGATGGTATAATTTGTGGAGGGGAAGGGAAAAAACAAATTGTTTAACTAGAGATACAGGTGGACCCATTGCAACAATGAGATATACAAATCGTTATGTCGAAAAACGAACTTTAGGGCTGGGAAGGTGGCTCAGTGGTAGAGTGCTTGCCTTGCATGCCTGAGGTCCTGGGTTCGATTCCTCAGCACCACATAAGCAAAAAGAAAAAAGCCCCAAGTGGCGCTGTGGCTCAAGTGGTAGAGCGCTAGTCTTGAGCTGAAGAGCTGAGGGACAGCGCCCAGACCCAGAGTTCAGGCCCCACAACTGGACCCCCCCCAAAAAAAGGAAAAACGAACTTTACAACTTTGGTGTGGAGGGGGAGGATTGGGTGGGGGAAAGGGGGGTGTATGGGAAGGGATGGGAAAGGGAAACAAAGAGGAGGCAACAATGCTCGTTATCTTGCCCATGTAATTGTAACTCCTCTGTACGGTATTCTCACAAATAAATAAATAAATAAAATAGGCCTAGGAATGTGGCTTAGTGGTAGAGTGCTTGCCCTACATGCATGAAACCCTGGGTTTGATTCCTCAGTATCACATACACAGAAAACCTGGAAGTACCTCTGTGGTTCAAGTGGTAGAGTGCTAGTCTTGAGCAAAAAGAAGCTCAGGGACAGTGCCCAGGTCCAGAGTTCAAGCCTCAGGATTGGTAATAAATAAATAATAAAAATAAAAAAGGCCTAGCCTCATAGCAACACGGAGTATTCAGAAGAGTAAGCAGTTCCCTGGGCGAGAGAAATTTGGGATTCTAATGAACCACAAAGTAGTCAGGGTAAACAGAGCAACCTGCAACAGTTCTGCATCTTCACTGAGCTTAGATACTTGTTTAGTCATTCTGTAATTCAGCTGCTATATCTAAAACCTGGGATAATGATAATATTCATTGTTCTTTATCCAAGTGAGCACAGAGAAAGCACTCATTACTATGTGTACCACATGATAAAGGCACTATAATTCTTGCCATTGCTTATTATTATTGTTACAAGAACACTTGAGAGGTGGAGGCAGGAGCAGCAAGAAAGCTCAGGAGCAGGTGCGACTACATAGGATATGCAAGCCAGAGCGACATAGCAAGGCCTTGTCTACAAAAATAGCTGGGTTTGCTGGTGCATAACTGTTATACCAACTATCATGGGAAATATAAATAAGAGGGTCACAAGCTAGCCTGCGCAAAAAAGTAAGGCCCTCTCTAAAAAAAATAGCATGAGCAAAAAGAGCTGAAGGTATGGCTCAAGTAGTAAAGTGTCTGTCTAGCAAGCACAAGGCCCTGAGTTCAAACCCCAGTAATATACAAAAAGAAAAAGAAAAAGAAAAAAAAGTTCACAAGAATGTGCGTTAAGCCAGGTGCCAGTGGCTCATGCCTGTAATCCTAGCGTGCCAGAAGGCTGAGATCTGAGAGTTGCAGTTCAAAATTAGCCCAGGCTGGAAAGTCCAAGAGACTCATCCCCAATTAACCACTAGAAAATGAAATGGGGCTGTGAGTCAAAGAGCAGGAGCCTGGAGCAAAAGAGCTCAGGAACAGCACCCAGGCCCTGAATTCAAGCCCCATGACCAACCAAAACAAAACAAAACAAAAACAGAGTGTGCATAGTATGAGAGTATTCAAAAAGTTAAAAGAGGGGCTGGGAAGGTGGCTCAGTGGTAGAGCGCTTGCCTTGCATGCATGAGGCCCTGGGTTCGATTCCTTAGCACCACATAA
>NW_012267332.1:1671089-1698659 GCF_000151885.1 Dipodomys ordii | reverse complement strand
TGGCTCAGTGGTAGAGCGCTTGCCTTGCATGCATGAGGCCCTGGGTTCGATTCCTCAGCACCACATAAGCAAAAAGAAAAAAGCCGGAAGTGGCACCCAGGCCCAGAGTTCAGGCCCCACGACCGGACCCCCCCCCAAAAAAAGAAAGTAAATGGATTGGGATAACTAACCTATAGGAAAAGATAAAATTGGTTCAAGTCCTCCTACCAGAACAGATTTCACAAACCAGATTTAAATGTAAAGCCTTGAGCCCCTATCAGTTGCTTGGCTCTCATTTTTTACATATATCTGACCTGTTGCACAATTCGCTACACCCCAAATGACTGAACAGGGAAGCAAGGCTGGAGAAACCCTGGACAGCACATATCAGAAAGCACAGGGACAGATCTAAGTGTAGAGCCAAGAGTTTGTGGCTCATGCCTATAATCTTCGCTATTTAGGAGTCTGAGATCTGAGGATTGCAGTTTGAAGCCAGCCCTGTAAGAAAAGTCTGAGCAACTTCAGCTCCAATTAACCAGTAAAAAGCTGGGGTAGAGGTGTGGCTCAAGGGATATAGTGCCATCAATGTGGAAAAAACCCAAGGGAAGGCTTGAGTTAAAACCTCACTACTAGCATATACATATACATATACATATACATATACATATACATATACATATACATGCACACAAAAGATCTAAGTTTATTGCAACCGTATTTTACTGCTTACCAAGAAGATCATGTATAATACTGCAGAATATAGGGATCTTCTCTGATGTTTTTTTTGTAGGTTGTGGGGCTTGAACTCTGGGCTTCCATGCTCTCCCTGAGCTCTTCAGCTCAAGGCGAGCGCTCTACCACTTGAGCCACGGCGCCACTTCCGGTTTTCGAGTGGTTTATTGGAGATAAGAGTCTCATGGACTTTCCTGCCCAAGCTGGAAACTGATCCTCAGATCTCAGCCTCCTGAGTAGCTAAGATGACAGGCTTGAGCCACTGGCGCCCAGCTTCTCAGATCTTTTTCTACAGTCTGCCTCTGCTTGTGGTTCCAGGGATTAAATGCAAGGCTGTGAAAGGAAGGTGTGTCTCCAGGCAGAAGGCAATCTTGACCTCAATACTCTCAGAGACTAGACACAGCAGTATGGTTTATCTAGCGACTTCTCAGGTCTGCCAAAGGTGGGCCCATGAATGGGTTTTGGGGTGTTTTCTTCTCACCCACCAGGAGTTGCCTTGGATCAGTTATTTTTTTTCCTTCAAATTCTTAATTATGATTAAGTGATTACATAATTTCCCAAATTTCACAGTATTGTGGGATAGTGATACTTAGTTAAAGTCACAAACACATTCTAACTTTCATGGGGCAAATTTTCTATCATGGTCTATAACATTTATGAGTTCTATGAGCTTTGCAATACAGTTATTTCTTCCACATTGGGTGATATTTCTTTCCTTTTGCATAGTGTCAGCTGTTCCCTCTTTCCCACTCATTCCCTCCCTCCCATCGCTGCCATTGAGTTGCTTAGTTCATTTTGATCAATGTCCAGTGCAGCTGATGGGTCCTGCTCTTGTATGTTTTTCCCTGATTCTCTCTAGTTCTGTGTTGTCCTCCTGGTTTCCCTCTGGTGTGCACATATATACCATATATGTGATCAGCAGCATGGGGTTATTTAGTAGTGATTCGACCTTGGATCAGTTCTTTTTTTTTTTTTTGGTCCGGTCATGGGCCTGAACTCTGGGACTGGGCGCTGTCCCTCAGCTCTTCGGCTCAAGGCTAGCACTCTACCACTTGAGCCACAGCGCCACTTCCAGCTTTTTTCCTTTTTTTGCTTATGTGGTGCTGGGGAATCGAACCCAGGGCCTCATGCATGCAAGGCAAGCACTCTACCACTGAGCCACCTTCCCAGCCCTTGGATCAGTTCTTGATGGTGGGGTACTTCAGGATTCTGTCTTCTCACAAGCTTCTCTTGGCCAACATTTGTGTGTGCACGTGCGTGCATGCACGCACGCACATACACACACATTCACACATGTGCACATGCTGAGGCTTGAACTCAGTACCTGAGAACTGTCTCTGAACTTTTATGCTCAAGATTAGGGCTCTACCACTTGAGCCACAGCTCCACTTACGTTTTTCTGGTGGCTAATTGGAGATGAGTCTCATGGACTTTCCTGCCGGGACTGGCTTTAAACCCTGCTCCTCAGATCTCAGCCTCCTGAGTAGTTAGGATTACAGGTGTAAACACTGATGCCTGGTTTGGCCAACAGTCTGAAAGACAAAACAAAATACTGAGACCTACACTGAAGTAAGTGTGGGACAATTTGGGAAATTCCATCAAACACACAAGGAAGTTTGTAATAGACTGAAAGAGGAAGTGAAAGAGGAAGGAAACACCCTAGACATCCTGATCATGAGGCATGCTCACAGTTGGAACCTAGATGAAAGCAAAGCATGCTAGTTCCAGGAAAGGAAGAAAACATGCTCCCCACTGCTACTTTAGCTATTTCAGGCAGTCTGTGTGGAAGTTCACCCAGGGCTGGAACCAGCTGAGCAAGCCGAAGAGCTCCCAGACAGCAAGAAATCAGGAGGAATTTGTGGTACAGAAGGGAAGTCTTTTCTCTAGAAATCTCCTTTCTTTTGCACTATATACCAAACAAGATCTGAGCACTTCTGCAGAATGACTAATACCACCCCCCACCTCTGTCTTACTTCCTGGGCCTGCCAAGAAAGTGGAGATTTAAAGAGGAAGAGAGGGTCTTTGGCTTTGGGTCACTTGCCCTATGAGCTTACAGCAATCATCTTGAGGTTTTGCCAGTTGTCAAGAGAGAAGGTCCTTATTTTAGAGAAAATATGATTATGAGAAAATGAGCAAGAAGAATCTGAACCCAGGATTCTCTTTTCCTTGACTCTTGATTGCATCTCAGCATTACCCAGGAAACATTAGAAGAACTCATTGCTTTCCAGTAGTGATACTATATATAGCAGATAACATTGCTAGGAACTGGGGGGGGGGGGTCAAGGTCAAAAATTTTTTTTAATCTCACTTCATCAGGATGCTGGTGCATCACGTCTGCAATCTCAGTTACTCAGGAGGGATCTGAGGATTGAGGTTCAAAACCAGCCTAGGCAGGAAAGTCTGTGAGACTCTTATCTCCAACTAACCACCAAAAGGTGGAAGTGGAGCTATGGCTCAAGTGGTAGAGCGTTAGCTTTGAGCAAAAAAAAAAAAAAAAAGCTAGGGACAGCATCCAGGCCCTGACTTGAAGCCCCAATATTGGCACAAAAAAAGAGATCTCTAAGGGTAGCAGTAAAAGCATCCAGTTCTTTCAATTCCACAAACACAACCTACAGTAATTAAAAACAAAACCAAGGGCTGGGAAGGTGGCTCAGTGGTAAAGCGCTTGCTTTGTATGCCAGAGGCCCTGGGTTCGATTCCTCAGCACCACATAAGCAAAAAGAAAAAAGCCGGAAGTGGCGCTGTGGCTCAAGTGGTAGAGCGCTAGCCTTGAGCTGAAGAGCTGAGGGACAGCGCCCAGGCCTAGAGTTCAGGCCTCACGACCAGACCCAAAAAAATAAAAATAAAAACAAAAACAAAAGTGAATATTTTGACTTACAGCAATCTGTCCACTGAGACAGAGTGTCTTTTTACAGATGGGGTCTGGTTTGAAGGCCCCACGAATGTGTCAGGACTTTTAACAGCTGAATTTCCTAAGAGTCATGACATTTTTTTTTAAACCCTTACCCAAGACTCCTGGCCACAATCCCTTAGCCTCTGCCCCCTTTTCACAATGCATTTAAAGGATGCTGGGAAAATTAATGGGATCACTTGTAATCCTATTCAGGCTGAGATCTGAGCATCATGGTTTGAAGTCAGCTTGGGCAAGAAAGTATGAGATTCTTATTTCCAATAAACCACCAAACAGCTGAAAGTGATGTTGTTGCTCAAGTGGTACAGAACTATCCTTGAGCAAAAAAGGCTAAGGAACATCCCTTAGGCTCTGAGTTCAAGTTCCAGCAACCACATGGGAGCACACACACACACACACACGCACACACACGCACACACGCACACACACGTGTGCCTCAATTCCAAATAAGAACTTCCATGTCAAGCCCTAAGTCAAACAGTTTCCCCAACATTATGTCATTTGGTACCTCAAATAACCTTGGTAAGTACAGATTATTCACTTTCACTTTAAAATTTTGCCAAAGAAAACCCCAAAACTGGTAGGGTACAAGAGAAGGGGTGATGCTGTCCAAAAAGAAATATACTGTTAATCTGAGTCATGTAACTGTAACCCCTCTGTACATCACCTTTACAATAACAATAAAAAGGGGCTGGGAAGGTGGCTCAGTGGTAGAGCGCTTGCCTTGCATGCATGAGGCCCTGGTTCGATTCCTTAGCACCACATAAGCAAAAAGGAAAAAAAGCCAGAAGTGGCGCTGTGGCTCAAGTGGTAGAGTGCTAGCCTTGAGCTGAAGAGCTGAGGGATAGCGCCCTGGCCCAGAGTTCAGGCCCTACAACTGGATCCAAAAAACAAACAAAGATACAATAACAATAAAAAAAATTTAAAGTTTTTCAAAAGTAGAGTTCTGAGGGGCAGGTAACCAGTGCATATTATAGAGAACCAGGGTTCCAATCAGACTCCAAAGCCCTTCTTTTTTCCACTGTATCAAATTATACGTAACAATTATTTCATGTCTAAAACCATCTGAAGGTGTTTCATAACTCGAGATTTTGTAATTGTTAAACATTTTTTGCCCCTTATCTTGTCTTGTAATAAATACCAAGGACTAGAATAAAGTCCAACAAAAGGTTGCTGTGGCTCACAAGTCTAGTAGAGGGAGTCAGTATCAACCTGCAGCATAGAGAGGGAAACTAGTACAGAGAGATGAAATGATTTGATAATGGATAGGGAAGTGGAGCCCAAGAATATTGTAAGAAATGACAGGTGAGCAACCAATACGGGCTCCAGGCTTTATTGGGGGACAGACCTGCCAGGCTGCTCCAAGCAGAAATGGAGGCAGCAGCCAAGGACAGGTATGGGCAGAATTTAAACAAAATTTTAGGGGGCAGTCACATAGATCACATGGACCATTGGAATTCTGGGGAAGACTCAGTTCCATGAAAAAGGTGTTGGGAAGGTGTTACATGGAGGAGTGTAATGAGACTCTTGCAACCGAGGCAGGAATTTGTATGTCACACCAGGAAAACAATACAACATAAGGGAAATGGAAACTTACCAGCTAATTTTGTAAACAAGTAGGGACGTGGGGCGAGGACTTAATCCACAAGGGGACTCTGAAACCTTAAGATTCCTTTTTATATGTAAATTTAAAAGTGAAAGGCAGGCGGTGGGAGAGCGGGAGACATTCTCTAGCGGTTTCCTGCTGGTTGGGGGTGTTGTTTTTAGGGGTAGAAGGTGAAAATATCATCTGGTCCAGGAGAAGACACCAGTAAAATTTCCTTGGTGCTGAACGTATGTATTCATGTTTGGATGAAGTCTGAAAGAAGTCTTACGAGACAGGGGCCAAACAAAAAGAAAAGAAAAGAATTATTAGAAGACCTACAAACAGCAGAAGAGAGGGCAGCCATCTGTTCAGTGTGGAAAAGAAAAAAAAAAAAACAATTAGATGACTTTCCTAGTTCCTGTCTCCTGTATTCCAGGCAATCCTGGAGTTGGTGAGTCATATCCCTAATGACTCCTACTGATTGATTAATATCTGCTGACTGCATAGGGGAAAAGTGCTGCCTCCATTCCTGCTTGGAGCAGATCTGTCCCCCAGTAAAGCCTTGAGCCCATATTGGTCGTTCACCTCTCATTTCTTACATCCTGGTGCCGAAAGTCGGGAGGAGCGGTTTGCGTTTGGAGGATCCCCCTATAGGGGTTGATTGGCCCCTGGCCGGCCTCCTGAACTTCCTAGGAGCAGGCGACCTGTACTCTCCTCAGCCAGCCATTTGACTTCTGCAAGCCTCACGATTGGATCTGCAAGGGTGAGCATTGACCTCCAGTCTCCATGAGCCTCCCTGCCTACTTTCATTTCCTAAGCAAACGACCAGGGATCCCTTGAGGCATTGTCCTACTCTACTAGGAATTCTTCCAGGCTCCTGGGGACACCCAGCGCGACAGAAAATTCCTCTACCGGGATCTCAATTGCCACCCTCTGCCCCCAAAATGGGTACCTCTCAATCTAATCCAACTCGGAACACCCCTTTGGGTTGTCTCTTGGCTAATTAATCTCCATAAAACCCAAGAGGCTCAGTTTTTGTTGTAATGTGGCATGGCCTAAATACCAATTGGACAATGGGTCTCAATGGCCTGAGAATGATACCTTCACCTTTAATATCCTTACAGACCTGGAGAACTTCTGTCACTGAAGTGGCAAGGCTGGAGAAATCCCTTATGCTCAGGCTTTTTCGGCCCCTCTCCCTGATGCAAACCTTGCTGTTCGACCCTGCTGACCATTCTCCTTCCTACACATTCCCCACCCAACTCTACATCTTGATCTCCTCCTCCCTCTCTACCACTCTATCAACCCCTACCTTCTTCACCCCTCTCCCGCTTCACTGCTGTTTCTCTCTCTCTCTACCTCACACCTGTTCCTGCCCTGCCTATCAACCATCTGCTGTGGCACCAGTCCACCTCTTCCCCCTTCAGGAAGTGGCTGGCACTAAAGGCATTGTTCCTGTTCACATTCCTTTCTCCCTCTCTAGCCTGTTCCAAATAGAAGTTTAAAGACCTTAATCAAAAACTTGTTGGTGGCTCCCGCCTGTAATCCTAGCTACTCAGGAGGCTGAGAGCTAAGGATTTCAGTTTAAAGCCAGCCCATGCTGGAAAGGCCGGGAGACACTTTTTCCCCCCATTGTGGGTTGTGGAGCTTGAACTCTGGGCCCAGGCGCTGTCCCTTAGCTCTTCAGCTCAAGGCAAGCACTCTACCACTTGAGCCACAGCACCGCTTCTGGTTTTCTAGTGGTTAATTGGAGATAAGGGTCTCACGAGCTTTCTTTGCCTGGGCAAACCACGATCCTCAGATCTTCGCCTCCTGAGTAGCTAGGATTACAGGCATGAGCCACCAGCACCTGACCTGTGACACTCTTATCTCCAATTAACCACCAGAAAACCAGAAATGTTGCTGTGGTTCAAGTGGTAGAGCACTCACCTTGGGCTGAAGAGCTCAGGGACAGCACCGAGGCTCAGAGTTCAAGCCCCACAACAACAACAACAAAACCTGTTGGTCAGGAAGTTGTACCTCGCTTCAACCCAGGGTGAAATTACCAGCCTGATTACCAGACTCTTAGGGATGACATAATCCTCTACCTCCTCCATCACCTTGACTGGACTGCCCAGAAGTCTGTGCAACTATGACAAATTGAGGGAGGTAATTCAGCATCCCAATGAGAATTCCAGTAAATTTTTGAGCTGTTTAGCAAACACCCTCCACTACTTCATCCTCACTGACCCATCCACTCCTGTGAACGTGGCTCTCTTCCATTCCTGTTTTATTTCTCAGTTGACCTCTGACATCGGGGGAGGGAGGGAACTAAGAAAGCTTTGAGGACTCCTCCCTCTCCATGTTCTCACCAGACTCCTCTAAAGGATTATGTAAAGCCAAAATGACTCATTTTGTTGTTGTTGCAATTAAGGCTGGCCACATTACAGTACTCACAGAGGGCTGGACAATTTCTACCAACACAATGGTAAATGATCAGAGGTTCCATACATTCAGGCTTTCTTGGTTCCCCTTGCTAGTCCTTCTCTCTGTCTCTCTCTCTAAGCAAACTCCCTCTATGGACCTTCACCCCATGCCTGCCAGGCCTGTGTGGCTGACACAGGATGGGGGTGGGCATAAGCCACTCTCTCTGTGTCATTTAGAAGAAGTACTGGCTCTATTCCTGCTTGGAGCAGTCCAGCAGGTCTTTCCCCCAATAAAGCCTTGAGCCCCTATCAGTTGCTTGGCTCTCATTTTTTACATATATCTGACCTGTTGCACAATTCGCTATAGCCCAAATGACTGAACAGGGAAGCAAGGCTGGAGAAACCCTGGACGGCACATATCAGAAAGCACAGGGACAGATCTAAGTTTAGAGCTAAGAGCTTGTGGCTCATGCCTATAATCTTAGCTATTTAGGAGTCTGAGATCTGAGGATTGCAGTTTGAAACCAGCCCTGTAAGAAAAGTCTGAGCAACTTCATCTCCAATTAACCAGTAAAAAGCTGGGGTAAAGGTGTGGCTCAAGGGATATAGTGCCATCAATGTGGAAAAAACCCAAGGGAAGGCTTGAGTTAAACCCTCACTACTAGCATACACATATACATATACATGCACACAAAAGATCTAAGTTTATTGCAACCGTATTTTACTGCTTACCAAGAAGATCATGTATAATACTGATGCAAGGCAGAACTGCCTGTGTGTGCGCGCGCATACACACACACACACACACACACACACACACACACACACACACACACACTCTGGATCTTTTTTTTTTTTTTTTTTTCCGGTCGTGGGGCCTGAACTCTGGGCCTGGGCGCTGTCCCTCAGCTCTTCAGCTCAAGGCTAGCGCTCTACCACTATAGCCACAGCGCCACTTCCGGCTTTTTTCTTTTTGCTTATGTGGTACTGAGGAATCGAACCCAGGGCCTCAGGCATGCAAGGCAAGCGCTCTACCACTGAGCCACCTTCCCAGCCCATCACTCTTGATCTTGATCTCAGGACCTGGGCATTATCCCTGAGCTTTTTTGCTCAGGGCTAGTGCTCTACCACTTAAAGCCACAGCTCCATTTCTTGCCTGAGACTTTTAAGTGCAAATTACGGTGACCGGAGTGGCTTTAAATCAATGACTCCTATGTTCCTTCACCCTGAAATAAAGGTGACCTATAAGGGTGGGATGATAACCTTTTACTAGGCTGAGATCTATAGGCCCCAATTTGCTTCCAGTGGTGGGGTTTCAGGTATCAGCCCCACAGTGAAGGAGATATTTTATTATGCAGGGGGTAGAGAAAGGCTTAGGGTAACTAGCTGCTGCTATTTTCTTCCTCTCCTTCTCCTCCTCCTCCTCCTTCTCCTTCTCTTTCTCCTTCTCCTTCTTCCTCTTCCTCTTCTTCTTTTTTGTTGGTCATGGGGCTTGAACTAAGGGTCTGGGCACTGTCCCTGAGCTCTTGCTCAAAGCTACGACTCTACCACTTTGAGCCACAGCACCACTTCTGGTTTTCTGGTGGTTAGCTGGAGATGAGTCTCATGGACTTTCCTGCCCAGGCTGTTTTGAACTGTGATCCTCAGATCTCTGCCTCCTAGGTAGCTAAAATTACAGGTGTGAGCCACCAGTGCCCAGCTTGGAAGAGCTTCTTAATTCACCTACATTAAATCAAGTACACAATTGCATTCTTTGCGTCTGTGTGCTGACAATTTTGCTTGAAGGAGAAAAATTTTAAAAAACAGAACTCTTTGCTGATAAATAGAGTGGTTTGGAACTGGGTTTTGGAAGATGACTTTAAAACAGAATTTCATTTCTTTGAACAAGCTATTAGTTATTAGGAGATAGAAAAATAAACAAATTCTCTTTTCCTGGCAGCAAGGTTAACATGGAAAAGACCATTCCTTTGAACATGAGCATCACAAATGTGAAATGTTGTTTTTGGTTTTTATTTCAATTGTAATTCTGAGACCTGGGGCTGGCAAGATGAGATCAGAGAGCCTTGTGCCTTCTCCAAAGCTCTGGCTCATTTTTATAGGGTTTTCTCTGCTGCCTTTGGCAGAAACATACGGGTTTAGAAAATGCACGCAGTATGAATTTGACATCCGCCATGTGTTCTGCATTCACAAGATGATCACCAACTTGACAGATGCCATTAGTGACATTCCTGCCGACACTACTCACCTCAAACGGACCCAGAATCAAATTCAGGTCCTTCCACCCTATAGCTTCACCAATTTGTCTGCTCTGTGGACTTGTGATTGGAATGGAATTCCATTTGGCAAATTAGCCAGGATGCCTTTAAGGGACTTGAAAACCTGACCCTTCTGAATTTAATAGAGAATAAGATTCAAAAGGTCAACAACTCTTTTGAGGGCTTGTCCATTTTGGAGACCTTGCTCCTGAAGCTTAATCAAATTACTCATATTCACAAACAGGCTTTTGCTCCTCTTGTCAAATTGAAATAGTTGAACCTATCTCGAAACTTTATTACCAATATTTATTACCAACATTAGTGGTCTGGAAGCAGTCCACCATCTTCCATGCCTGGAATACCTGGATCTTACGAACAACAGTATTTTCTCCCTTGGCCACAGTCCAATGTCATTGGTTTATTTGACCCATCTGAGCCTGTGTGGTTACAAACTCATGGAATTAAATATCTCTGCTTTGTCACTGCCTAATCTGACCAGTCTGGATGTCTCCCAGAATCACCATGGAGTCATCTACGATGTGCATCTAGAAACTCTGCCCCAACTCAAGAGCCTGAATCTGAGTGGAACAATCATGAAACTGGACATGCTTCCAACCAAACACCTGCAGAACCTACAGGAAATGGACCTCAGTAACTGGGAGCTTAGAAGTGGTCATTTAAACTTGAATACGGTGTGTCACCTCCTCAGAAACTTGCTGATATTAGAAAGGTTGGTATTTCAGAAAAATGTTACTGATGCAGGGGGCATAAAACACCTTGCCAACTGCACCAGACTCTTGTTCCTTGACCTGGGCCAAAGCAGTGATTTCATTGACCTCCGTGATGGTGAGTTTGATGCTATGCCCAGCCTCCAGACACTGAACCTAAACAAATGCCACCTTTCTTTTATCAACAACTGGACCTGGAGTTCTCTCCAGAACTTGACAACCCTTGACCTGAGCTACAAGAAATTTAAAAGCTTTCCAGATTTTTCATTTTCCACTTTGACATGCTTGCAGTCCCCATCTCTGATAATCTCATCACTGAACTAAACAGCATGGCATTTCTTTCTTTCTTTTATTTTTTTTATTTTTTGGGTCCAGTTGTGGGGCCTGAACTCTGGGCCTGGGCACTGTCCCTCAGCTCTTCAGCTCAAGGCTAGCACTCTACCACTTGAGCTACAGTGCCACTTCCGGCTTTTTTTCTTTTTGCTTATATGGTGCTGAGGAATCGAACCCAGGGCCTCAGGCTTGCAAGGCAAGCGCTCTACCACTGAGCCACCTTCCCAGCCCCTCTTTCTTTCTTTTTTTCTTTTCTTTTCTTTTTTTTTTGTCTGTCATGGGGCTTGAACTCTGGGTCTGGGCGCTGTCCCTCAGCTCTTCAGCTCAAGGCTAGCACTCTACCACTTGAGCTACAGTGCCACTTCCGGTTTTCTGGTGGTTTATTGGAGATAAGAGTTTCACAGACTTTCCTGCCTGGGCTGGCTTTGAACTGGGATCCCTGAGTAGCTAGGATTACAGGCGTGAGCCACCGGCACCTGGCTCAGCATGGCATTTCATGGGCTGTCTTCCTTGAGGAAGCTCAATTTAGCTGGGTGCTGGATTGTCACTAATGATCAATATTCCTTTGCTCAATTGCCAAATTTAGAGACATTAGATCCTGAACACAACAATATTCAGACTCTGAAGAACCTTTCACTATCTGAAAAAGCTCTAGGTTCTGATTCTCTCCCACAACTACCTGGAAGTTATACACTGCCTTTTCTGGCCTCCCATACCTGCATCATCTTGACTTGATATACAACAGCTTGGCTGCTTTTCATGCACACCTGTTTTGGGGCCTTGAAAATCTGGAAGTTTTGGGACTCAGCTTTAATCACATTACATATGAAACCACTAGGATCTTGCCTTTCCCTCCGTTCATGCACCTCAAGTCTTTGAAACAACTCAACCTAGAAGGACAAAAACATGGAATTCAGGTTGTCCCAACCAATTTTTTTCCAAGGACTTGCTCACTTAGAGGAATTATTGCTGGGAAAAAAAATCCTGTGATATTCCTGGACCATTTTCAATTTGACCCCGTAATGAATCTCACTAAGTTGGAAATCTCAGGAACGAAATCTGGAGACTGAAGTCTCCATTTGAATACGTCCTTAGTCAGAAATCTTAAACAACTAAAAATAACAACTTAGAGACTTTGGATCCTCGCATGTTCTCTACCTTACAAAGCCTTGAGGTCTTCTACTTAAGATTCAACAACTTGAAAGTCATCAATCAAAGCCTTCTAGCAAATCTGAAATCTTTGATGTACTTTGATGTCTATGAGAACAAACTTAAGTGTACCTGCGCCAACATGTGGTTCCGGAACTGGTCCATACACATGGAGGCTGTCCATATCCCCTACCTCAGGAGCTACTTGTGTCCACAGCCAGATAACCACCGTTTGTTGATTGATTTTGATGACGCCATATGTAATTTTGACCTAGGAAAGGTCTACTTCATCTGTTGTTTGTCTGGTCCTCGAAACCATGGTCTTCTCTTAGTTTAGTGTCAAGATGATATTTCATCTTTTTTTTTTTTTTTTTTGCTGGTCATGAGGCCTGAACTCTGGGCCTGGGTGCTGTCCCTCAGCTCTTCAGCTCAAGGCTAGCACTCTACCACTTGAGTCACAGCGCCACTTCTGGCTTTTTTCCTTCTGTTTATGTGGTGCTAAGGAATCGAACCCAGGGCCTCATGCATGCAAGGCAAGTGCTCTACCACTGAGCCACCTTCCTAGCGATGATTTCATCTTTATGGTACGGGCTGTATATATTTTGAGCTTCGTACCTGCCTAAAGGACACAGGGTGGAGAAGGAGTTCATGAATGATGTCATCGTCTCTTGCACTGCCTCTGATGAGCAGTGGGTATATGAACAGTTGGTCCCAGCTCTAGAAGGAGGTGGCCAGCCCATCTTTAAGCTTTGTCTTCACCACCGGGATTTTGAACTAGGTATGGACATCTTTGAGAATATCCAGAATGCCATCAACACCAGCCAGAAAATCCCGTGTGTGGTCAGTAACCAGTACCTGCACAGCGAATGGTGTCAGCTGGAAGTACAGCTGGCTAGCGTGAAGATGTTCTACGACCATGAGGATGTGATTGTGTTGATCTTCCTGGAAGGCATCCTCCACTATAAGCTATCCAGCTACCACCGACTCAGAAGACTAGTTAACAGGAAGACGTTCATCACATGGCCAGACCGTGCTCATGAGAGACCCTTCTTCTGGGCTCGGATTAAAACTACACTGGGCAATAAAACTGTGATGAAAGACAATGCACAGCTAGTGGTTGGGTAGTTGGAAGTCTTCTAATCTTGAACCAACTGTCTGACATTGCCAATATATATATTTTTTTCCTATATATATATATATATATGTATATATGGAAAAACTATCTCTTTTTCTTTAAGGATAGACATGGGATACCAATCTCGTGAAATTCTAGGAGCAGGAGAGTCCTCATATGTGCCTAAGCCAGTTTGCCAAATCAGTTTCCAGCAGAATAGATTGAACTGTACTCTTAAGATCTAACCATAGAAATACAATATGTATGATTCAGTAAAAATAAAGTAAAACAAAACACAAAAAGCAAAAAGGGCCGGGAGCTGGTGGCTCACAACTGTAATCCTAGCTACTCAGAAAACTGAGGTCTGATGATCACAGTTCAAAGCTAGCCTGGGCAGAAAAGTCTGTGGATCAAGTGGTAGAGCCTTGAGCAAAAAAACTGAGGGACAGTGCCCAAGCTCTGAGTTCAAGTCCCAGGACACACACACACACACACACACACACACACACACACACACACACACACACAAAGTTGTTTTTACTTGGGGTATAATGCTCTAAAAGTCAGCCTTCCTTTTAAGTCACGACCCAAAAGCAAGGAGCATCCTAGGTTAGATCCATCAAGTTAGTGGAAATAGCCTTGATGAAGGAGCAGAGCAATGATGGTTAAAGGAAGTTCCCCAGGTTGGGTGTAGAAAGAATAGTTTGGGGTAGCTATATGGATGGCTGTGCACTCCTCCGATGGCTGCAAGGTTTAGGCATCCATCTCCCACCAGTGTCAAGAAGGAGACAACGACTATTGGAAGTAACCTTAACATAGGGACTATAGCTTGGGTATTAGGAAAAAGTGCTACAATGTCTTGTGGGCAGGAATTTCCCATAGGGAAAGTGCCACAAATTCTTATTGCAAGAAAGGACTACAGAGACCTAGAGAAGACCAGTGTAAGTAGGAGTGGTGAGGTGCCAACAGTGCCCTTTTCTAATTGCTTCTGGTGCTGGCTTACTGGCCCAACTTCCCTAGGATTCTGGGGGATACTAGTTGAGGGAAAACCCCTGCAGGGCAGGATTTAATCAAGTGGCTACTCCAGTTGATAATCCTAGCTACTTAGGAGGTTGGGATCTGAAGATCACAGTCCAAAGCCAGCCTAGGAAGCAAAGTCCATGAGATTATTATTTTCCATTTATCACTTAGAAAACTGGAAGTAGCACTGTGGCTCAAAGTGGCAGAGTGTTAGCCTTGAGTAAAGAACTCAGGTGACAGTGGCCAGGCCCAGTGTTCAAGCCCCATGATTGACAAAACAAAAACAAACCTACTTAGGTGGGCTCTGTAAAAACAGAGGTGGGCACATTTTGGGAAAGAAATTTTAAATGTGGTGTTAAGGATCCTCCTAGGCCCTTGCAAATGTTAGGCAAGCTCTGTGGTGTTGAGCTATATCCCTAGCCCTGGACAGGACTTCTGCCAGTAACAAAACCCAAGGGTCAATTTTATGTGGAGAGATTGTGACTCATCATTAGCTGGGAGTTTATGAGTTAAATGTTATTGCAGAAATGGTAGCTCCTAGCTGGGCGCTAGTGGCTCACGCCTGTAATCCTAGCTACTCAGGAGGCTGAGATCTGAGGATCATGGTTCAAAGCCAGCCCGGGCAGGAAAGTCTGTGAGACTCTTATCTCCAATAAAACCACTAGAAAACCGGAAGTGGTGCTGTAGCTCAAGTGGTAGAGCACTTGCCTTGAGCTGAAGAGCGCAAGGACAGTGCCTAGGCCTAGGGTTCAAACCCCACGACTGACAAAAAAAAAAAAAGAAAAGAAAAGAAAGAAAGAAAGAAATGGTAGCTCCTCTGTATAGAACATGAATAGTAACAATAAAATTATTTTTTAAATATATTGCCCATCTGATCGTATAAAATAATATTTATAAAAATGAACTCCAGAAAGTGGACATAAGAGGTTTGGTTTTTCTTTGTTGCTGTTTTTGTTTTCTTTTCTTTCACTCTTGTTTCTTCATTATCTGTCTTTGGGAGGGTAAAGGGGCACACAAATGGAGGGACAAAGGGTGAACAAATGCAGCAGTGGTACTCACTAGACACTATGCTGAAAATGAACTATACAATTTGTAGGTGGGTATAGGGGACAAACTGGGAGAGAGCAAGTGACATTGTCCAAAAAGAAGTGTACTCTTTACCTGATTTATGTAACGGTAACCTCTCTGTACACCACCTTTATAATAACAATAAAAATGAAAAAAAGAAAAATACTATATTGCAAGAGGAATGAATCTTCTGTCAATACATGAGACACACAAGAACTATATCCCATTTGTTAATCAGATTCTTTAAATCTAATTTTGAGACCTTCTCCTAGACTAGGTAAGATTTAACATTAGCAATTACTGGATTCTCTACTCTTACCTACCAGCCTCTAATATTTTGCTCTGTTTTTTTTTTTAAATCTCACTTAGAGTCTCACTATGTAGCCTAAGCTTTGCTCAAACTCATGATCTTCCTTTACTTTCCAAATGCTGAGATTACATTCATGCACTACTATCGTAGCTCTAGCCTGTAGTATTTTTCAAATAAAGAAAAAAAAAGATTCTGGGCTCCAGTGTTTCAGGAGGCTGAGATCTGAGGATCAAGGTTTGAAGTCAGCTCAGGCAGGAAAGTCTCTGAGACTCTTATCTCCAATTAACCACCAAAAGCTGGAAGTGGAGGTTGTAGCTCAAATAGTAGAACAGCAGCCTTGAGCAAAAAACTTAGAGATAGAGCCCAGGCCTTGAGTTCAAGCCCCAGGACTGACAAAAAAAGAAAGGAAGGAAGGAAGGAAGGAAGGAAGGAGAAAGAAAAAAGGAAGGAAGAAAAAAGAAAGAAAGATAAGGAAAGAAAGAAAATGTTAAGGCACAGTGCATTGCCCAGGTCCTGAATTTAATTCCCAGTACTAGCACTCAAAAAATTAATGAATAAAGTGAGCTGCTGGGTGCCAGTGGCTCATGCCTATACTCCTAGCTACTCAGGAGACTGAGCTCTGAGGATCATGATTCAAAGCCAGCCAGGGCAGTAAAGTCCATGAGACTCTTATCTCCAATTAACCACCAGAAAACCAGAAGTGGTGCTGTAGCTCAAGTGGTAGAGCACTCGCCTTGAGCTGAAGAGCTCAGAGACAGTGCCCAGGCCCTGAGTTCAAGTCCCATGACCTGCAAAAAAAAATAATAATTAAAATGAAACAGGGAGGGAGGGGCAGGGAGAATGTGAAATCCAGAACCAAGTTTCCTTACTATCTACTGCATACTGCTGCCATCTGGTGGTCATCCACACCCATCTTGTGGCTGCAAATTGAACCCAGGCTATTTATTGCACTAGCTAGGTAAGCATTTTACCACTGAGCCCCCACTTATTTTTTAAATTGTTTTTTGTGGTGCTGGTACTGGAGCTTCAGTTCAAGACTTCATTCTTCATCTTGCCTTTTTTGCTCAACCCTGACACTCTACCACTTGAGCCAACCTTTCTGTCCAGCACTTTGCTGGTTAATCGGAGAAAAGAGTCTCATGGACTTTATGCTTGCACTGTTTTCTAACTATAAAATCAGATTGCAGCCTCCTGAGTAGCTAGGATTACAGGCATGAGCACCAGCTCTGGGTGCTTACAGCATTCTTTCCTATTACCCATTCTGGCCTAATTGGTAGCTGACCAATTCTTGTTGTAGGAAAAAAAGACTTGCAGATTATAAAAGAGATACTTGGTTGATATTCATTAATGGCCCCATGGACTTAAAGTGATCAGGCCCTAAAATGTTGTCTTGATGAGGTTTCTTTAGCAAATTCTTGTTTAAATTAGCATTTATTTGATGAGTGAAGTTTTTTTATTTTTTGTCAGTCGTGGGACTTGAACTCTGGGCCTGAACACTGTCCCTCAGCTCTTCAGCTCAGCACTAGTGCTCTACCACTTGAGCTACAGCGCCACCTCCGGTTTCCTGGTGGTTTATTGGAGATTAGAGTTTCACAGACTTTCCTTTCCTGGGCTGGCTTTGAACCGCGATCCTCTCAGATCTCAGCCTCCTGAGTAGCTAGGATTACAGGCGTGAGCCACCAGCGCCCGGCTTGATGAGTGAAGTTTTTAACTTGCTTTGCGGTGTGAAATTTAAAAGGGGTGTTTTTCCAGGCTGAACAATAAATGTCGCTGTGCAGTTAAAAAAAATAATTAAAATGAAACAGGGAGGGAGGGGCAGGGAGAATGTGAAATCCAGAACCAAGTTTCTTTACTAGCTACTGTATACTGCTGCCATCTGGTGGTCAGATGATGAATCACACCCATCTTGTGGATGCAAATTGAACCCAGGCTGTTATTGCACTAGCTAGGTAAGCATTCTACCACTGAGCCCCCACTAATTTTTTTTTTTTTGTGGTGCTGGTACTAGAGCTTGGGCTCAAGACTTCATTGTTCATCTTGCCTTTTTTGCTCAAGCCTGACACTACCACTTGAGCCAACCTTTCTGCCCAGCATTTTGCTGGTTAATCGGAGAAAAGAGTCTCATGGACTTTATGCTTGCACTGTTTTCTAACTATGAAATCAGATTTCAGCCTCCTGAGTAGCTAGGATTACAGGCATGAGCACCAGCTCTGGGTGCCTACAGCATTCTTTCCCCCTCTTGGTTTTGGCCTAATGGGTAGCTGACCAATTTGGCATGAATGGATAGACCAGTTTTGTGTGGCTAATGTAATGCTACACCAAACACAGTGACTTAAGGCAACATATAGTTTATTCTCCTACAATTCTATAGGCCAGAAATCCCAAATCCAAGTATTGGCAGAGCTGTGCTGTCTCTAGAGATCTAAGGGAGGATCTGTGTCTTGTGCCTGTGTTCTAGCATAGGTGCTTACTGGTGTTTTTGAACTTGCAGCCCGGTCAGGCTAATCTCTGCCTGTCTTCACGTGGCCTTTTTTTCTTTCTAGCTTTACTCTGCCTGTCTGTATATTTATTTAGGGCACAAGTCTTCACATTTGGGGTCTACTCAGAAAACCTGGGATTTTTGCCTCACCTCAAGATCCTTAAAAACCCAGTTCATTTCAATGACTCATATAGGACACATGCTAATCAAGTATTAGGCCTTTAAGTCAAATCTCAGTACAAGAAAAAATAAAGTCAAACCCCTTGAACATGGCTCAAGTGATAGAGTGCCTGCCTAGCAAACACCGAGGCCTTGAATTTAAAATCAGAGCACCATCGAAACAAAAATCTGACTTGGTTCTGTTGGCTCACACCTTTAATCCTAACTGCTGGGGAGACTGAGATCTGAGGACTGAAGCCAGTCCGGGCAGAAAAGTCTGTAAGACTCTCATCTCCAATTAACCATCAAAAAAGCCAGAAGTAAAACTGTGTATCAAGTTGTAGAGTGCTAGGCTTGAGCAAAAAAGATTGTGTAAATATTAATTCCAAATTGAATATTTGAAAAAATGTGTACAATCTCTTTATATAAATGCAAAATGAACTTGATAATTATTGGTGGCTATTTAGATGGCAAAACAAAGTCATATGTTTACAAAGCATAAATGCCTTTGAATCACTTACTTTGTGTGTGTGTGTGTGTGTGTGTGTGTGCGTGCGCTGATCCTAGGGCATGAACTCAGGGCCTGAATACTGTCCCTAAGCCTTTTTCTCCAGGCTAGCACTCTACCATTTGAGCCATAGCTCTACTTCTTGCTTTTTGATGGTTAATTGGAGATGAGTTTCATGAACTTCCTCTTCTTGGGAGACTTTGAACTGCAACCCTCAGATCTCAGCCTCTTGAGAAGCTAGGATTATAGGCATGATTCACCAATGCCCAGCTTTTTTACTTCATATTTTTTTCACTTTTTAATTTAAATTTTATTGTAAAGGTTAAGTACTTCATATTTTTTACTTCTACATTTATGTTTGTTTTATACTTTTCATAAAATATGATAAAAATGTCAACAGTTTGACACACTTACATTTTAAATTTTTAAATATAATTACTGTTGATAATAGTTGTTACCTGAAAAATATTTGTGTGTGTGTGTGTGGTTATTTATTTATTTATGTCGGTCATGGGGCTTGAACTCTGGGCTTGGGTGCTGTCCCTCAGCTCTTCAGCTCAAGGCAAGTACTCTACCACTTGAGCCACAGTGCCACTTCCAGTTGTTTTTTTGTGGTTTATTGGAGATAAGAGTCTTACAAACTTTCCTGCCTGGGCTGGCTTTGAATCGTGATCCTCAGATCTCAGCTGGCTTTTGAACCATGATCCTCAGATCTCAGCTGGCTTTTGAACCATGATCCTCAGATCTCAGCCTCCTGAGTAGCTAGGATTACAGGTGTGAGCCATTAGCACCAGGCTATGTGTGTTTTGAAACACTGTGTTATTAGGTAGCCCAGGCTGGCCTGAAACTCATGATCTCCTGCCTCAGCCTTCCAAGGCTGGTCTTACAAGCTCACATACTACACTTGGCTTGTGAAAATCTTGATTGTTAAAGCTAAACTAATGATTTGACTAAAGTAAAGGCAAAGAAAAGATGAAGATAGGAGGAATATGTAATGATTAGGACTTTTCTAGTCATTTGCTATTACAATGGGGATTATCCTAGCTACTCAGGAGGCTGAGATTTGAGGGTGGTTGGAAGCCAACATGGACAGGAAAGTTATTGAGATCCTTTTCTCCAATTACCCACCAAAGAGCTGAAAGTGAAGCTCTGGCTCAAGTGGTAGAGTGCTAGCCTTGAACAAAAAAAGCTAAGGGACAGAGCACTGAGTTCAACACTAGCACAAACAATGGGGAAATGCATATACACTCATCTACATAGTGCAGATACATTTCACAATAAATGAACAGTTGGGAAGCTGATGGTTTAAAAGATCAATGCATTAAACCTTTGTTCCACTTAGAATTTAGCCTGATATACGAAGAGATTGAACTTTATCTTTTCCAAATTAGGAGTAGAACACTTGCCTAGAATGTGTGAGGTCCTGGGCTTGATCATTAGCACCACACAACAAAAATGATTTAAAAAAATCTTTTCTACATAGCTACACAGTAGTCTCAGCAATACTCATTTAAAATAAATTCCATTCTTGGGGCTGGGAAGGTGGCTCAGTGGTAGCTTGCCTTGCATGCCTGAGGCCCTGGGTTTGATTCCTCACCACCACATAAGCAAAAAGAAAAAAGCCGGAAGTGGTGCTGTGGCTCAAGTGGTAGAGCGCTAGCCTTGAGCTGAAGCACTGAGGGACAGCGCCCAGGCCCAGAGTCCAGAGTGCAGGCCCCACAGCTGACCAAAAAAAAAAAAAATTCCATTCTTACCTCTTTACCTAGTTTTTTGTGGACTTTCTCTTATTTCCCATTTGTTTGTCTACCAGTGGTTCCAGGGACCCATTTGCATTTTGAAAATCCCTTGAAATCCTGAGACGCTAGGTACCATCCATTGTTTCTTGGCTGGTTGTTTAAAACAGTGCACACACACACACACACTCACACACACACACACACACACACACACACACACACACACACTCCAGTTTGAATTACCCTTTAGAAAACTTTTGAAACTCAAGTGACAATTTTTCCTTAATGCAAGTATTATAATCACCAGCACTGTACCAAGAACCTAGACTCAATATCTTTATGCCTTTTAAAAAACCTATCCAATTCCAGAATAGCATTGAAACCAAATCATATCACACAGATAAGCTTTTAACTTTTTTTTTGGGGGGGTCGGGTCATGGGGCCTGAACTCTGGGCCTGGGCGCTGTCCCTCAGCTCTTCAGCTCAAGGATAGCGCTCTACCACTTGAGCCACAGTGCCACTTCCGGCTTTTTTTTCTTTTTGCTTATGTGGTGCTGGGGAATCAAACCCAGGGCCTCATGTATGCAAGGCAAGTGCTTTACCACTGAGCCACAGCACCACTTCCGGCTTTTGTTTCTGCTTATGTGGTGCTGAGGAATCGAACCCAGGGCCTCATGCATGCAAGGCAAGTGCTCTACCACTGAGCCACCTTCTCAGCTCCAACTTTTTTTGTCTGTCTTGGGCTTGAACCCTGAGCTTGGGCGCTGTCCCTCAGGTCTTCAGCTCAAAGGGAGCGCTCTACCGCTTGAGCCACAGCATCACTTCCGGTTTTCTAGTGGTTTATTGGAGATAAGAGTCTCACGGACTTTGCTGCCTGGGCTGGCTTTGAACCATGATCCTTAGATCTCAGCCTCCTCAGTAGTTAGGATTACAGGCATGAGCCACCGGCACCCGGCTGCTTTTAACTTTTTAAGGCTTTTTCAATTTTTAATACATTCAAGGGGAAGTTCTAGCAATACCAATCACATCATCATATCACTCATTTTACCATCAGGTTTCCAGTGTCTATCTGCAAGGAAAAGGGACAGGACAAAGATAGACTACTTGGTTCCTCCAACAGAATGGGCATATATCCATCCAACTCTTTAAGGTTAGATGAGCTGCCTTTGTGCAGGCTTGCCCTCTCCCATCATGCGTGGACTCCCCACTAGGGCCTCAGCATGACCAGCTGAGCTGCACTTCTGCCTGTTCACCCCTCACCCTAGAGATAGGGCTTTTATTATTGGCTTCTAACTTTTCCCCTTTTCTTTTCTCTTGGCTCTTGACTGAAATATCCACACAGTTTTGTACAGACAGAACACGGAAAGTCTTTGACAGTGCTAAAGAAACCTTTACATTTAAATTTCTAATACTTATCCCCAAATTTTAGCCAAGAGAAATAAATCCCAAATCTCTGATACCTTCTTAAGTCAGATAACTTGAGTACAGTGTAAACAGTCTTATGTATTTTAAAATATCAAATTTTCTAATTTTCAAATTAAAGAATCCTTAGAAAGCCTTTAAAACAATGCAATAATTTTTAAGACTTTTGGTAACAGCAACACCTCCTAACCTTTTTGAATTTTAAACTTAAACACCCTACAATTTTAAAGGCCTTTCTCAAGGCCTTTTACAACTGCCTGTTTTCTTTTTCTTTAGCTTGTAGTCAGGTGATCTCAGAATCTTCAAGGTAACTCAGATTAAATCACAGCTTTCATGGACAAAGATCTTTTAGCAAGCAAAATTCTTGGTGGTAACTTTGAAACCATGACTGTTTTACCTATTTTACATATAGACAGACACATTTGTGCACAAAGCATCTGGTGTTAGATTTTAGCGGTATCATTTTGCCTAATTATGATTGAACCATGTGGTCAGTTATAAAAATAAAACTTCACCAACAACAAAAAACTTTTCAGTTGACAGGAGCCAGGACATAAACAGACATGTGGCATGCCATAACGACCTCTGTTAAACTTTTCTATTATCCACCATGTGCTCAGTGCTAGAGAGAATTCAAGATTTAACAGAAGTTAGCAAAATCTCCATGCTTAACAAGAACAGAAAACCTTTTAGCTAAAGTCCTCTTTAAAACAATCCACTAGCCGGGCGCCAGTGGCTCACGCCTGTAATCCTAGCTACTCAGGAGGCTGAGATCCAAGGATCTTGTTCAAAGCCAGCCTGGGCAGGAAAGACTGTGAGACTCTTATCTCCAATTAACCACCTGGGCGCTGTCCCTCAGCATTTCAGCTGAAGGCTAGCACTCTACCACTTGAGCCACAGGGACACTTCTGGCCTTTTCTGCTTATGTGGAGCTGAGGAATCAAACCCAGGGCCCCATGCATGCTAGGCAAGCACTCTACTCCTGAGCCACCTTCCCAGCCCTGTGACAAGAGATTTTTAAGACAAGATTTTTTAAAAATATTATATATTTTTTTTTTATTGTGAAAATACCATACAGAGGGGTTATAATTACAAGAGCAAGGTAATGAGTACATTTCTTATCAAGCATTGTTGTTTGGGGTTTTTTTTTTTTCACTGTATTTTTTTTGGTCTTTTCTTTTTTGGTACTGGGGATCGATCCCAGGACGTTGCACTTGCTAGGCAAGCGCTTTACCACTGAGCTACATCCCAGCCCTTATCAAGCATTGTTGCCTCCTCCTTTGTTCTCCCTTCCCATCCCTTCCCATCCCCCTCTCCCCTGCCCCTGCCAAAGTTACAAAGTTCATTTTTCGACATAACATCTTGCACATCTCATTGTTGCAATGGGTCCACCTGTATCCCTATTTAAACAATTAAGAAAGATTTTTTTCCTTTTTTTCTTTTTCTTACTTTCTTTTTTTTTTGCTGGTTGTAGGACCTGAACTCTGGGCCTGGGCGCTGTCCCTCAGCTCTTCAGCTCAAGGCGAGCGCTCTACCACTTGAGCCACAGTGCCACTTCCGGCTTTTTTTCTTTTTGCTTATGTGGTTCTCAGGAATTGAACCCAGGGCCTCATGCATGCAATGCAATGCAAGCGCTCTACCACTGAGCCACCTTCCCAGCCCCTAAGACAAGATTTTTTAACAAAACATTTTAGCTGAGCCTCATTTTTCCAGGGCTTGCCAATGGGCCTTTTGAAGAACTTCAGTTGGAGGAAGGCTGGGTGTGGGGTCACCTGAACTAAACTGGCCTGACTGTCTTTTCTCCAATCTTAGACAAGAGGACTTTACAATTTTTTTATATTGTCAGGACTGGCCAAATGTCCAAACCAGGCTCACAGCCATTTATGCCCTCACCTCTGGCTGCCTCTGCTGGGAGATGCAGCCTGAGACTTGTAGGGAACCAAAGAAGTCCTGCAAGCTTGCATGCCCCTCCTCTTGACTTCCTCAACACAGGGGAGGGACATAGCAGCTCTGTGACTGGGCCCAGACAGAGACTAGAACTTTTATTCCCCCAGAGATGTCCACATGAACAACAAAAATAAAGGACACAGACTAATAATTGAATAATTATCTGGTTTTTGCAGAGAATGGTGGGTTCTGGTGTTTCCAGTTATATAAATCAGTAGTGGAAAAGGGAACATATATCATGTGGCTCGCCCCTCCCCCCCAAGCCCAACAAGGGAGATGATGTAAGGGCAGAAGGGCTGGCTCCAAACCTGGAAGAGAAGGGTTAATTTAAAGGAGCCCTTCAGCGACCAGTTTATATTAAGGGAGGACCAATCCACATGGCCAAGAGTGTGGAGATGACCCTAGGTAAGAGTACGCATATGCCCTGTTTTTTTTTTCCTGAAAAGAAGAAAAGTGATCTAAAAGCATGTCCAAAAGGGGTGTATGAAGAAGCTTGATGAATTTCAGTTCAAAAGAAAGCAATCAAGTGATCTCAGAATTAAATAGAAGTTGTTTCTTGCTTTTCCTGCTTGGGCCAAATAAGCCTTTCCCCTGGAGATTTGTCAATATTATAACAGTACTCACACAAAAAGAAAATCAGGACTGTGAGGATAGAAACAATAACAATAACCGTACATCTGTCATGAGGCTAAAGAGAGCCAAGTGATAAGTGTAGAGATAAACTTTGTAAGGAGAGAAATCTTGAAGAACTCCCCAATAAAACAAGTCAGTGGTCCACGAATATAAATCCTTAAGGGAGTCAGAAGAAAGATAACACTAGTCCTGGCAAAATAGTTCAAACCGATAAGACAGAAAAGGTTCTCAGACATTTAGACAGAAATGACAAGCAAAACAGACACAGACAAGTGTCCACACAAATAAACTGAATGGTCAGACAGACCTAAGCAAATGGCACTAGAAGGCAACTCCAGATGGCCCAGAAGGAAGGACCCGAAGAGTGCCAAAACAGATGCTAGGGTAATGTCCCACCGCTACCCTTGGCCAGGGAAGTTAGGCTGTGTGTAGCCTTCCACCATGCCTACCAAATGGCCAGCCCCAAACTTACCTCTGGAGGGTTTCAAATAAAGCTTCTGTGAACACTGACCTTGAGAAGTATCTGCAGCAAAAAGGGCCCTATTGAAGTCTGGGGACTAAGAGATATCTTCTCAGTGGCCACCCACTGAGATGAATATGTCCCTTCCTTAGCGGGCCTTCTGGGATCAAGGCCTGAGGCTGGATTATCTCACTGGGGCCTCCATATAATAGAGCCCATCTCCCCCCCCCCCAGCCCGGAGCCCGTGGGACTTGAACCCACCATCAGTGAAAGGAGTCACCAGCACCCAGTAAATCTGGCTGGAAGCTTTATATTTAGCCATGTGGCGTCTGTCCCCAGTTCACGGAGCTGGAGAACCACCTCATTTGCTTTTCATGGGGGATTTTCATAGGAAGGGGTTTCATGTAGCTGATGTTTACAAAGCAAGCAAGCAAGGTTACAGAAGCAAAACATAACCTTGAGTCACAAGAGCATTTTCTGGTGGTTAATTGGAGATAAGAGTCTCACAGACTTTCCTGCCTGGGCTGGCTTTGAATCTCAATCCTCAGAGGTCAGCCTCCTGAGTAGCTGGGATTACACATGTGAGCCATCAGCACCCGGATTTTCTTTCTCTTTTCTTTTGCTGGTCCTGGGGGTTGAACTCAGGGCCTGGGCGCTGTCCCTGAGCTTCTTTCACTTAAGGACAGCACTCTATCACTTGATCTACAGCACCACTTCTGGATTTTTCTGAGTAGTTTATGGGAGATAAGAGTCTCATGGACTTTTCTGCCTGGTCTGGCTTCAAAGTACAATCATCAGATCTCAGCCTCCTGAGTAGCTAGGATTACAAGTATGAGCCACCAGTGCCCAGGCTTGCTCACTTTGCTTGCTTCCTTCCCTCCTTCCTGCCTTCCTGCCTTCATTCTGTCTTTCCTTCCTTCCTTCCTTCTTCCTTTTCTTTTCTTTCTTTTATTCTCCCCCACATTTTTTTACTGGTCCTGGGGCTTGAACTACGGGCCTGGGTGCTGTCTTTGAGCTTCTTTTGCTCAAAGGGAGCATTCTACCACTTGAGCCACAGCACCACTTCTGGGTTTTTTGAGTAATTTATTGGAGATAAGGGTCTCATGGACTTCTCTTCTGGGATGGATTTGAACTGTGATCCTCAGATCTAAGTCTCCTGAGTAGCTAGGATAACAGGCATGAGCTACTGGCACCTGGCTCCAATTTCTTTTTTTTTTTTTTGGGTCCGGTCATGGGTCCTGAACTCTGGGCCTGGGCGCTATCCCTCAGCTCTTCAGCTCAAGGCTGGCGCTCTACCACTTAAGCCACAGCGCCACTTCCGGCTTTTTTTCTTTTTGCATATGTGGTGCTGAGGAATTGAACCCAGGGCCTCATGCATGCAAGGCAAGCGCTCTACCACGGAGCCACCTTCCCAGCCCCGCTCCCCTTTCTTTTATTGATGGTATTAGGACTGAATTTAGGGCTAAGCAGGCTCCATACCATTCAAACTCCATTCCCAGTTCTTTTTTGTATTGGTTATTTTCAAGATAGAGTCTCACTTTACGACTGGACCCAAAAAAAAAAGAAAAAAGAAAAAAGCTGGAAGTGGCCTTGTGGCTCAAGTGGTAGAGCGCTAGGCTTGAGCTGAAGAGCTGAGGGACAGTGCCCAGGCCCAGAGTTCAGGCCCCATGACTGGACCCCCCCCCAAAAAAAAAGATCATGAGATGCCCTGAGTAATATATTAGATGCCCCAGAGCCAAGGATATACTTTAGTAAAATATAACAGATGCAGAATCTGGCTGAACTTCAATAGGGACACAATATTAAGATCTTCTCTCTAAGTTTAGAAATGATGTCTATAAAGGAAGAGAAGAGGAGCAATGCCTAAATAGAAGTTCATGTGAAAAATAATCTGAGTGGTTTAATTTACCACAAGGTTTAGCACTGTGGCATGACTGAGGAAAATGCTGACAGCCCAGTTAATAGAAGTCTAGGTCACAACAAATAACAGTACTGTACTATGTGCTAAGCAAACCTGTGTACGGAAAAGGGCATAGCTCATAATATACAGCTCAATGAAGTGACCAACACTCATGTAACTATTAGGTTGACTCAGTTTCCCCCAAATTGTCCAGGTTTTTAGCACTGAAAGTTTGTGTGTGTGTGTGTGTGTGTGTGTGTGTGTGTGTGTGTGTGCGCGCACAAGTGCTGCTCCTGGGGCTTGAACTCAGGATTTCGGTGCTGTCTCTGAACTTTTATGCTCAAGGCTAGCTCTGTACCACTTGAACCTCAGCTCTACTTCTCACTTTTTTGGTGACTAATTGGAGATCAGAGTCATAGATTTTCTTGCTCAGGCTGGCTCTGAATTGTGGCCCTCAGATTTCAGCTTCCTAAAAAGCTAAGATTGTAAGTGTGAGCCACAGGTGACTGGTAGCACTGAAAGTTTTATATCATATAAAACCCTTTGGTCCTGGATAAAGCAGAGAGCTAGTTACCCTACACTACCTGAATAAGAAACAGGAAATTATCAGCAGTGTAGACAGTCCTTTTTTTTTTTTTGTTCCGGTCGTGGGGCCTGAACTCTGGGCCTGGGCACTGTCCCTCAGCTCTTGAGCTCAAGGCTAGCGCTCTACCACTTGAGCCACAGCGCCACTTCTG
>NW_012267332.1:1665310-1667810 GCF_000151885.1 Dipodomys ordii | reverse complement strand
CTACCATCTGAGCCACAGCTCCACTTCCAGAGCTTCTATTTTCTTTTTTTGAGTAGTTAATTTTTTTTTCCAGTCTTGGAGCTTGTACTCTGGGCCTGGGCACTGTCCTTGAACTTCTTTTACTCAAGGTTATCACTCTATCATTAGAGCCAGAATCCCACTTCTGGGTTTTTCTGTTTATGTGCTACTAAGAAATTGAAACCAGGGCTTCATGCATGGTAGGCAAGCACTCTACCACTAAGCCACATTCCTACCCACGAGTGTTTATTGGAAATAAGAGTCTCATCCTCAGATCTCAGCCTCCTGAGTAGCTAGGATGACAGGTGTGAGCCATCAGTACCCCGCTGAGAAAGATGGTTCATTCACATAGCTCCTGGCAAGAGGTCTCAGTTCTTGGATGGTCATTGATAGGAGGCCTCAGTTCTTTACCATGTTGAATTCACATGAAGAGCCCCAGTTCCTCACCCTCTATAAGGTTGAATTTCCCCAGGCCATGAAACTTGGAGTCCCCAGAGTGAAAGATGTGTGTGTGTGTGTGTGTGTGTGTGTGTGTGAGAGAGAGAGAGAGAGAGAGAGAGAGACCATACACAGAAAGAAAGAGAAAAACAGACACAGAGAAGACAAACAGACACAGAGGCAGACATAAGACAGATTTAGACAGACTGACTCAGACAGATAGAGGCAGACAGAGACAAAGACAGACAGAGATAGACAGTAAGCAAGTAGGAATCCATAACACCTTTCTGGCCTAATCTTGCTAGTCATCCTTAGTTGTTTTACCACATTCTATTTTTCTGTGGTGCTGAAGATGGAAACCTATGGCCTCCTGTGTACTAGGCAAGCATTATACCACTGAGTTATACCCTCTGCCCTGTCAAATTCTAATAAAAAATAAAGCCACCGTGTATGGTCCACATCAAGGGGTACAGAATTAGGATGCAGGTTTTTTTGGTAATTCAATATACAGATTCATGTATTCACTATCCAATAACTCTCTTCCATTCCACTTTATTACAATGTGCAGTCATGATTTACTGGGTCATGTAGTTGAAGAGACCCTGCTCTACTTACCTTACCACACACAGATCCTGATGTGTCATAGAATCTCCAAAGTCCTTTGCGCTGAATGCACAGCTCAGCCAGGCCTCTGAGGAGGTGCACAGATAATTAGCCATAGATCCTGCTCCTAATGAAGTGCCTGAAGTTAAATCATAAATGCAATACCAGATGAGATCTGTGGGAAAGACCCGTATTGGGCACAAAGCAGGCCTACAATAAGTGTCTTTTTTCTCTTCTCCTGAACTCCCTCAGGAATCTACTCCCTAGATTTTCCATAAAAGGGAAAAAAGTGGTCAAGAATTTAGAAGAGACAAAAAGGAGGAGTTGGTTGGTGCTAGGGCTTAAACTCAGGACTTGTCCCTTAGCTTTTTGCTCAGGGCTAGTGCTCTACCACTTGAGTTTCTGGCATTGGGGTGGATGATAGTCTCATGGACTTTGCTGCTTCAGCTGACTTTGAAGTATGATCTTCAGATCTCAAATTCCTAAGCGGCTATGATTTCAAGCATGAGCCACTGGTGCCTGGCTGTTGAGATATTTTCATGTATTTATTGTTATCGTAAAGGTGTTGTACAGAGGGGTTACAGTTATATAAGTCAGATAAAGAGTACAGTCACCCCATTCCTTGATCCCTCCTAGTTTTTCCCTCCTGTCCCTGCCCACAAGTTGTGTAGTTCATTTTACACATAGTGTCTAGTGAGTACCACTGTTGCATTTGTTCACCCTTGTCCCACCATTTCTGTTCCCCCACTTACCCTCCCAAAGACAGATTCTATTTTTATTTTTAAATAATCACATCTCTAAGATAACGTTCTCATAGGAAAGCATCTCAAACAAGAAGTGGGGCAGGGGCTAAGAGAACAAAAGGCCAATTCTTAGCTGATTTCTATTTTATCAGAGGCCAACAGAATGCATCAGCAGACTGCTCCTTTTATCTCATTGGCCCAAATTGGGTCAATGCCCATTCCCAGACCAATGCTAGACAGTGACAAAGCGGGGAATGGGATTACCATGCTTAGTTTAGGTCAATAGTGATTTATCCCTTGGTGTTGGGAGATAAGCCTATTTTCCCAGAGCATTTGTCACTGGCCCAGTACTTTAACACATCGTATTCTGGTAGCAAGGAAGGTGAGCTTTTGTGTAGACAACAGTGACTGCCACAAATAGCTTCCATTTCTCTTATGATACAATTTTTTCTTGGTGGTACTAGGACTTGAACTCAGGGCTTGGGTGCGATCTCTTAGCTTTTCCACGTAAGGCTGGCACTGTACCAGCTGAGCCACAGCTCCATTTTCCAGCTTTTTATGGTGGTTAATTGGAGAAAAGAGTCTCAAGGACTTTCCCACCTGGGGTGGCTTTAAACCATGATCCTCAGATCTCAGCCTCCTGAGTAGCTAGGGATTATAGGTGTGAGCCACCCGTTCCAAGGTCCAAATTATATATA
>NW_012267332.1:1602150-1664880 GCF_000151885.1 Dipodomys ordii | reverse complement strand
CTCAGCACCACATAAGCAAAAAGAAAAAAGCCGGAAGTGGCACTGTGGCTCAAGTGGTAGAGCGCTAGCCTTGAGCTGAAGAGCTGAGGGGCAGCGCCCAAGCCCAGAGTTCAGGGCCTGTGATCTGACCCCCCCAAAAAAAAAGAAAAGAAAAAGCCTCCAGATCTTTATGAGCTTCAATGTTTTCTCCGTCTAACAGAGATAAAAATAGGACGTACTGAGAGGAGCTAATGAGCTATGTATATGTTCAGCCCTGAGCAGGAACTGGCAAAAGGTAAATGCTCAATAATTAGGAGGAATGAGTAAGTCAGGTTGTGAGATTCTATTCTTGTTTTGTTCCCTTGCTGAGGTCCTGTGATGCAGTTCTACTTTATCCAAAATGACTTTGTCTAGACACTATGATAATCTAGGTGAATGAAATAAATAATGGCAGACTATAGGAAGGCCAGAAGGCCCATGTAGGCCTCAACTGTAACTCATTTGGAAATAGCTTCAAGGAATTATTTTCCAACGATGTTTCCCATAATATAAAGCTAAAGGATTAAAAGAAATTGATGATCAGACACTGGGGCTCATGCCTGTAATCCTAGCTATCTAGGAGGCTATGTGAGGATCATGGTTAGAAGTCAGCCCAGGCAGGAAAGTTCATGAGACTCTTAACTGCATTTAACCACCAAAAGGCTGAAAGTGGAGCTGTGGCTCAAGTGGTCGAACACTAACCTTGAATGAGAATGCTAAGATACAGTGCTGAAGCCTTGAGTTCAAGCTCTTTTCCTGGCAGACACACACAAAAGAAATAGATGTTAATCTAGTAACTTTGGCCTAACATCCATGCATTTTGAATTATTCTGTTGTTACATCTTATAGACCTGCTGTAACAAACCTAAGAAACATTTTTTTCAAACTCAAAGTGATTTCATTTGAGCTATCTTTGGAGGCATGGATGATACCAAGTACCTATTTATTTAGCAGTGGCATCTATAATACAGTAGTTAAGGGTCTGGACTCATCCCAATAGTTAGACTTTAAACTGCCATTTACAAATTCTGCAACCCTTGGGAAGTCAGCACAACTTTTTGTCCATCAGTTACCTCATCAGCAAAGTGAGAATGACTGTCCCTATTTCAGAGTTTGTACCCATTAGTTGAATATGGAGCCTATCAAACTTTTCTGTGTGGGTTGGCTTTGAATCACCATCCTCTGGGTCTCAGTCTCCTGAATAACTAGGATTTACATGCATGATGTCCAGCTGTACTTACTTTTACGAGGATTAAATTAGTTATTATATGAAAAATAGTATATGTTTGCCACTACGATTAATACTGTAACCAGAGCAATTTGTTGCACTTTTTCCTTTTTTTTCTTTTTTGTCCCAAAGTAATGCTCTACAGCTTGAGTCACAGCTCCACTTCTGGATTTTTGGTGGTTAACAAGAGATAAGAGTCTCACGGCCTTTCCTGCCTGGGCTGGGTTTGAACCACGATCCTCAGATGTTAGCCTCCTGAGTAGCTAGGATTATAGACAGAGTCACGGGTGCCCGACTGTGTTGCAGTTTATTATTAAAAGGAAATAGTTTGGATAACGTAGGCTTTCCCCAAGATTTTAGGAGGTCTCGATTACTAAGGCCTTCCATTTTAGGAACCAGGAAACCAGAGGTTTCCAAAAGGGAGGTGGCATTTGCCACGATTGTCCAAGGGCTGCCGGGAATTTTACAGGGTGTGGGTGGCGTTAGCACGGAGAAACTGCTGCTCCAAGGCGGATTTCCGGGATCGCAGCGGACTCACCACCTCCGTTCCGCGGCGCCGCCCACTTCCCTTTCGCTCCACCACCTAATCCCACGGCATGGCCTCCCGCCCCGCCCTTAGTCAGAGTCAGGAAGGCTCCCCGCAGGCTTACGGCGTGCAGAACGTGACAGATGGAAACTGCACGTCCTACCAGTCCCTCGTATGACAGACAGCTTCTTAAAGCAATGGCAGCGTTCGGGTCCTTGTGGGTGACCACCAATAGTCGCTCTTCTGTTCGACACGCACAAAGTGGCAGCCGGGAAGGGGCGGGAAAGGAGGCGGGGCCTTGCGGGGAGGTGGAGAGTGCACGTTCCTTGCCCGCGCTGTGCTCGGCATTCTGCACGCGTCCTCACTGCACGGCGGCTGCAGTATCCACTTCAGTTCTCGCCGTGTGTCGCCCTCGCAGTATTGCCAAAATGTCGCTTTCTAACAAGCTGACTCTGGACAAACTGGACGTGAAGGGGAAACGGGTCGTGATGAGGTAATTCTATTTGTCTCCCCGCGCGTCCTTGGGACTCAACCACAAGCTCTGTGGCCCCACCGATTTACTTTCCCTTCTGCCCGTAGTTGCTTTTGCCTTTCAGATTGATTATGGGGATCCTAGCCTTGCAGGGCGAGGCTACGATTGGGCTTGAAGATTCCCAAGCGCTTTTCTCTAAGCTCAGATAGCGTCTTTTGGTAGTGGACGCTGCTGAAAGCACAGATTGCTAGGACCTGTTTCGCACTATTTCCTATTGCCGAAATGTACTTAAATCGCTCCAGCTCCCGATCGGCGAGGTGGGATCTAATGCTGATTCTGCAGATCTCTAGGCCCAAAGGAAGGGACCTTGAAAGGTCATTTGGTAATTTCCCTTCCCCCACCCTCCCTCCCTAGACCATCCCACATAAACGAGAAATCGCCCACATTTCTAAGGTCCCTATACAAAACGATATCTTTCTCAGGGGAAGTTTTTCTCAGGAGTGGAAGCCTCTAAACAATTGGGAGTTAGAGGAGAGGTCTACCGGATGAGGCTCTGTACATCTTATGTAACAAGCCGGCTCTACCTACCCTGCTTGTGGCTTTGGACTCTGGGCCACGAGGTTTGCATCACGATTGTGACACATGCCCGGTAATGGTTGAGCAGGGTGTGGCTACTCTTACTTGCAGTCCCCGCAAGCCTCATTCCCCCCCTCCCCCCCACGTGTGGCTAGAGAAGCTGATATTAAAAGTCACAAAGGCATCCCATACTCCTATGGGGTGGCTGACCCTGGCTCTGTCCAAGTGGATCCCTAGTTATTTCCAAGATTGGGTTCTCCCTTATCTAGGATGGTATATGGAATTTCTACACTTAGCCTTTTTGAAATGTGTAATATATTTTATGCGTATAAATACACACAAAGTGAAGGATGATGACTAACTACCCTCCCGTTTAAACTCCATAGGATACAAGGATGACTTTTTAAATTTTTTTAAGTGTCGGTACTGGGGCTTGAACTCACGGCCTGGGCATTGTCCCTGAGCTTCCCCCCCCCCTTCTCTCAAGGCTAGCGCTCTATTTAAGTCACAGCTCCACTTCTGGCTTTTTGGTGGTTAAATGGACATAAAATTGCCATGAACTTTACTGCCCAGGCTGGCTTCGAACCATGATCTTCAGATTTCAACCTCCTGAGTAACTGGGATAATAGGTATCAGTCCACCCCCACGTGGCTAAGGATGGTAGTTACAAATGGCTTTGGGCAGTCTTGAACATTTATTTTGAAAGTGGTTGATTGCTGGACCCAGTGTGTGGTGTGATCTAGCTCCTTCCCCCTTTTGACACGTGGTAATGTGGACACAATATGAATCCCATGATGAAGGGATAGGTAACTGAAAAATGGGACACGTGGTTGCTTTAAATGGAAATTATGTCCTTTATGAACTGTGCTCAGAGCTGACCTTTCAAGTGGTGCTGGTCAGATTCCTATAATTGCACACTAGAGCTGTAGCTCTTTTGTGCAGGGAAACTACCTTGGGGAATTAAGTGTACTTGGTTGGGATGGGGCTGGAGGAAGAGTATATCTTTTTCTCCCTCGGGGTACCTAGTAAAGTTTCATTTAGCACAGATTAACCTTGAGGCTTACTCCTGTTTTCCTGATGGAATGTGACCTTCTGTAAGGTTATTTTTTAATTTTTTTTTTGGTTCCAGTCGTGGGGCCTGAACTCTGGGCCTGGGTGCTGTCCCTCAGCTCTTCAGCTCAAGGCTAGTGCTTTACCACTTGAGCCACAGTACCACTTCTGGCTTTTTTCTTTTGCTTATGTGGGGCTGAGGAATGGAACCCAGAGCCTCATGCATGCAAGGCAAGCGCTCTACCACTGAGCCACCTTCCCAGCCCTAAGGTTATCGAACTAGCAACTTTGTAGGCAAAATTTGGGTCTCTGACAACCAATCAGTTAGTTCCTCCATATACTTGGCCATGAAGACTAAGGACAGGTTGAAATAGACTTTTTCTCTGTTGAAGGTTATAATCAATAGTTCTTCAGTGTAATCTCCATTTTCCATCTGTAATAAATTGTAGTTATTTAAACTGAGGGCAAGAAGTTATTTGGTTCCCTAATTATTAATGTACCTCCCTTCAACAGAGAGCTCCATTGTAGAGTTACTCTTTTAGAGGAACCCAGGCAGCTCAATTGCTTTTTGTTTCAGGGCCTTTATGTGGTGGTGGTTGTTGGCAGTGTTTTAGCAATGGGGCCTCCTGAACAGGAGCTGTTTTGCTTGCCACCTCTGTCCTGTAAAAGGACACTCTAATATTTATTCATTTGTCTGGTTCTCTGGTTTAACTTACAAAGGGAGATTGCTTTGTTGGAATTTTAGTCAGAAACCTGGGAATGGAGCAGCTGGGTGCCAGTGGCTTATTTCTGTAATCCTAGCTACTCTGGAGGCTGACAGATGAGGACTCTTACCCCCAAACAATCATCAAACCACTCAAAGTGGAGTTGTGGCTCAAGTGGTAGAGCACCAGCCTTGATGAAAAAGCATTTAAGCCCTAGGACTGGCACAATACATTTGTACTCGTGTGTGTGCACACACACAGTTACCAGGTTACACTTCAGGATTCTAGGTCTCCACTTGAGTTTATGAACCTTTTGAGTAAATTTCCATAGGTTGTCAGACATGCTTTGCTTCCTTATAAACTACTCCCTTTTTTCTCGTTCCCTCCTGCTTTTTTTTTTTTTTAAAGCCTTACTGGTTTTCTCTGACTTGTATCCTTGTTAAGCAACAGTCTTGATGTGGTGGAAAGAAACAGAAAAAAAAAGATAACAGTTCCAGCCTAAGGCAGGGAAGCAGTGGAACTAGGCCTGAAGTCCTAAGATTTCAAGTACTGAAAACTTGGTATTCCAACTAAATCATTTTTCGTGCCAGCCCTGGGGCTTGAATTCAGGGCCTGGGCACTGTCCTTTAGCTTTTTCACTCAAGGGTGACACACTACCACTTGAGCTTCACTTCAGGCTTTTTGGTGGTTAATTGGAGATAAGAATCTGACTTTCTTGCCTGAGCTGGCTTTGAACTATGATCATCTGATCTCAGCCTCCAGAGTAGCTGGGATAATAGGCATGACTCACTGGTGCCTGGCTTCTAAATCTGTTTTAAAAAGTTTCATTTGAAAATAGCAAGGTGCTAGTAGTTCACACCCTGAGGCAGAAATCTGGAGGATTGTGGCTTGAGGCTATTCCAGGCAGAAAAGAATGGATGAGTCTGTCTCCAAAATAATAAGCAAAAAGTAGGTGTGAGTTAAGTGGTAGAGGTCCAGCCTAGCAATCTCAAAGCCCTGAGTTCAAACTCCAGCACCCTCCAACCTCTCAATAAAGATCAATTCATAGAATCTTGCCAAGATTATATAGAAAAGTCTTGAGTTTTCCACAATGGATCCATCTTACATAATTATCATACATCAAAAGTAGGAATTTGAGGGCTGGGAAGGTGGCTCAGTGGTAGAGCGCTTGCCTTGCATGCATGAGGCCCTGGGTTCGATTCCTTACCACCACATAAGCAAAAAGAAAAAAGCCAGAAGTGGCGCTGTGGCTCAAGTGGTAGAGCGCTAGCCTTGAGCTGAAGAGCTGAGGGACAGCGCCCAGGCCCAGAGTTCAGGCCCCATGACCTGACCCCCCCCCCAAAAAAAAAGTAGGAATTTAACACTGGTGTAGTATCCATAACTATTGCCATTTTATTACATGTGTAATATTGTATAGCCTCAACTACCTCAATCGAAATACAGAAAGAGCTCCTTGAGAGCCAGAGATGGGGGAAGGATTGAAGTTGGAGGCCAGCCTAGGTATAAAACTTGGTGACATTTTATATCAAAGAATAAGTCCTGCATAGTGGTACACTTACACAGGAGATGTATGTATAGGGATCATTTGAGGCAACCCTGGGTAAAACGCATGAGATCATATCCAAAAAATAAGGAAAAAGGGTTGGAGACATGGCTCAAGTGTAGTTCCCACCTAGCAAGCGAGAGGACCTGAGTTCAGTTTCCATTTGCATCAAAACAGAATGGTTTCAGTACCACCAAGACATCCCCATCCCATTTCTACCTCTTGGTAATTTCTAAAGTTTTGTCATTTCGCACTTATTATGTAACCCTTAGAGATTGAGGGCTTTTTGTTTTGCTAGTGCAAGAGATTGAACCCAGGGCCTCACTCTTGAGGCAAGTACTCTCCTGTTGGGCTACCCTCTACCCTTCAGTTTGACTTTGTTCTCTGAGCATTTATCCAAGATCTATTCAGGTTGTGACCTGAATCAATAGTACATTCCTTTGTGTTGCTGAGTAATTTTCCATGGTCTGAATGTGTCATAGTTGAATCATTCATCCACTGAAGGGCATTTGGGGTTATTACAGAATGATACTCCTCTTAACATCTTGTACAAGTCTTGGCATGGATGGAGGCTGTAACATTTTCTTGGGATACTGACATAAATGGACATAAAATGGGGCAACTAGAAAGCATAATGGGCAAGAGCAGTTCCTATGTTGGGAGTCCTCAGAGGGTAAGTTCAAAGTAGACTTGGAGATATGGTAAGGAGTGGTTTTCCACAGGGCACGGGCAGTTTTCATCAGTAAGCAGGTACCATGACAACAACTAGGTGAGACAGATTTCTACCCAAAGCCATGCCTAGGGCTAGGGAGCAGTGGTGCAGGGGGGGGGGTGACAGGTGCTCACCCTTCTGCCACTAGCCATTTTCACCTGAGCCTTGCGGGGAGGCTACATGGGGGAAAATAACTCTTGGTAATGGGATATGTGATCTTTGGTATGCACTTTAACTCTGGCAAGGGTAGGTTCAAGATTATTTAAAGAAGATGCTTAGAATCAGGATCAAATGGCCTGAAACCAAGTCGAGTGCCTGCCTGCCTTTCCTCCTTCTCGTCCTTCCTTCCTTCTCTGGTGCCTGTGTTTGAACTAAGGAACTTGTACTTGTCTCAATGAGGCTCTGCCACTAGTCACAGCTCTTTTTGCTGGTGATTTTGGAGATGGAATCTTGCCAAAACTTCAGCCCACACTGGCCTGAGACCTTGCTCCTCCAGATCTCAGCCTCCTGGGTAGCTAGAATTACAGATGTAAGTCACTGGTTTGGAAGCAACATACCTTTCATTTTGAAGACTTTTTTTTTTTTTTTTTTTGGTCCTGGGGCCTGACCTCTGGGCCTGGGCGCTGTCCCTCAGCTCTTCAGATCAAGGTTAGCGCTCTACCACTTGAGCCACAGTGCCACTTCTGGCTTTTTCTGCTTATGTGGTGTTGAGAAATCGAACTCAGGGCCTCATGCATGCAAGGCAAGCATTCTACCACTGAGCCACCTTCCCAGCCCCGTGAAGACTTTTTAAAATGTTTGACGGTAGAATTATTTCTCTTAGTTCACCTTTAGGAAGGCTACTCAGATTGGAGGTCAGGCCTAGGGTGTATAGATTAGCAGTCATCTTAAGTTTGTAGTATTTTATAATCATTGCCAGCTCTCACTCTGCTAGAGAGAGGAAAGGGTAGTGACAGCAGAGTTTGGAAATGAATATCAAGGAAATTTTTGTCATCTTCTTGACTAGGTCATATTTCCTGTAACAGTGAGTTGGCACTAGATTTTAGTAATGGTTGATGTTTCCGATCTCAATTACAATGTGAAGCATTAACATATAATCATTAGCACACTTTATGGCTCTTTTAAACACTACAAATTGCTACCTTAATTTCTCTTAATAACTACAAGGTAGATATTAGCATTCTCATTCTACAGATGAGAAAAGATTCGTTTAAATATGATCTTGGTTTGTGTGTGATGGTACATGCCTGTAATGTTTTGGAAGCTGAGGCAGGAAGTTTGTGAGTTTGAGGCTAGTTTGGGTTATAGAGTGAGGCACTGTCTCAAAAAAAAAGATCTTGGCAGGCAAAACTTAGACATCAAAAAAATGGGCTACCACACAAATTGTTGAGTAGTTTCTTAACAATGATAAAGCAGTAATCTGAGGTAAGAAGGGGAATTCTGCCTGCTGTACAATATCAGTTTGTGACATTTTGGTCACTTCCTTTCTGATTGCCTGTTTATCAGGTGGGCAGGGCCTCACTCTTACCCTCTCCTTCCTGCTTTCTGAAAGAGGCTGCCTTCTTTATATTGTGTGCATATTACTTGACAGGTAACGTGTAAGCTTGATACTTGGGCTCAGGGTTTCCACCTAACCTTAACCCCTTAACCTTAACCTTATGTGGTGCTGAGGAATTGAAACCAGGGCCTCAGGCATGCAAGGCAAGCACTCTACCACTGAGCCACCTTCCCAGCCCTTGTTTTACTTTTCTAACTAAATTTTCTCCCCCTTTGGAGTAATGTTAATTTCCTAAGGATTCAGAAATAGTCTCTAGAATCAGAATGCCAATACATTCCTTATTATTTCCTTGCTGCCTTGGGCTACTACTCAGATAACTAATCAGGCCAGAATAAAAAAAAAGTTGTTTAGGTGGAATTGGCATTGACTTCCCAGGTCTTCAGGGCTAGTTCTTGTGGTGAAGTTTCTAAAGTATGAGATACATTCCTAAAAGGGCACAAATAATGTGACTAGTTAACCGCAAAATGAGCATATATTTGTACTATCAGGTCCAGAAGAAATGGGACATTGCCAAAGTCCCAGTTCCTGCATCTACCCTTTTTCTCCATGGCTAACTTTGATCTTGACTTCTAATGCCACTGATTATTTTTAAGGTGAGATTTGGGCTTTAGTTTCCTTAACTGAGTAGATAAAAGTACTTCTAACCTTTGAGGGAACAGTAAGGTAATTGCTTATAACTGAATCTGAAACTTTATTTCTTTTTAGGGTGGACTTCAATGTTCCTATGAAGAACAACCAGATAACAAACAACCAGAGGTAAGGTTCTTACAAAATCTGGACTGAAGCAATTTTCCTTTCATATTATAGAACTCCAGCAACATAAACCACATGATTGTTGACTTCCTTCCAACCCACAATCTGCTCTTTAATTGTAGGCATTTAAACATTCTAAATCGATGAGAAAATATAAATTAAAAAATAGCCTCCTAGCTGGGCCTAATGGGTGCCGTATGCCTGTAATCCCAGCATTCGGGAGTCTGAGGGAGGAGATGGCAAGTATGAAGCTAGCCTGGGCTTACATAGTGAGACCCTGTGTCAAAATGGCAGTGAAAACATTGTCTTGCCAGGCAGCAGTGTCTCATGCCTGTAATTCTAGCTGCTCAGGAGGATGGGATAGTGAGGATGGAGATTTATTTAGTTTTGGTTGTGGGGCTCATTAAGAGAATCAGCTCGTACTGGGCACCAGTGCCTCATGCCTATAGCCTAAGGTCTAGAGGATCACAATTCAAGGCCGGTCCTGGCAGAAAAATTCACTGGATTCCATCTCCAAAAAGAAGAAAAGAGCAGGGATAGAGGCATGGCTCAGGTGGTAGAACACCAGCCTACGAAGCACGAGGGTCTGAGTTCAAACCTGCAAAAAAAAGGGACAAAAAACACAGCTCCCAGGTTTTAAAGAAATAGCTATATTTAGTTAATTCATATTAATGGGATTGTGTGGTATCTCCATACATGTGTACAGCATTCATTGATCACAGACGAGAACATGCCTGATACAGTGTGGTGCTTATTTCACTTAACATAGTATCCTCTGGTTCCATGTGTTAAGCTGAAAATAAGAGGATTTCATTCTTTAGGACTCAGCAATACTATATTGTATATGTATACCACATTTACTTCAGCCATTCATCTGTTGATGGGTAGGCACTGAGGCAGATTCACGATCTTGACTATGGTGTATACACCTCAGTACGGTGTATATGCCTCAGTAAACCTGGATGAGCCAGGTGTCACTTGTCTGCTTATTATATTTCCTTTGGAGACATGCTCTAGGGAGCTGGTCATGTATGTATCTTCTGTCTAGCAATTTTCCAACTTCTGGAGAGAAGCAGGTGTTCAACCTCCATTACCTTGATGTATAGATGATTAATTACTTTTTGCTGGTCCTGAGGCTTAAACTCAGGGACTGGGTGCTGTCCCTGAGCCTCTTTGTTCTCAACGCTCGCACTCCTATCACTTGAACCACAGCACCACTTCTGGCTTTTTCTGAGTAATTTATTGGAGATAAGAGTCTCACAAACTTTTCTGCCTGGGCTGGCTTCAGACTGTGATCCTCAGATCTCAGCCTCCTGAGTAGCTAGGATTTACAGGCATGAGCTACCAGCACCCGGCTTGTACAGATAATTTAGACTGAGTGTGGTAGCCTGTTGAGCCAGAGAACTGAGGATACATTTTATTTTTGTTTGTTGTTTTTTTGTGTTTTTTTTGGGTCCGGTTGTCGAGCCTGAACTCTGGGCCTGGGCGCTGTCCCTCACCTCTTCAGCTCAAGGCTAGTGCTCTACCACTTGAGCCACAGCGCCACTTCCAGTTTTTTTCTTTTTGCTTATGTGGTGCTGAGGAATCGAACCCAGGGCCTCTGGCATGCAAGGCAAGTGCTCTACCACTGAGCCACCTTCCCAGCCCTGAGGATACATTTTAAAAGCCAGGTTGTTCCATGCCAGCCAGGCCTTAGCACTCCAAGCACATCGTTCCATAGAGAGGAGCTTTTGGGGGTCTGGGAAAGTGGCTCAGTGGTAGAGTGCTTGCCTTGCATGCATGAGGCCCTCAGCACCATGTACACAGAAAAGGCCGGAAGTGGTGCTGTGGCTCAAGTAGTAGAGCGCTAGCCTTGAACTGAAGAGTTCAGGGACAGCACCCAGGCCTAGAGTTCAAGCCCTGTAACCAACCAACAAAAAAAAAATTAAAAAAGAGAGGAGCTTTTGGTCTGCTGTGCTAACTCTTCATCATAAGGGACAAATCCATCGTCACACTGTACTATGCTAGGTAGAGGGCATGGTGTCATGCATCCACCTTTGAATGATGACAGATTGGATGAAATTTGGAAAAGAACATGGGCTTTTCTATTTTATGGAGTCATGAGTAAAATACTTTCCCTTTTCCCCCATCCCAATCCTAGGAATAACTGTTTCATCTACTTTCTTTTTGTGGTTGCAGGATCAAGGCTGCTGTCCCAAGCATCAAATTCTGCTTGGACAATGGAGCCAAGTCAGTTGTCCTTATGAGCCACCTGGGCCGGCCTGATGGTGTCCCCATGCCAGACAAGTACTCCTTAGAGCCAGTTGCTGTCGAACTCAAGTCCCTGCTGGGCAAGTAAGTGGTTGGCTCTGGTGCTGATGAATGTTGTAGGGGTAGGAGCGAGGTAGTCAGGCTGTTACTGGTCTTGACTGTTCCTGGCAGATGGCTCACATCTCTTCATCTCTCGCTTTCCCAGGGATGTTCTGTTCTTGAAGGACTGTGTGGGCCCAGAAGTAGAGAAAGCCTGTGCCAGCCCAGCAGCAGGGTCTGTCATCCTGCTGGAGAACCTCCGCTTTCATGTAGAGGAAGAAGGGAAGGGAAAAGATGCTTCTGGGAACAAGGTAAGTAGCCATGGTGCTTTTCACTTGATTTTTGTTGTTGGTTATGGGGCTTGAACTCAGGGCCTGGGTTCTGTCCCCTGAGCTTTTTTGCTCAAGGTTAGCACTCCACCACTTGGAGCCACAGCTCTACTTCTGGATTTCTGGTGGTTCATTGGAGATAAGAGTTTCATGCACTTTTCCCTATCTGGGCTGGCTTTGAACTGCAGTCCTCAGATCTTAGCCTCCTCAGTATTATAGGTGTGAGCCAGCAGCACCTGGCTTGACCTGTATTTGCGAGAGACTGCTTGGACAGTAGAGGAGGAGACTCATGCTTACTTTTTCCTTTACACACCTTTTTCCTGAAGTAATATGCATGTAAGAATGCACACATGAGAGCTTGATGAATTATGCCAGTTAACATTTGTGTAACCAGGCTGGATTAAGGTGTAGAATGTTGCCAGCACTAATTATGTTGATCACGCTTACCTTACTAAGTGCCATAAAGGAAAACAAATAGCCTGGCACTGGTGGCTCACAACTCTTATTAATGCTAGTTACTCACGAATCTGATGGGCTGGGAAGGTGGCTCAGTGGTAGAGTGCTTGCCTTGCATGCATGAGGCCCTGGGTTCAATTCCTCAGCACCACATAAGCAAAAAGAAAAAAGCCAGAAGTGGCGCTGTGGCTCAAGTGGTAGAGCGCTAGCCTTGAGCTGAAGAGCTGAGGGACAGCGCCCAGGCCCAGAGTTTAGGCCCCACAACTGGACCCCCCCCAAAAAAAAAGAAAGAAAATGAAGACCAGAATTCAACTATTAAGTGATCAGTGGGCCCTCTAAGCATGATTTTGAATTTGTTGGCTAGAGGGGAAGCTGAAAGGCACTTTTTAGTACTAGCCACTCTTTTGGTCTTCAGAGATGAGAATAAGATGCTCTGAGGTTAGAATCTTAGTCCCCTTTTGACTTCTGACATTTCTTAAGGTCATGTGGAGTGCCTGTCTCATGCAGTTTCTTTTCTTAGCAGCACAGATCCTGATCTTGCCTTTGGCATGATACTACTATAGTACTAGGAGTCAAATGCTGACCTAAAATTTGGTGCCCTTTTAAACTGAAACCCAAGATGCACCAACTTGATGGCTTAGAAATGGAATGTTTATTCAGAAAATGATGAATTGGTTATACCAGTCTCTTTCTTTCATCATCTCATTTAGTGTTTCAATACAGAAACAAAGTGAGGACGTGAGCATTTATTTTATTCAATATGACACATTGATCTTCTAGTATAAACAATGTGTTCTCATTACTGGTAGATTAAAAGTGAGACCTGAGTTCTGATTAGTTTCTTTGACACCGTTGTCATGAACTTCCCATGTATGCTGTTTTCCTTAAGAATTCTTAAATAGAGTAGTGATCCTGCAGTTTTGGTAGATGGGGAAATTTCAAAGAAAGAGCAACTGCTCAAGAATTTCCATCCTGCAGAGATTGTGGTGGCTTCACAGTCCTTATTTAGCATCTGTACTTTTGATTTTTTGGATCATTAGTGGACAACCTTGTTCTTTGGGGTAGCCTCCTTTGCCTTCTTAAAAAATAGGGAAGTGGAACTGTGGCTTAAGTGGTAGAGTGCCAGCCTTGAGCAAAAAAGCTAAGAAACAGTACCCAGGCCCTGAGTTAAAGCCCCAGTACCAGAACAAAAAAATAGGACAGGATTGCACAGTGGTCATGTGCTCTGTTGTGTGTACCAGGTCTCCCTTTGCAGATTTGCTGTCTCTGTATCTTTGCTTAGTTGCTTGCTAGAGACTTTGCTCTTCCTGCCATCCTGCTTTAGTATTCCTTTGGGGGATCCTAAAGGGCTGATAACTCAAATCCCAATATTTCATTCTCCTTGCACCTCTATCTTTGTAGGAATATATTCCTTGTTTTTCTTGGATGCATTTCCATCCAGGCTTCTGTTTCTGCCACCAGAAGAATTTTATTTCTTACAGCTAAGAATTATTTCATGATATCTACATACACACATATATCACAAAACAGGTTTTTTGGTCAGTTGGGGGGATTGAATTGAGGGCCTGAGTGCTGTCCCTGACTTTTTTTGCTCAAGTCTAGTGCTCTACCATAGCACCCCTTCTGGCTTTTTTTTTTTTTTTTTGCCAATCCTGGGGCTTTAACTCAGGGCCTAGGCACTATCCCTGAGCTTTTTAAAAAATTTTTGTTTTTGCTCAGAGCTACCATTCTTTTTTTTTTTTTTTTGTCAGTTGTGGGGCTTGAACTCTGGGCCTGGGCGCTGTCCCTCAGCTCTAGCTCAAGGCGAGCGCTCTACCACTTGAGCTACAGCGCCACTTCCGGTTTTCTGGTGGTTTATTGGAGATAGGAGTCTCTCGGGCTGGCAGGATCCTCAGATCTCAGCCTTCCGAGTAGCTAGGATTACAGGCGTGAGCCACCAGCGCCCGGCTCAGAGCTACCATTCTATCACTTGAGCCACAGTGCCCTTCTGGCTTTTTCCTTTTTCTTTTTGGTCGATCATGGGGCTGGAACTCTGGGCTTGGGCGTTGTCCCTGCACTCTTCAGCTCAAGGCAGGCACTCTACTGCTTGAGCCACAGCACCACTTCCGGTTTTTCTAGTGGTTTATTGGAGATAAGAGTCTCATGGACTTTCCTGCCCGGGCTGGCTTAGAACCGTGATCCTCAGATCTCAGCCTCCTGAGTAGCTAAGATTACAGGCGTGAGCCACCAGTGCCTGGCTCCCTTCTGGCTTTTTCTGTTTATGTGGTACTGAAGAATCGAATCGAGGGCTTCATGCATCCTAGGCAAGCTCTCTATCACTAAGCCACATTCCTAGCCCTTAATAACTTTTGGTTGGTTGTGGGGCTTGAACTCAGGGCCTGGCCAATGTCCTTGAGCTCTTTCTTTCAAAGCTAGTGCTCTAGTGCTCTACCATCTTGAGCCACAGCACTATTTCCAAATACCCTCCTTTTTAGCCACTATAAAATAAATGTTTTTGAGGTGTGTTTCTGTTGTGATGTTTGAACCTTCCCTTTTCCAGCCCAGCATGGCCTTGCTTCTTTTATGAAGAATATGTGTGTGGCCACTTTGATTTTGTGGATGGGCTTTTAGTAGCCAGCAGTTTGAGTTATGTGACATGCTAATCTTCACAAGGAGAAAAAGTCTAAGTGCGAAATTCAGTCAGGATAATAGGAACGGTGGCTTACAGGATGGCATGTGACTAGCTTTCATATCATTGAGGTTTATAATTTTAAGGGAAGATGAGAGAGAACAGAACCATGCAGAAATAACCAAAATAAAAAACCCCTTGAATATTTTGGGAGAAATAATAGTCTGTTACTTGTGACGAAAGATGGTATTCTACCAACTCAAGGTCTTGAGATAGTTCAGAGGACTTTGATGGCCTGCAATGGTTTAGTAGTTTTTGTTTTCATTTTTTTACAGTTTTTTTTTTGGGGGGGGAAGAACATTTCCTATGTTAGTTTTCTATTCTTCCATTTTTTTTTCCTTTTGCAGATTAAAGCTGAGCCAGCCAAAATAGAAGCTTTCCGAGCTTCACTTTCCAAACTAGGAGATGTCTATGTCAATGATGCTTTCGGCACTGCACATCGAGCACACAGGTATCAAGAGCCTTGTGACACACTGAGCTGACAGCAATCTTCTTGTTCAGTCCAATGTATGGCTTGCTTTTTGGAGATTTTACTATTCTGTGTCCTTTTAGCTTTGATAGAAGCTAATTGGGAATTATCATTGGTTCTGGCTGTGTATTCCTGATCCCAAGAGGAAATAAAGTTTTTTTTTTAAGGAAGAAGTTCTAATTTTTTTTGTATAAATTTCTTCCTGTGGGAATGTTATAAGAATCTTTTTTTTTTTTTTTTTTGGGTCCGGTCTTGGGGCCTGAACTCTGGGCCTGAGCGCTGTCCCTCAGCTCTTCAGCTCAAGGCTAGCACTCTACCACTTGAGCCACAGCGCCACTTCCGGCTTTTTTCTTTTTGCTTATGTGGTGCTGAGGAATCGAACCCAGGGCCTCAGGCATGCAAGGCAAGCGCTCTACCACTGAGCCAACTTCCCAGCCCCTGTTATAAGAATCTTAAGCTTGCTCTCTCTCTTTTTTGTCATTATGGGGCTTGAACTCAGGGCTTTGAACCAAAATCCTCAGATCTCAGCCTCAGTAGATAGGATTATAGGCATGGGACAGTGGTGCCCAGCTTCTTAAAACTCTTGAACTAGCTGATTGCTCAGCTCTTGGCTTACTGAAGACTACTAATTGGATATTTTAAATTCTACTTAAGTGCTTGCCTTTTACTCCTTCTCCTTAACCTTACATTTTTAGTTAAAAGCCTTATACCTCAGTGGGTTTTTTAAATTGGAGTTTAAGGATGAAAAGCTAGTCTTCTGGTATCTTAGAAGTGAAAGCATTTCAGTGCTGAAGAGAGAGATTTCTTTTACGACTAGATTTTGAATGTCTTTGATTTTTTTTTTCCCCCTAGCTCCATGGTGGGAGTCAATCTGCCACAGAAAGCTGGTGGATTTTTGATGAAGAAAGAGCTGAACTACTTTGCCAAGGCCTTGGAAAGCCCAGAGCGACCCTTTCTGGCCATCTTGGGCGGGTATGGAGAATGACACTATGCTTTTAAGTAGTGCTTGCCTGGTTCTAGGTCATACATACTTTGGGTGGTTAATTGTCAAATAGATAGTACAGTCATTGTGGATAATTGAGGAGAATTTCATGATCTATAGAGGCAAGGGTAGGGTTTAGGATTATGCAGTAATCTGGGGCTCGCAGTAGCCATCACCATTCCTAGGCCTGAAAGGACATAAGGAGAAATTTAGAGAGGCTGTTGAGAGTTCCTCTGGTGAAATTAAGTGTCCTTGATCAAGACAGAGAGAGAGACAATCACCTGGCAGGAAGGGGTATGGGGGCTTGGGAAAAAACACTATGATTGCCCTTCAGTCTCTTGCTGCTGTGCCCTGTCCAATCACCAATTGGCTGAAACCCAGTTAGATGCCAGAGGGCAAGGAAGCCACTTGATGTGGTTCATGCAGGTCAACCGTGGGTAGCTGGCACTGATAGGGGCCTACTTTGCATAGTAAGATTAGGTGATATTGGTATAAGTTAATAGTATAATTTAAGTTTGTGGGGGTGGTATGGAGGTGTTTTTTTTGCCACCTAGTGTAGTCTCCTACCCAGATATCAACAATTTCTGGGAAAGCAATTATATTTTATTTTTAGAAACCTTTATTATAGAAATTTGTATAAAATTGAATTCTAAGAGTATAAGAAGTCCCTAGATGCCTACCTTATTGTCTTATTTCCCTCTCCTAGAAGATGTGTTCCAAAAGATTCAGGATCCTTTGTTTTGGCCACTGATGTTTCTCAAAGACCTAGAACAGTGGCATGGCACAGAGTATAGGTGCCTGGTAAGGGTATTGAATTGGGTAGCTCAACAGAAAGATGCCAAAAAGCAAATGTCCAGTACTGCATCTGAAATATGATTTCAATTAGGAAAATCTATTTTTGTTCATCATATATTTGTATGTTGTTCCAGTGTGTATTAGTGTATAATCTTAACCTTGTTCTCAGAACAGTTGTCATCAGGCTCAAGAATCACAAAATTAGCCATCTTGCTCAGACACAATTGGAAATCTGAAAGCCATGAATTTTTTTGGGGGAAGAGGGTACAAAGTTAACCTATTTGGCCCCTATACTTTGTTTAGATAAAAACTTTGCAAGGTAGACGTATTTGGACCCTATACTTTGTTTAGGTAAAAGCTTGATTTCTCTTGTGTGCTAGGAATAAAACCTAGAGCCTTACATGTGCTAAGCAAGTGCTCTAGCATTGGCTGTACCTGTAGCCTAAGACTAGGTTTTTTTGTTTTTCTTTTTTTCTTCCTTTTTTTGGTGGGGGAGTTGCAGTATTGGTTTTGAACTAAGAGCCTAGGCACTGTCCCTGAGTCTTTTTGCTCAAGGCTGTCATCTACCACTTGGGCTGCAGCTGCACTTCCAGCTTTTTTTTTGGGGGGGCAGATAATTGGAGTCTCCTAGACTTTCCTGCCTGGGCTGGCTTTGAACCACCATCCTCAGATTTCAGCCTCTGAATAGCTAGGATTACAGGTATGAGCCACCAGCACTGGAATAAGAGTAGGTTTTCTAAGTCCTTCTTAGTCCTGGGCGCTACCTTTAACAAATTTTTTCAAAATGGATTTGGACTTTGAGGTAGGCAACATATAGGGCAAAGTTATGCAGAATGTTGTCATTTGAGCTATTTTCCCTGCCTTAATATATACTCAGGCTATATGTGTATTTTCACTTCCCTTGTTGATAATTCTTGCTTTCACTTTCCCTTCTAGAGCTAAAGTTGCAGACAAGATCCAGCTGATCAATAATATGTTGGACAAAGTCAATGAGATGATTATTGGTGGAGGAATGGCTTTTACCTTCCTCAAGGTGCTCAACAACATGGAGGTAGGAAACCAAACTCAAGTGGATGTGAAATAGCTCTCCACAAAATAGCAGGCTATGTACATTCAAAAAGAAAACTAGTTTCTTTTGAGCCCAGGGATTTGTGCTTGCCAGGCAAGTCTATCACTTATTTTAACCTACAACCCTGGGCTATAAAAGTTTTTCACATGAACCTAAAAACATTTATTTTGGGAAGTTGCTTTTGTCTTTGCATTATTCTATTACTGTCGTGTGTGTGTGTGTGTGTGTGTGTGTGTGTGTGTGTGTGTGTGTGTGTGTGTGTGTGTGTGTGTGTGTGTACTTACTAGGGCTTTGAACTCAGGGCAAGGGATGTTGTCCCTTAGCTTTTTCACTCAATGGAGCCACAGCTCCATTTTCTGGCTTTTTGGTGGTTAATTGGAGAGTCTCATGGCTTTTCCTGCCCAGGCTGGCTTTGACTGCCATCCTCAGATCTTAACCTCTTGAGTACCTAGGATTACAGGCGTGAGTCACTGGGTCTGGTTCTTACCTACTTTTGAGTAAACCATGTTTTCATTTTTTAACTTTTATTCATTATTATCTTTAAGTAGTTGTACAAAGAAGTTCCCATTCTACAAAACAGTATATGAATACAAGGTGTCTGACAACATTGTCATCCATCGTTCCTAACCCATCCCTTCTCTCACACTTTTTTTAAAAAATTGACATTAGGTGATTACATAAATATATTTCACAGTATTGTGGAATAGTGATACTTAAAATCACAAACACATCTTGAGCTTCACAAGGCAAATTGTCATTACCATGGTCTATAAAGTTTGTGAATTCTATGAGCTTTGACAATACAAATTATTTCTGCCACATCGCAACCATGTTTTTAGTATAATGAAGCTGACCTTCCTCCTCTTGTCCTTCCTATGTAGATTGGTACTTCTCTGTTTGATGAGGAGGGGGCCAAGATTGTCAAAGATCTTATGGCGAAAGCTGAGAAAAATGGTGTAAAGATTACCTTGCCTGTTGACTTTGTCACTGCTGACAAGTTTGATGAAAATGCCAAGACTGGCCAAGCCACTGTGGCTTCTGGAATACCTGCTGGCTGGATGGTAAGTTGCTTGACGGTTATGGTATGGGTGTAAAAAAGTATTGACATTCATTCATGTAACTGACAGACTTAAAAGAATTTTTTATTGCCATGCTCTGGCTCACGCCTATAATCCTAGCTACTCAGGAGGCTGAGATGTGAGGATCATGGTTCAAAGCCAGCCCGGGCAGGAAACTCCATGAGACTCTTACTCCAATAAACCACTCAGAAAACCAGAAGTGGCTTGTGGCTCAAGTGGTAGAGCTTGCCTTGAGCTGAAGAGCGTAGGGACAGCACCCAGGCCCAGAGTTCAAGCTCCACAACTGACAAAAAATCTTTTATTGTTAGTATAAAGGTAATGTACAGAAGGGTTACAGTTACTTTGGACAATGTCACCCCTTCACTTGATTCCAGTTTTTCCCTCCCATCCCCACCCACAAGTAGAGTTCACTTTCAATAGTGTCCAGGAAGTACCATTGCTGCATTTCTTCACCCTTTGTCCCTCCATTTCTGTGCTTCTCCTTAACCCTTCCAAAGGGTTGAACAAGACAAAAAAAAGAAAATGAGAACAGCAACAAAGAAAAAACATCTTGTTTCAATTTCCTGGAGTTAATTTCTATAAATATTTTATATGATTGGATATACATAGGGATTATGCCTTTGTTCCTCTCATAATTATTTTCCTTTGGTCTCACTGTATATGAATGCCTAGAATCTGCAATAGACATTTTTTATGTGTTCTTGGTGACTCAACCCAGGTCTTTCTACATGCTTGGAAGGGCTTTTTTTTTTTTTTTTGGTCCGGTCGTGGGGCCTGAACTCTGGGCCTGGGTGCTGTCCCTAAGCTCTTCAGCTCAAGGCTAGCGCTCTACCACTTGAGCCACAGCGACACTTCCGGCTTTTCTTTATTTTCTTTTTGCTTATGTGGTGCTGAGGAATTGAACTCAGGGCCTCTGGCATGCAAGGCAAGCACTCTACCACTGAGCCACCTTCCCAACCCCTAGAAGGGCTTTTGTACTGAGCTACACCCTTAGCCCACCAGAAAACTTTGTATGTAATACACACTGTAGAAGCTAGCTGTTAAGAGAGGATGCCCAATGTTGCAGTGAACCATTTTCTGTGGGAGAACCCATGGGGGAAAACAGTGGTAGCCCATTGTCACCTGTAATGTGGGGACAAAGCATTTTTTGTCTTCATCTGCTTAATGTTTACTTACCTGTGCTGCAGACAGTGAGACAGTGTTGTAGACTTCCATGATTTGGGGCTACTCTGGATTATGTCCAAGCCCACTTTATTCTATGAAAACATTAAGTATACTAATTACAAACAATGAAAATATGAGTTTATTAAGGATTAATATATGAAGGAAGGCATTAGGATCACAGTTCAAAGCCAGCCTGGACAAACAGTTTGCAAGATCTTATGTCTGCCAATAAAAGCTGAGTATGCTGGTACATGTAAGTAATCACAGCTATGTTGGCTGCATAAATAGATCACAGAACAAGTTGACCCAGACATTAACATAAGATGGGGTGGTGGATGTGGCTAAATTGGTTATACTAAGGCTTCTCCTAAGTTCAGTTTCAGTACTGCCGAGGAAAAGTCTAAAACCTAATATAGCTGTGTGTAGGGCAGAGGGGTCAGGGCCTCGTGTTCTCTCTTAGTTTTTTGGTTGAAGACTATCCCTTTTTCATTTAAGCCACATCTGCTTCTTTTTCTCTGTGTGTGTGTTTTTTCCCTGATGGTTAATTTTTTGTTTTTTGGTGTAGGTCCTGGGCTTGAACTCAGGGCCTGGTGCCATCCCTGAGCTTTTTTGCTCAAGGCTGGTGATCTACCACCTGAGCCATACTTCTGGCTATTTGGTTGTTTAATGGAGGTCTCATGGACTTTCCTACCTAGGCTGGCTTCAAAGCATGATCCTCAGACCTCAGCCTCCTGAATACCTAGGATTTTGGGCCCTGCTTACTTAATGTTTTTTTTTTAATTTTTTATTGTAAAGATACTATACAGAGGGTTACAGTTACATGAGTGAGGTAATGAGTACACTTCCTCTTGAACATTGTTAGCCCCTCCATTGTTTTCCCCCTACCATCCCCTCCCTCCCTCCCTTCCCCGAAGTTCTTTTTTTTTTTTTTTGATTGTGATTAAGTGATTACATAATTTCTAAGTCACAAGTTCATTCTAACTTTCCTGGAGCAAATTGTCTATCACAGTCTGTAATATATAACAGTGTTCACATGTTATACACCATACATGTGATCAGCAACTTAATGTTTTTTTAAAGAAAGAATTTTGCTGTATAGGCTCAGTTGGCCTGGAGCTCACAATCCTCTTGACTCCCTTGATATTATTTTGACAAATGTGGCTCAAACAGAGCCCAGCAATATCATTTTGGACGTTTTTTTTAAAAATGTAAGCTCTCTCTGAATCAGAATCTCTAGGAAGGCTTGTTCTCCTGGTGATTCTGATATGTGCCATGTTTGTGAAGATTGATCTGAGTTCAATGTTCAGTCTCACACTAAAGAAAGACATCTTACATTTTTTTTTTGGTAGAAAGCTGTAAGCATATTTTTAAGTACCCCTGGCCAGTAGGTGTCAGTAGTGTGTCCCTTGTCACCACTAATGTTTCCAGACATTGCCACAGGTCCCTTGTGGCTGTGTAGAATTTACCCAAGTTGAGAACCACTGGTCTAGTCCTTGACTACCATTGATACAGTGAATAAGAATGCCTGTGAAGGGCTGGGAAGGTGGCTCAGTGGTAGAGGGCTTGCTTGCCTTGCATACATGAGGCCCTGGGTTCCATTCCTCAGCACCACAGAAGCAGAAAAAGCTGGAAGTGGCGCTGTGGCTCAAGTGGTAGAGCATTAGCCTTGACCTGAAGAGCTGAGGGACAGCGCCCAGGCCTAGATTTCAGGCCCCACGATTAACGCCCCCCCCCAAAAAAAAAAGAATGCCTGTGAAATAATGGAAGGTGCTTTTTCTTTTTTCTTTCTCTGAATTTGATCTTCCAGAAAATAGACCTTCTGAGATAAGAGGTGCGAACAGGTTATATTTGTCAATCGTGAGCTTGGACAGGGCCTGGTTGCTATCTCTGAGCTCTCTTGCTCAAGGCTAGCACTCTACCACTTTGAACCACAGCTGCACTTGTGGTTTTAGGTGGTTAGTTGGAGATAAAGCATCTCATGACCTTTCCTACTTAGGCAGACTTTGATTTTCTGTCCTCAGATCTCAATTTCCTGACTAGCTAGGATTATAGGCATGAGCCACCAGTGCCTGGGTTAGATCAATGATTTAAAAGACTGAAGGGTACCTTCGGTTCCAGAGGAAATACTGATTAGCCTTCCATTCTGGTCCTTGGTAGGGGCGGTATTCTAAGTAACTTTCTATGTGATTGATTTTCTCTTTTAATTCTATTCCCCAGGGCTTGGACTGTGGTCCTGAGAGTAGCAAGAAGTACGCGGAGGCTGTTGGTCGGGCTAAGCAGATTGTATGGAATGGACCTGTGGGGGTATTTGAATGGGAAGCTTTTGCCCGGGGAACCAAAGCTCTCATGGATGAGGTGGTAAAAGCTACCTCTCGGGGCTGCATCACCATCATAGGTAAGGAAGGAGTCCTGTACAAAGCTCAATGTGGCCTGACAATTTGTATCAGGGGAAGATAGAAGAGAGATGGAGATGGCTAACTTCCTGGGTGTCTTGGCTCTGTGTAAATCATGAGGACTAAATGGATGTTCAGTTCATGGAGGATCCCTTTGATAAGATGGAGTTGGGTTGAGGAACATGCTTGCTTTCCAGTTCTGGTCCCAGTACTGTTTCTTATCTCTCCTTTTCCTTCATATTCGGTTTTCATTCCACAGGTGGTGGAGATACTGCCACATGCTGTGCCAAATGGAACACAGAGGATAAAGTCAGCCATGTGAGCACTGGGGGTGGTGCCAGTTTAGAGCTGCTGGAAGGTAAGGTTCTTCCCTGGTTTGGGGCTTATTTGGAAGCAGGGGTGAGGACTATACACTGACAAGTAGGTAGAATGGAATGGAGAGTTAATTTTTTGTTTTGTTTTGCTGGTCCTGGGGCGTGAGTGCTGTCCCTGAACTTCTTTTGCTCATCGCTAGTGCCCTACCATTTGAGCCACAGTTCCACTTTATGGCTTTTTTGGTAATGTATTGGAGGTAGGAATTTCAGAGACTTTCCTGTTGGGGCTGGCTTCGATCTGTGATCATCAGATCTCTGCCTCTAGTATCTAGGATTATAGGCATCAGCCACCAGCACTTGGCTTGGAGAATTAGTATTAATAGGTGTGTCATTATGTATTAGCAATGCAAATGGAAGAACTTCAAATAAAGCTCCTGCATCCATTTGACATGGGGAGGAGCAGAGGGACTTGCCCTCAAATATGTTCTAATTGACCTGGGACCCAAAAGTGCCTGTTTCCCAAGTTGCAGATGTATTTCCTAAAGAAGACCAGACATGCTATTGGGAAGGGAGCAGGGGGCAGGTGTGGCTTGGTGGATCCTGTAGTTAATGCTATGTATATGTTCTCTCAACAACAGGTAAAGTCCTTCCTGGGGTGGATGCTCTCAGCAGTGTTTAGTACTTTCCTGCCTCTTGGTTCCTGTGCACAGCTCCTCAGTCAACTTAGTGTTTGCAGCAACTCCATTTGGCGTTTGCTTAAATCTTTCCCTAACATCAAGATTCCACTAGTGGTCAAGAGATGCAGCCCCAGCTTTGCAGCACAGCTTTGCAGCTCCTCTTGCACCTGGGATTTGCCAACATTCTTCCAGATCCCACTTTAATGTCTCAGTGACTAAACCATTGTGCATTCTAGAATGTATTGATATTTTGCTCTTAAAAAGAAAGTGAGCTGTATTACCTTAGTGTGTTTTGATGTAGCGTATTTTGATTAGCTTTGTCACTGTTCCCTACTTAGCACTGAATCAGTAAGATGAAATTCCACCTGTGGGGAAAAATTGATCATCTATTAAAGAAATAATAAAAGTGTCCATTGCAACTGATTTTTTTCCCCCCTCGTCATACCTGTGTTAGGAAGGGTGAGAACAGAATCTTGAGGAAAGAATCAAGTATCCATTTTCTGAATGGGGCAGCAGCAGTGGGTAAGGTGGGAGGATTAGATAAATGCTTATTTAAGGCCTACTTTGTGATAGCCATTGTGCTTATCAAGGGTTATAATAAAAAGTCTGAGCTCATTTCTTTCTTTCCTAATTTCTATTCTCCAGGGTGACCATTGCCTTTTGGAATTTACTTACCTCCTTTAAAACAAAATGCTGATAGCTTCTTGATTTTTTTTTAATGCCAAATGGAAGTTTTTTTCTTTTTTTTAAATCGGTCATGGGGATTTATAACTCAGGGCTTGGATGCTCTCCCCCAGCTTTTATCACTCAAGCCTATTGCTCTACCACTTTGAGCCCCAGCACCAAATCTGGTTTTCTGGTGGTGGTGGTGGTTAATTGGAGATAAGTGTCAAGGAATTTCCTTCCCTGGCAGGCTTTGAACTGTGATGCTCAGCTCTCAGCCTCCTGAGTAGCTAGGATTACAGGCAGAGCCATGAGTGCCCAGCTATATAATGGAAAATTTAACTCTTGGATATACCCTCTATCCCACACACAATAATCCTTCAGTTTTCTAGTAGTTTTGCCATATATAATTACAAATATTCACAACTGAGGAAGTATAGTATATCTGATTTTTATCTTCTCTGGAGTTCTTCAAAATTGTTCTCATCACTTGATTCATTCATGAATCTGCCAGCAGTATAAATGTGGTATTATATTCAAACATCATATAGTTCATTTTTACTGGAGTCCTGTGCTGCCATTTATTTGTTCTGGCTGCCCTGTAACTTTGCTGTACAGTTTCTTGTTCTGGGATTTTCCTATTTCCTATAACCATGGAGACTCTTGGGTCCTAGATCCTCTTCTGTCTTCATTTTTTGTGGAAGACTCCACTAGCTTCCTAAGAAAGACAGCCTAGAATAGACAAATATCTTTGCTACCTTCTGTTTGAAATGGCTTTATTCAACTCTTATACTTGATTGCTATTTTAGCTCTGTCATGTTTATATCTGTGGGGGATTGGTTCTGGGAAGCCCCTTAACATACCAGACCATATGAGGGTCATATACTTCGCCCCTTATGTACAATGTAGTATTTGTAACCCATGTGTAGGCTCTCATATATTTAAATCTCGTTTACTTAACATACCCAATATTAAATCATCTCTACAATGGAAATGTCCTGGAATAAGCTATTGTACTATTCAGGGATTAATGATTAAAGTATGCAAATGTCCAGTACAGATCCAAGTTTTTAATATTTTAACCCTTTTTTTTTTAAAGTTGAGGGGCTGGAACTTTGGGCCTCACTGCTGTCCTTCAGTGCTTCAGCTCAAGGAGAGCACTCTACCACTTGAGCCATTGTGCCACTTCTGGTTTTCTGGTGGTTTATTGGAGAGTCTCGTGGACTTTTCTGCGGGGCTGGCTTTGAACTGTGATCAGATTTCAGCCTCTTGAGTAGGTAGGATTACAGGCATGTTTTAATCCTTTTTTATTGAGCCCTGAGTATATACAGAATTTTATCCTGAATATCACTTTATTGGACCTGAAGGCATCATTTTCACCCTTGAGTCTAATGCTATTGGATCTAGTGCTATTCTTATTCTCTTATCCTTAGAATTTTCCCTTATGTTTTTGTTCTAATTTTAGTGGATTTTTGGGAGAAAGGCAAGGTAACCAGTATTTGAAAGACTTTGTTGTTGTGCGTGTGTCTATGTGTGTTGTGTATGAATGATCATTGGGGCTTGAACACGGGCCTGCACAGCCTCCCTTAGCTTTTATCCTTGAGATTGGAGCTCTACCATTTGAGTGTACTCTACCATAAGTGTGTACTTCTGGATTTTGGCTGGTTAAGTCACTTCTGCCCAAGTTAGCTTCCAACTGTGATCCTCAGATCTCAGCCCCCCTGAGTAGCAAAAATTGTGTGAGCTGTGGGTGTCCTGGGAAGGCCGTATTTCACTAGAAAGTTCAATACTGGACATTTTGTATTCAAGATGAAGCATTAGTTCCTTTAAGGCAGATTAAAAAAAGTTTACATGTCTGTCATGGGGCTTGAACTCGGCCTGTGCACTGTAATGTAGTTTTTCACCCAAAGTTAGTACTCCACTACTTTGAGCCACAGCACCACTTCTGGTTTTCTGGTGGTTAATTGCCAGTCATAGACTGGCAGGCTTTGAGCTTTGATCTTCTGATCTCAGCATCTGGGGCAGTTAGGATTATAGGTGTGAGCCACTGGTGCCAGACTCTTAAGTTCTTGGTTTTTTTTAACCAAAGAAAGCCTTGTTTCCATTTCCTGGAGCTTATTGTACCTTTTAAAAGTACTCTCTACTAGACTTTTACACTCTTGTGATTTTTAACATTTGCTAATTGTTCATTGTTCAAAGAGGTTCCCTCTTTGTGTTCTACACCTGAATATACAAAATTTTAAGCATACTGACCCTTGCTTGCTTAATTTCTCCATCCTCATTGTATCTACAGCTCTTTAGTCACAGATGAAATTTTATTTCATCTATCCATCCAAATATACTCTTCCAGCATCTTCCCACTTATTTAAGGTTTCTAAAAAGTGACTGGGAAATCCAGTCTGAAAAACTTGGCCAGCTGGTCACTGGTAGCTTACACCTGTCATCCTAGCCACTCAGGAGGCTGAGATTTTAGGATTGTGGTTTAAAGCCAGCCTGAGCAGAAAAGTCCGAGACGCCATATAATTAATAATAAAAAAGCTTCCGGGTGCTGGTGGCTCACGCCTATAATCCTAGGTACTCAGGAAACAGATCTGAGGATTGCAGTTCAAAGCCAGCCCAGGCAGGAAGGTCCATGAAACTCTTATCTCCAATGAACCACCAGAAAACCGGAAGTGGCGCTGTAGCCCAAGTGGTAGAGCACTGGCCTTGAGCTGAATCGCTGAGGGACAGAGCTCAGGCTGAGTTCAAACCCCACAACCACCCCCCCCAAAAAAAAGCAGCTGTAAGTTGAGCTGTAGCTCAAGTGGTAGAGGGCTAGCCTTGAGCAAAAGTGCCGTGACAGTGTGTAGGCCTGGAGTTCAAGCCCCAGGACTGGCACAAAAAAACCCAACTTGGCAATTAGCTAAATATTTAAATACTATATGCATGAGGGAATTATGCCTGAAGGAATTAAAAACCTAGTCAAGGGAAATAGTTGGCAACAAATAACTTATCACATAAACTAGGATATTGCAAGGCTATGCCTCAAGTTAATAGTTACCAACTCTAGCTCATTGGTTCCTTTTCACATCCCAAATTTCCCCATGGCACATAGGGGTTTGCATGAGATCAGAAAGGGGCCTACTGGTTTCCCTTCCCAGAGGCAAACCTTCCTAGGACTAGTTTTCAGTCTAGAGTTACTTACTGCAAATGAAGAACATCCATGTATTTATGTATACTAAAAAGGTATGCTTGCTGTTTTGATTAGTACTTTCTATCCTACTTCTTGTATTTTACTTCTCTTTGGATCCCTGGAACATTAAGGTATACCTCGGTCCATCCTTCCTCCATGCTGGTTGTATTCGCTTATTTGTAGGAAATTATAAGTATTTGTTTCTTGCTTGTAAAGGGGAAGAACCTGAGAGACAGTGAGTGTCCTTACCTCATCCCAGTATATTTTTATTTTTTTTATTTTTTGTTTTTTGTTTGGGTCCGGTCGTGGGGCCTGAACTCTGGGCCTGGGCGCTGTCCCTCAGCTCTTCAGCTCAAGGCTAGCACTCTACCACTTGAGCCACAGTGCCACTTCTGGCTTTTTTCTTATGTGGTGCTGAGGAATCGAACCCAGGGCCTCGAGCATGCAAGGCCAACTGAGCCAACCTCCCAGCCCCCAGTATATTTTTAAAACCACCTAAAAGTCGGGAGAACAAGAGCTTCCTTAAGTAATCCTTAACTCTAGATTCAGCTGAAGTTAAAGGCTGTAAGTCAAAGCAGTCCTAATTTGAAAGAACAAACCACACCCACTGGTTGACCTGTTAAATCAATTAAGCTCAGATTTAGAGATATGTACAAATTCCCATCTAGTGCAAAGCTTAAGAGATTCTCATTCCTAGTGAAAGCCAACAATGATCAGTTCATCCACTAAACAGATCCTAACTGCTTTGTAGCCCTTCCCTTAGAATTACTATGCTTCATTTACCTTGAATCGCTATAGCCAGCAAAGAAAGATCACTGATAAACTTAAAATTTTTATTAATAACATTGGAACAAATAACATTAATAATAGTTTATAGTTATATAGCATTTTTCAATTTTGAAAGAACTTTCACATATACCAATTAAACCCTCACAACATTGCTGTGAGGTAGGCAGGGTAGTTGTTTTTCTCTTACTAGTGAGGAGAACAAGGCTCAGAGGTGAAGTAAGGTCAGCTTGTAAATGATGGAGCAAAGACTAGAATCTAGCTAGACCTTCAGATACTGTCTCCCTGAGAACATTCAAGTAAGATAACCATGCTAGATACAATGCACATTTCTACTATGATACCAATAAGATCTGTTTATGGAAGTGGTAAAATCACTTTCCCTAACAGCCCTTAAACCAATGAAAAATTTCTATGTTAACTGCACTGTTTTCTCAGACACATCAAGCACTATCCTAAGATGAAACTTTAAAAAGTTATGAGGATCCTTGGCTATAAATTGTAAAATATGACGTGAAGATTTTAGAAAAGTCTGTATTAAGTACTTCGGTGTCAAGTATGTAAGTTACTAAACCAGACAATTTGTTCTGTTCATGTTCTCAAGGTTTTGCTATCTGTCCCAGTAAGACTTTTTAGGTGAGTATAAATGGGAAAGTAGCAACATCACCGGGAAACTGGCATCCAGAGGAAGTCACATACTTTTCCCTTTTGGCCTATATCGGAGTGTATTAGAGTCTACTTTTAGGTTTGATCCCATCTTAGGTGTGGCTCAGCAGCAAGCTAGAAAATTATCTGAATTATACCAATAGGATTCAAGCAGTAGTGACAAAAGCATGTGTACATCTGGTAGGAAGAAAATACTTGCTCTTTAGTGGTTTTGTCAAGATCCAGTGTAGTTTACTTATCAAGGCAAATTTTAAGCTATAGCATCTCTTGAAATTTAAAAATTAAAAATATGGGGCTGGGAATGTGGCTTAGTGGTAAAGTGCTTGCCTAGCATGCATGAAGCCCTGGGTTCAATCCTCAGTACCACATACACAGAAAAAGCCAGAAGTGGCTATGTGGCTCAAGTGGTAGAGTGCTAACCTTGAGCAAAAGAAGCTCAGGGATAGTGCCTAGGCCCTGAGTTCAAGCCCAACACTGGAAAAAAAAAGTTACAAATATGGAAGTGATACTGAACTCTATTATTAGGAATGGTATTTTAAAAATTCCAGTTACAGCCTTTTAGATTTAAGGGCAATGGGGAGAAACTTAAGACTGTGGGAGTGGGCACAGAAAAATATGATCTAGAAAGAGAATTGAGAGTTAAGAAAGATCAAGAAATAGCTTAATTAAATATACTCAAAATTGACTTAGAAATCCCAATCCAGCATTTCTAAAACAATCTGGCTAAACTGAGATTTGGTAAAAAAAAAAAAAGTTATTGACAAATGTGATTATTTTACCTTAGAAATATTACTTTGCATTGAAAAGTATATTAGGAAGTAAAATTAGTCCACTGATTAGAGTGTAGAAATTTGAAATTTAAGTGCTGCTGTCACTTAATAGCAGAAAACTGCTCCCAAAACAGAACTGCCATGAATGACACTATTAAAGAATAAGTACTTAACTTTTATACTAGTGGTAAAAACACATTTATACTCTTATTAAATCTAAATTTTAACTTAAGTGAAAAATATTGCAACTACATTTACCTTTTCTATGATAAAATTTAAGAGGGCTTGTAAGTATATGGGCTCAAAACAAGCTACACTTTTGCAGTGTAACTAGAATATATTCTTTCCTTTACATTGTATCATCGTCATCATCATCTTCATGTTTTCTCTTCAGCTGATTGCAATCATTGGCCGTGTTCTGTGATGAAACCATGTTGGTGGTAATCAGAATATTTTTGGGCCCAATCATGGAAGGATTAATCAGAACATTTTGAACTGGAGTTGTTGCAGGAACTGTGAACAGAAGGAAGGCCCATAAACTGAATTACGCAGACCCCAAAACATGTAGTCAAAAGTATACAACAAAACTTCATGTAATTCATTAGGATGTTTCAGTAGTGTAGAGTACAACTGCACAGGTAGTTACTTCATTAAGAGTTGAATGTATTTTAACTGGCACATAAATCATATTAAAAGATATACAAGATTAGAAACATATCTAAGCTACATTAAAAGAAATTGTTTTAGCTGGGCGCTGGTGGCTCACACCTATAATCCTAGCTACTGAGGAGGCTGAGATCTGAGGATCATGGTTCAAAGCCAGCCTGGGCAGAAAAGTCCGTGAGACTCTTATCTCCAATTAACCACCAGAAAACCAGAAGTGGTGCTGTGGCTCAAGTGGTAGAGCGCTTGCCTTGAGCTGAAGAGCGCAGGGATAGCACCCAAGATCAGAGTTCAAGCCCCATGACCTACAAAAAAAAAAGTAATTGTTCTCAAGAAGTTTTGTTACTTTTTCCTTTTGTTGGTTATGGGAATTGAGCTCAGGCCCTGGGTGCTGTCCTTGAGCTTCTTTGCTCAAGGCTAACACTACTCTACCACTTTGAGCCACAGGGTCACTTCCAGTCTTCTGGTGGTTCCATGGAGATAGCCTCACAGATATTCCTGCCTGGGCTGGCTTTGAACTGTGATCCTCAGATCTCAGACTCCTGAGTAGCTAGGATTACAGGTGTGAGTCACTAGCATGACGCTAAAGAAGTTTAATGAACAAAATTTCAATTAGCATTTAGTACACTGAACTCATTCTGCATACACATACACTTGTTCAAGTGTAGAAGTCATACTATGCTTTTAAGTTTATTGTATGCAGACAAGTTTTTAGTACACTGAACACATACTGAATGCACATGTTCCAGTGTAGAAGTCATGCTATGCTTTTAAGTTTATTGTATGCAGACAAGTTTCAAGATATGAAATCTAAACATATGCATTAAAATATGCTATACCAGAATTCTACTCACAATTCAATCAACAGTGTCTTTTATGTAGTGAGTAAAGGTATGATTTTTATTTGAATTTATATTAACATCTAGATTACACACACACACACACACACACTTTCATGAGTAGACTATCTTTTCTTAAACTTTAAACGAAAGTGTTTTTCCCTGAAGACACCTTAGACTTGTGAACCCTTTTTTGTTGTGCTGGTGTTGGGGCTTGAACTATCTACACTGTCACTGAGTATTCTTTTGCTGAAGGCTAGTACCACTTGAGCCACACCTCTACTTATGGAGATAAAGGTCTCACAGACTTTGGCAGGCCATGATCCTCAGATCTAAGCCTCCTGAGTAGCTAGGCTTACAGGTGCAAAACACTGGTTGAACTCTTATTTTAGTTGTACTTGAGAATCTGATGATCACGCTGAATGCTTTATCTTCTTTCCCCCTGAAAACTTTAGGTTTATGTAAATTTGATATAATTTTAGAGGATTCAGACCTGACCTCAAGGTTTTAACTGGCAACATTCCCACTACCTTCCTGTTATAAAGAATTATTTAGCATGCCATAGGAACAAACTGTTCTACAACTATGAATTATTAGTGAATTCTGTCTTTTCCCTCACCCCAACGATCGTATTACCTGGTTTGATAGGTGTAGCCTGAGAAGGTGGCATCTGCATAGTAAATCTTTGGCTTGTTGCTGTCCCCGGAGTTACAACTTTATTTGGGATAGAGACCGTTTGTGGAGTTGCTGGAGTTACAACAGACCATGTAAGATAATTTATACAGATTTATATTCTACATTTCTTAGTTTACCCAAACTACCTTCAAAACAGGGGACAAAGTGAGAAAAGTATCATTAGAGAAAAGAGCAAAGTAAAAATTTAAGTTTACAAGTTTAGATGGTACCAAAATTGCACTGCAGATGTATCTCAGTGGTGGAGGACTTGGCTAAGCATGCAATGCAATTTTCATTTTGACATATCTATATATCCATAAAACAAGACTGTGGTCAGAATCACCCTCCTCCATGACTTTCCCATATTGCCCTCCTTCCCCACTTCCCCAAACCAATTTCAACATGTTCCACTGTTTCATTTGCACATATGACTATATTTACCCTCTCCATTTGCTCTTACCCCCTGCCATTAGTACCCACGCTCCAGACAAGACCTGTTTCACATTCCTTTTTATGGTGCTAGACCTGTCATTTTTTTGGGGGGGTGGTCTGGTCGTGGGGCCTGAACTCTGGGCCTGGGTGCTGTCCCTCAGCTCTAGGCTAGAGCTCTACCACTTGAGCCACAGTGCCACTTCTGGCTTTTTTTCTTTTTGCTTATGTGGTGCTGAGGAATCGAACCCAGGGCCTCATGCATGCAAGACAAGCACTCTACCACTGAGCCACCTTCCCAGCCCCTCCTGCCATATTTTTGTCAGTCACGGGGCTTGAACTCTGGGCCTTGGTGCTGTCCCTCAGCTCTTCAGCTCAAGGCTAGCACTCTACCCCTTGAGCCACAGTGTCACTTCTGGTTTTATGGTGGTTTATTGGAGACCAGAGTCTCATGGACTTTCCTGTCCCAGCTGGTTTTTGAACTGCAATCCTCAGATCTCAGCCTCTTTATTAGCTAGGATTATAGGTGTGAGCCATCAGTGCCTGGCTCTGTCATTTTTTTAAGTGTATGTAAGCACTGATTATTTTTTTGTCGGTTGTGGGGCTTGTGAACTCTGGGTCTGGGCACCGTCACTCAGCTCTTCAGCTGGAGGCTAGTGCTCTACCACTTGAGCCACAGTGCCACTTCTGGTTTTCTAATGGTTTATTGGAGATAAGAGTCTCATGGACTTTCCTGCCTAGGCTGACTTTGAACAGGGATCCTCAGATCCCATCCTCCTGAGTATCTAGGATTATAGATGTGAGCCACCAGCACCCAGATGCAAGCACTGAATTTTAGCTAAATGAAAGTATAAAGTTGAGAGTTTAAACACTATAGTGTCCTTTTTCACCTTGGTGCTAGATTTTTTTTTTGGCCAGTCCTGTGGCTTGAACTCTGGGTCTGGGCACTGTCCCTGAACTTCTTTTTGCTGAAGTCTAGTGCTCTATCACTTGAGTCATAGCACTATTTCCAGCTTTTTCTGTGTTTGTGGTACTTACTTCATTACTTACTTCATTCATGCAAGGCAAGCACTCCACCAATGAGCCACATTCCCAGCCTTAGATTTTTTTTTTAACACAGGGCTAGGCAGGCATTCCTCTTGAGCCATACCTCCTGAGCCTTTCCAAAAAAGGTCTTAACATACTTTTGTCTGGGGCTAGCCTCAGACCTCAGTTCACCTAGTCTAAATTTGCACTGGCTGAACTTTAACCATAATCTCTCTATCATTCTCTCAAGTAGCTAGGATTACCAACAATAGCCACTGTACCCAGCCAAGAGGCAAGTTTTTAAAAAAATTACATTTTTATTTTTTTCACTGTTATTATAAAGGTGATGTACAGAGAAGTTAAAGTTATATAAGTCAGATAAAGAGTAGATTTCTGGGGCTGGGAAGTAGCTCAGTGGTAGAGTGCTTGCCTTACATGCATAAGGCCCTGGGTTCGATTCCTCAGCACCACATAAGCAGAAAAAGCTGCAAGTGGTGCTGTGGCTCAAGTGGTAGAGTGCTATGCTAGCCTTGAGCTGAAGAGCGGAAGGACAGCACCAGGCCCAGAGTTCAGGCCCCACGACCAGACCCCCCCCCAAAAAAAAAAGAAAAAAGAAACATACTCATTGCCTTATTTATGTAACTCAAATCCTTTGTCAGGAAAGTCCATAAGATTCCTATCTCCAATAAACCACCATAAAACCAGAAGTAGCCCTGTGGCTCAAGTGGTAGAGTACTTGCTTTAAACTGAAGAGCTGAGGGACAGCACCCAGGCCCAGAGTTCAAGCTCCACGACTGACAAAAAAAAAAAAAGAAAAAAAAAAAGAATAGATTTCTTCTGGAACAATATCATCCTTTCCCTTGCTTTCTCCTGGTTTTTCCATCCCTACCCCTAAGTTGTATAGTTTTTTTCCACATAATGTCTAGTGAGTACCACTGCTATATTTGCCAACTGTTTGTCCCTCCATTTCTGTGTCCCCCTATTTCCCAGACACAGATAAATGAACAAACATGACAAAAAGAAAACAAAAACAGCACCAAGGAAAAAACCTCATTTCCATTTCCTGGAGTTAATCAAGATCAATATTATACGATCAGATGTTCATAGGTACTGTGCCTTTGTGTTCCTCTCCTAAGAGGGCAAGTTTTTGTTTTGTTTCGCTTTTTTGTGAACCATTGTGGGGCTTGAACTCAAGGCCTAGGTGCTGTCCTTGAGCTTTTTCACTCAAGGGTAGAGTTCTAACAGTTGGAGCCACAGCACAACTTCCAGTTTTCTGGTTTTTAATTAGAGATAAAGAGTCTCATGGACTTTCCTGCCTAGGCTGGCTTTGAACCCTGATCCTCAGATCTCAGCCTCCTGAGTAGCTAGGATTACAGTGATGAGCCACAGCTTCAGCAAGTTTATATTAATTATATTAGGTGTCATTATTAAAGTCTGTCACTTTTTGAGAATTAGATGTTTATTATGCTCAGGAAGCTAAACCAAGATGCACCTAACTAAAGCTTGCCAGGCACTAGAGGATCATGCTATAATCCTAGCTGTAGGGCAGGAAATTCCTTGAGACTCTTACTACGGATTAACCACTAACAATCTGGGTAACCACCAACAATGTCAGTGTGGCTCAAGTGGCAAGAGTGGTAGCCTTTAGCAAAAAAGATCAGAGACAGTGTCCAAGCCCTGAGGGGGGAAGAGAGGAAGGAGAAAGAAGGAGAGAGGGAAAGGGAGAGGAAGGGGAAGAGGGAGGGAGAAATGGAAAGTGAGGGAAAGGCACATGTAAGGCACATGTAAGAAGCTACATATCCCCAGGTGGGCACTAATATCCCCAGGTGGGCACTAAAAGCTTAACTCCTTTTTTATGATCACATACTTTTTTTTTTGTGCTGGAGAAGGAAGCACTTTGCCACTGATCTATACTAGCATTTATTTTAAGGGATATCTCAATCACTCTATTCTTTTTTGGGGGTGGGGTCCAGTCATGGGGCCTGAATTCTGGGCCTGGGCGCTGTCCCTCAGCTCTTCTACCACTTGAGCCACAATGCCACTTCCGGCTTTTTTCTTTTTGCTTATGTGGTACTGAGGAATCGAACCCAAGGCCTCAGGCATGCAAGGCGAGAACTCTACCACTGAGCCACCTTCCCAGCCCTCAATCACTGTATTCTATAAAACATCCCTGGATTGCTCCTTTAGTAGTCTTACCTTCTGTCTCAGAAAGTCCTTAATAGGTCATAGGAGTCTTCAGTGTCTAATCTCATTCACCATTCATAAACTTACAATCCTTGGCTATCTTTTTGGTACATGGCTATTGTGCTTGCCTCTAACAGGTGCTCAACAAATACTTGCTTAATGAATGAATGTTGCAAGACTTGGTATCCTCTAAAAACTACCCTCTAAAAAACCCCCAAAAACATTTATAGTCAGGCACCAGTGACCCATGCCTGAAATTCTAGCTGCTCAGGATGCTGAGATATGAGGATTGAGGTTCAAAGTCAGTCCAGGCAGAAAAAGCCATAAGCCTCTTATCTCCAATAAACTCAGAAAAAGCCAGAATTGGTGCTGTGGCTCAAGTGGTAGAACACTAGCCTTAAGCACCATAAGGCTCAGGGACAATGGCCAGGTCCTGAGTTCAGGCCCCAGTACTGACAAAAACAAAACAGGCATTCATGGAAATGTATTTGTTTTAAATTCTTCCTTTGGTCTTTTGATATCCAATCCCAGCAAGCAAAGCTAAGCAAGCACCAAGGCTGAGTTTAAACCCCAGTACTGGTGATCAATCAATGGTTAGTATAAAAATCACTATTTTCTGAAATACTTTACACTAACAACAGTGTTGAATAATGCCAAATTTTTTTACTTATTTGGGATCAGTCTTAGTGGTTTTTCTCATTTTGAAGTGTGGTAAGATCAATGTTTATAGTTGTTTTTTTTTTGTGTGTGTCCGGTCGTGAGGCCTGAACTCTGGGCCTGGGCACTGTCTCTCAGCTCTTCAGCTCAAGGCTAGAGCTCTACCACTTGAGCCACAGCGCCACTTCCGGCTTTTTTCTTTTTGTTTATGTGGTGCTGAGGAATCGAACCCAGGGCCTCATGCATGCAAGGCAAGCACTCTACCACTGAGCCACCTTCCCAGCCCCAATGTTTATAGTTTTACCAGAGCATGAAAATTACCAGTGGTGGCACATATTTGACTCACCTTTTGGCATATATATTTATGTTCATAAAGAAATGTACATGTTTTTGAAAACCCATTTTGAACACTGGACTTAAAACTCTGATAGAGCAAAACCAAAATATTCTTGTCATGGATTATCCACATATATCTGCAAATATACATATGCAACTGCATAAAATTCATAGTGGTGAGGCATTTTTTTACCAGCCAGGAAAGTCATTTTCCCCTTTTACTTACCTACAGTAGGAGTAATTGGTCTGCTACTAACCCCACCAACATTTAATCGTGGAACTAGTCTTCCTTGGTTAGGTCCCTAAAGGATTGAAAAATAAGGTTTAATGTTAAGAGTAAAGTTACAATTGTTGATGGGAATTATTAGTGGATAATCTGTGACAAGAATGTTTTCGTTTTGCTGTATCAGAGTTTTAAGTCTAATGTTTAAAGTATGTTTTCACAAACATGTACATTTCTTTATGAACATAGGCATAATCCTACATTTTTTTTGGTTGGTTGTGGGGCCTGAACTCTGGGCCTGGGTGCTGTCCCGCAGCTCTTCAGCTCAAGGCTAGCGCTCTACCACTTGAGCCACAGCGCCACTTCCGGCTTTTTTCTTTTTGCTTATGTGGTGCTGAGGAATCGAACCCAGGGCCTCATGCATGCAAGGCAAGTGCTCTACCACTGAGCCACCTTCCCAGCCCCTACAACTATTTTTTCTAAATCGGGTGATATGTGTGTATATTTCTTTCCTTTTGCTTAGTGTAAGCTGTTCCCTCATTCCCTCCCTCCCATTGCTGCCCTTGAGTTGCTTAGTTCATTTTCATCGATGTCCAGTGCAGCTGATGGGTCCCTCTGTTGTATTTTTTCCTGTTTTCCTCTGATTCTGAGTGACTTATTGGAGATAAGCATCACATGGGATAGCGTCAAACTTTGGTTTCTCAGATCTCAGCCTCCTGAGTAGCTAAGATTACAGGTGTGAGCCACTGTATCCCTGCGCTTCTTTGTAATTTTTTTTTTTGCCAGTCCTGGGGATTGAACTCAGAGCCTGGACACTGTCCTTGAGCTTCTTTTGCTCAAGGCTATCATTCTACCACTTGAGCCACAGCACCACTTCCAAATTTTTCTGTTTATGTGTGGTACTGAGGAATCAAACCCAGGGCTTCATGCATGCCAGGCAAGCACTCTACCACTAAATCCACATTCCCAGCCCTGTAATTTTTAATATTTACTAGTTAGTATCTTCACCCCAAAGTAAACAAAACCAGCAGTGGCTCATTCATGTTGTAATCCTAGTTAATCAGGAGGCTGAGATATGAGAATCTTGGTTTAGAGCCAACCGAGGCAGATAAATCTGCAATCTCTAATCACCCAGCAAAAAGCCAGAATTACAATTGAGACTCAGGTGGTAGCAAACCAGCCATGAGTGAAAAAACTGACCAATAATGCCAGGTGCTGAGTCTGAGCCCTAGGCCTAGCAAAGAGCAAAACAACAACAAAACCCCAAACAAAACAAACCTGTCTTACAGTAAGAACTTCAGAAAATGCAATCCAATGTGGGGACTAATTGTTTCAATGGTAACAGAAAAAGGCTCAGGGCTGGGCTCAAGTGCCAGAGCAACTGTCTAGCAAGCCCAAGACCATGGGTTCAATCCTCGATGCCACACACACACACACAAAGAATTTATAGCTGGCACTGGTGGCTCATGCGTATAATATTAGCTATTCTGAGGATCGTGGTTTAAAGCCAGACTGGGCAGCAAAGTCTATGAGACTCTTATTCCAATTAACTACCAGAAAACCAAAGGTGGTGCTATGGCTTGAAGTAGTAGAGCACTATTCTAGAGCAAAAAGAGCTCAAGGCCCAGACCCTGAGTTCATGCCCCACAACCAGAACAGTAGGCTCAACTCCTGTTAATGTATCATTCATTCTGTTACTGAAACTTACTAAGAAAATGTTACCATATTTTGGAGTTGCCAAATCTGGAAATCAATCTTAGTTTTGTTAATTAAATCCATAAATGAGTTCAGGCTCATTTCCTGATGGGAATATATCTCCTGGATGAGATGAATACTAACATTCCTTCTAGTTCAACTTAAATTTAAAAATCTAAGTTATCTTAACCTTTAGTGAGGTGGATTAGCTTCTTAGTACAAGTTTTTCTTAAAAAATAAATTCCTTGGGGCTGGGAAGGTGGCTCAGTGGTGGAGTGTTTGCCTTGCATGCATGAGGTCCTGGGTTCAATTCCTCAGCACCAAATAAGCAGAAAAAGCCAGGGCTCAAGTGGTAGAGTGCTAGCCTTGAGCTGAAGAGCTGAGGGACAGTGCCCAGGCCCCACAACTGACAAAAAAAATCCTTTATCATAGCCAACTTTTTTAAAAAAAGAAACATTAATTAGAGCTTCTTACTTTTTTTTGGTGCTGATTCTGGGGCTTGAACTCTGGGCCTGGATGCTGTCCCTGAACTTTTGTGCTCAAGGCTAGCATTTTACCACTTGAGCCACAGATCTATACTTTTGGCTTTTCTGGTGGTTAATTGGAGATGAGTCTCTTAGACTTTCCTGCCTGGGCTGGCTCTGAAAAGCAATCATCAGATCTCAGCCTCCTGAGAAGCTAGGATTACAGGCTTGAAGGTAATACCTTTTTTTTTTTGCCAGTCCTGGGGCTTGAACTCAGTGCCTGGGCACTGTCCCTGAGCTTCTTTTGCTCAAGGCTAGTGTTCTACCACTTCTGACTTTTTCTGTTTATGTGGTACTGGGGAATCAAATCCAGGGCTTCATGCATGCAAGGCAAGCATTCTACCACTAAGTCACATCTCCAGCCCATATACTTACCTTTTTAATTAAGGACTTCAGTCTATAGTTGGGAGCTGTTAAGCAGTATCTATCAGGTGGCAGTCGAGGTCCTGAATATGGCTTGATAAGTGGCAAAGGGGTTTGATTTTTCAGTCTTGCAATATCCAGTAGAAACTAAAAGAAAAATTCTCATTAGAACTACAAGTTAAAAACAACAGTAAGTAAAATAACTTAAATGTTTGCTCACGTCTCTCGGGGGCGGGGAGGTAAAAGACTGGTCAGCTCGACATTGGATTGCCAATCTCACATCATCTGCATCGACATTAGGTTTCTTAGCATGGCTTGAATAAATTTTTGCATCATCCAGAATTGTAGTAACATATCCTTTAAGAACAAAACATTTTTTTTCTTAAACACATGAAGACTGTTATGGCTCCTTTGTCTTAAAAGGGTCCTCTAATTTTTGGAAAGTTTATTGTTTTAATGATTAATTGGTATATGTAGAACACTTTTTTTTTTTTTTGCCGATTCTGGGGTTGGACTCAGGGCCTGGGCCCTACCCCTGAGCTCTTTTGGTCAAGGCTAGAGCTCTACCAGTTTGAGCCACAGCTGCACTTCAGGTTGTAGGTAGTTATTTGGAGATAAGAGTCTTCCACTTTCCTGTCTGGGCTGGCTTTGAACTTACATCCTCAGATCTCAGCCTCCTGAGTAGCTAGGATTACACATATGAGCCACCAGTGCCCAGCCAGAATACATTTTCAAGAGACACCTCCCTAGCTCCTTTGTAGTGTTTTAGTTATTTCTATATTGATAACTGTTCACATAATTTAGTTGGAAAATTTTTTTGTATTTTTTAATAATGCACGATCCTTATCCTTTCAACACATTCTTATGTTTAACTTACGGAAAGCGAATTCCAGCATTTGATTTATAACCCTTGGTTCATATTCAGTGATTCCCATATCCTTCAGGATCTGTGCCATCACCTGTGGAATCAAAAATTCCTAGATGCTTAATCTAGGTATTTGAAATCAAAGCTGGACTGAAGGGTAGTATTTGTGTATAAGGTCCCCTCCCTGCAAATTTAAACCTAATTTGCTCCTGGTCTTCCCGGGTGTGTCAGTGATCAAATAAAATTGGTCATATGGTCACGATGACAACTTTTGGGGTAGAGATGGTGAGGGGGGCAAAGTTAGATGCAAAAGACCTATGTTGGTTTTTCCACTAGAAGCAGGGCTGGCTCCAGGTAGTTGTCAGTTTTGGATGAGGGTGTGGAGGAAGCTAGTGTGAGAACTCAGGAGATAGAATCAGAGCATGTAGATAAGGTGAGACAACAAGGCAGCAGGGACCCAAAACCCAGGAAATAGAGCCAGGCGGTCGGTCCGTACATCCTACGTGGACCACAACACTCCGGAGTTGCATGGGAACAGCCAGAGGGAACTCCAGTGGCCTGTGCTACCTTTCCTCGCCCTCGCCTCTCTAGGCTGAAAATGGGGGTGGATGGGCACCGTCAGTCCCTCCATCTGGGGATTACCCGCTGGGCCTGGATCGCACCAGGTTGCATGACCCGCCTCTTAATGGTTGCACTTACCAACGCGTCTCTCGGAGCGGTCTTGAGAGGCGCCATCTTGTTCGGCTCCATATTAGCCGGGCTGTCGTCGACTGCGTATAATGAGCCGCTTGGGGACTGCTGGGTCGGGCTCCACCCCTGGGAGGGCGGGAGGCGAGGTTTGCACGGGTGGGAAAGGCCGTCGGGTACAGCTATTCCAGCCCAGAGCGATTGGCGGGAATCACAAGCTGCGCTTTTAGCGCAGGAGACGCCTGGGAGGCGGGGCGAAGAGGGGCGGGGCAAGACGAAAGGCAGATCCAGGTCAAGTGCAGGGCGGGGCTAAGGGCGGGGAAAGGGGCTGGGCCGAGCAGGGAGAGGCTCGAGGGGCGGGGAGAGTGCCAGGAAAATCGGCCAAGTGGGCTGCCAAGCCTCCCCCAAACCTAAATGAAGCTAAATAGCCGAGAAACTAGAGGTCCTAAAATTGCCTCAGTGTTAGTACTGCATTGTCAAGCAAAAAGAACCACAGTAACAACAGACAGGTTTTTGGCATAAGCCTATACCACAGATTTGCATGGGTTGTACTTATCCTGTGGATCTACTGCCCAAATGTATATAGGCATCCTGGATTTCTATTTGCTAAATCTGGGACCCTTACTCAACAATAGTCTACTCTCCTCACTTAAGACTTTGGGTGGCACATTAGGTTAATGCCCTGACCTACGTATGAAATGTGGATGCACCTATGGGATGTCTGCCTAGCCAGCTGAAGGCCCAGAGTTTAAACCACAATACAGCAGGGGGCGGGGGGGGGGCAGGAAGGGGAGTGTGTTGCCAAAAAAATCCAACCCAAACGTCAAGTAAACAAAGAAAGCTTAAAAGCCAATGCGTCCCTCCCCCACCCTCTCCTAACACCTTCATCTAGGCTGAGGCCTATGCCCCTCCCCTACACCCACCTGCCAAAGTGCCTCTCCTTCAACACAACCTCCCCCCACGCTCTTGTGTGGGGTGAGGCTTACGCCCTTCCCCCATACCCTCCCGCCAAAGCACCTACCCGCACTCTGCTACCCGCACTCTGCTCCCACAAGCTTGTCCAGGCTGAGGCCTACGCTGCTCCCCCACTCTCCCCCCCACCCTCATGTAGGCTGAGGCCTATGCCCCTCCCCCACACCCTCATCTAGGCTAAGGCCCACAAGGTTTAGATACCCATTTCTCATTATCTCTCCCTACCCTCAGAAAAGCCTTCAGAAAAGGACCTTCAGCAAGTAAACAAAGAAAGCTGAAAAGCCAAAAAGTTTTCGTTAGTGTTTACAATTACTTTAAACCAAACCAAACTATGAGCATCAGTGAACAAGCTGTCGGTTTAAATATACCAGAGAGTCTTGTTTTAGTCCTCCATCTTTGGCGAAGGCCCTCTCACCACCCCCACCAGTAAAATAAGCAGTCAGCCCCCATTGCCCTCCCATGCCGTTCCACAGGTCATTTACAACAAGTGCCAGGAGGGTGACCTCGGAAACTTCCCTATCTATGTGTTTGCCTTGGCCATCACTGCCTGCCCCACAGGCCCAAGCCCACAGCCTCGCTCAATACCACCATGAAGTTAGACTCCCCAAACTGGGCCCCACAACCCCATCTCTCAGTTATAGATTAAGACAAAATAGACTGTTTTCTTCCAGTCTGCCAGGTCTCCCTTTCCACTCTTCCACAAACATTTACATCCATTTCCTTGGTTTCAGAAGCCCTTCACTTTGGGGGAGCTTTTTACCTGTTCCTGCTGTTCAGAATCATCTGAGTTCCAAGAAGCCATCTTGAACTGTGTACAGCGTGGTGGAGCTGTGCATTATGAATACATTGTTTCCAGTGGCCTGGAGTTCCTTCAGAACGTGGCCCTCACGCTCCTCCACGCCCCCTACGTTCCTCCACGCCTCTCTACACTTGCCCACGCTACTCCACACCCCCCACGTCCCTCCATGCTTCCTCACTTTCCTCCAAGTCCCCCCTACACCTCCACGCCCCTCACGTTCCTCTATGTCCACGCATGCGCACGCTCCTCCACGCCCCTCACGCACCTCCACATCCCCCCGCCTCCACACTCCTCACATGCTCCTCCATGCTCACCCACGCTCCACTAACCTCCACGCCCTCCTATGCTCCTCCATGCATGCCCCTATGCACCTCCATGTCCCCCACACTTCTCCCCTCCCCTTCCGCTTGCCCAGGCTTCTCCCTGCCCCTCCCCACGCACCTCTCTGTCCCCCATGCTGGTTCACGTGCCCCAGGCTCAAGCGGACTCCTCCACTGCGCCACCTGCCTCCACGCACACACTTTGTTCCTCCACACTCCTCCAGGCCACTCCCCTCCCCCATGTTGCCCATGTTCCTCATAACATATGAGTGTTACCCGACTACACATTTCCCATCTTGAAATAGGCCGAATAAGTGCAAGGTAGGAAATTTTTTTAAGGGAAAAGACACGCACTGGTGGCTCACGCCTGTAATCCTAGCTACTCAGGAGGCTGAGATCTGAGGATTGCAGTTCAAACCCAGCCCAGGCAGGAAAGTCCAGGAGACTTGTATCTCCAATTAACCACCAGAAAACCGGAAGTGGCGCTTTGGCTCAAGTGGTAGAGTGCTAGGCTTAAGCTGAAGAACTCAGGGACAGTGCTCAGGCCCACTGTTCAAGCCCCACAATCGACCAAAAAAAGTGTTATTGTCTAAACAAAATAGAACTAGTTAATGGTGATTAGTGATGATTAATAGGACTAATTAGTATGTGTAAAAATATTACAAATATATTTGTAACTATATTTTTATTATATGTAATATACTATATTTATATGCTATAATATAAACATATGATATATTTAATATATATTTATATCCAATATATAACATTTGTTATATATTTTATATTACATATAACAATATTGCATATACTTTATATTTTTATCTTCTGTCAGCAGTTTAAATTTTGCTTATTAAAATTTTATAACCCATTATTTGTTCATACATATAAATTTAAGACTTTCAAAAAATGTTTGGGTATGGACTATTTACATTTTACTTAGCTATGAGCAATACATTTTTAGATTTCTCAGTTTCTTAAACTCATCCTGTCTCTTATTGCTACAGGTTAGTCTTTGTAGATTACTTGTTGCTTAATTAGGCCCTTTGCAGGTGTGGGCAGACTTTGCCTGAAAACCATGCAAACATCCAGGCACAAAGAACACAGAAAAGTTTATTGCCAGCAAAGATACCCTTCTCACAAGAGAGAAGTGCAGGCTATTGTCTGAGGTGACCTATATAACTTATGAAGCTAGGAGTCAGAGACCTTAGTGAGGATGTGTGGACGAATGGCTTTATCATGGTAAGTAAGCTAGGATTCATGCCTGCTGCCCAAGTGGTAGATAAGGGGTGTGCAGTTGTGCAGACTTGAAGTTCACTCTAAGGGAATCTGGTTGCTTTATATGACTGTAAATGCCCCAAAGGAGTGCCATCTCAAGGTAAAAGGCAGTGGAAGCCGATTATTTACTGCCTGTACCAAATTAGCCTAGTGTTGCCTAGAAGAAGAGCATGCTAAACTATGGGAAGGGAACGTATTGGGCTAACAGTAAGTCCTGGTAGACACTCCAGGACAAAGGTCCGTCAGTTTTGGACCATCCAAAGGGTATACGTTTATTCTTTCCCAGGGAAAAATGCTCTTTTTTTTTTTTGCCGGTTGTGGACCTGAACTCTGGGCCTAGGCACTGTCCCTCAGCTCTTCAGCTCAAGGCGAGCGTTCGACCACTTGAGCCCACAGCACCACTACCAGCTTTTTCTGTTTATGTGGTGCTGAGGAATCGAACCCAGGGCCTCATGCATGCAAGGCAAGTGCTCTACCACTGAGCCACTTTCCCAGCCCAGGAAAAATGCTCTTATAGAACAGAGATTTAACTTTGTGAAATTGAATTTGTATTCTAAATGAAACTATAGTACAGTAGAGCTTATCTGCAGGGGACACATTCCAAGATGCTTAAAATTGAGAATTATTTCTTTTTCTCTTTCTCTAGTCTTGGTTTTTTTTTTTTTTTTTTTTTGGTTGTGGGGCTTGAACTCAGGGTCTGGGCACTGTTCCTGACTTTTGCTCAAGGCTACCACTTTGAGCCACAGCTCTACTTTTGGGTTTCTGGAGATGAGTTACAGACTTTCCTGGTTGGGCTGACTTTGAACCACAAATTTCAAATCTCAGCCTCCTGAGTAGCTAGGATTACAGGCATAAACCACCAGTGCCTGGAAATACAGGGTCTTTCTGTATTACTCAGGCTGGCCTTGAATTTTCAATGTAGCCTCAGCTGACCTCAAAATCTTGATTGTCTTGTCTCAGCCTCCCAAGTACAGAGATTATTTAGGTACACCTCACTACATCTGGCCAATAGATGCTGTTTTCAACAGAATATTAGTGCCATACGGACACATGAGAAAACTTGATTCACTATGTGAGATTATGTCTCCATATGTGCTTTTTCACTGTCCTTCTTCTCTACTGCTTGAGCCATGTCTCCAGCTCTTTTTTTTTTGGGTCCAGTCGTGGGGCCTGAATTCCGGGCCAGGGCACTGTTCCTCAGCTCTTCAGCTCAAGGCTAGCGCTCTACCACTTGAGCCACAGCGCCACTTCCGGCTTTTTTCTTCTTGCTTATGTGGTGCTGAGGAATCGAACCCAGGGCCTCATGCATGCAAGGCAAGCACTCTACCACTGAGCCACCTTCCCAGCCCTCCAGCTCTTTTTGTTTCAGTTCTTTCTCAGGGTCTCAAGCTTTGCCTTCTGATGGCCTCTAATGGTGGTTCTTTCAAATATACCTCTCTTGCAGCTGTGATTTCAGGCATGAACCATCATGATTGGCTTCTTATTTGATGTAAGGTTTTATTAATCTGTTGCCCAGGCTGGCCTTGAACTTCTCTACCTCTCAAGTAGCTGGGATGACCACCGTACTCAGCCTTCCACATCGTTTTCCACCATTCTTTTACTCAATACTTTTTTTCCCCCTGATTATTATGAAGCATTATCAATTTTGGTTATTTATCTTCCTATTCCAGCTATATGTGTCTTTCAGAGACACATCAAAAAGACTCAACTTTCCCTGAGTATTTAGTTAGGGTTTAATTGTTCTTAGGTAAAAATTCCTCAAAGAGGGCTGGGAAGGTGGCTCAGTGGTGGAGCGCTTGCTTTGCATGCATGAGGCCCTGGATTTGATTCCTCAGCACCACATAAGCAAAAAGAAAAAAGCCAGAAGTGCGCACTGTGGCTCAAGTAGTAGAGCACTAGCCTTGAGCTGAAGAGCTGAGGGACAGCGCCCAGGCTTAGAGTTCAGGCCCCACAACTGGACCCCCCCAAAAAAAGTAAAAAAAATTCCTCAAAAAATGTCAATTTCATGTTAGATCGTGGTTGTAACCATCTCTTTGATGCTTTCCCCCCTTTTAAATGATTGAAGCTGTCAGGTGTCAGAGGTTCAGCTGCTTGACACAGCTGTGAGACTCTCTTCTGTATTCTGCATTTCAGGTGGCAATTTCCCAGGAGAATTTTGGGCAGAAATGGAGGGTGGATGGGAACTGTTTGTTGTCTCTCAGAGATTCTCAAGGGTGACAGACCTCAGAACAATATTTCTGATATTCCTAATGTCAGAAATGAGTAATGTTTCTATGTGTATGTAGGCCAAGCCAGCTGTCAATCAAATAGCCACTTCTTTGGTAATGTTCCAGCTGTGGTGGCTGTGTTCAGCTCCTCATTATTTACATAGTATCCTAGGAGACTCTGATACAGCCTCAGGCACCCAGAAGAGGCTCTGCTCCAGCTGCCTATGTCCCAAAGTCTCTTCATTCCACAGCTGTCATGGCCACTGCTTGGACCTTCGCTTTGCTTGGGGAGACTTTGTTCCACTCCTAGCCATTCTACATACTGAGCAATGGTTCACATGACCCTTAGGTAACCTTGTCTACAGTTGTTCAGATCACTCTGCCCCACAGTCTCCCTGAATAGCTCCACAGTGTTCTTCAATCTGGTTGGAAACCTTCCTAACCCATGACAACTGAGCCATGCAGGCCTACTGCACATGTGCAGGCTGTGGGACTAAGCACAAAGTTCATGGCTCACAGGCAGGCTGTGTGCATGAGTCCCCTCCCCCACTTCTCAGAGCCGTCTGGGACTATGGTCTCACTTATTCGTAGGCACTGCTCTTCTTGGGCTCCTAGTCCCAATAAAGTTTCATCTAGTGCTTTGTTGCCTGTTTGTGGTCTTTATCTTAGAGCAGGCTGAACTGCCAGCAGACAACTCAGTTGGGTGCTGATGGTTCACACCTGTAATCCTAGTTACTGAGGAGGCTGAGGTATGAGGATTGCAGTTCAAAGCCAGCCTGGACAGGAAAGTTCATGGGTCTTATATCCAATAAATCAGCAAAAGCCAGAAGTGAAGCCGTGGCTCAAGTGGTAGTGTACCAGCCTTGAGTGAATGAAAAAGCTAAGGGACAGAGCCTAAGCCCTGAGTTCAAGCCCAGGCGCACGTGCGCGCACACACACACACACACACACACACACACACACATATGCAGATAGCTCCTGGGGCTACCAGCCCAAGGCACACTTAGCAACATTCTAGAAAGGTGACTGAAGAGTTCAAGTGTGGCTGGGAGCACAGAACGCAGGAAGCTGAGTCTAGAGATGAGAGGCTTCAAGATAGTTAAGATTGTGAAATTGCTTCAAGGCCCAGACTGCTGGAAGTCTTCCAGAAAACCACCAAGCTACCATCCATCCAGTAATCCTGTTTTCTATTTTTCCTTCTTTTTCTGTCTGTCTATCTGTGTCTCTGTCTCTCTGTGCATCTCTCTTTTGTATCTGTCTCTCCTCTCTGTCACTCTCTGTCTCTATCTCTCTTTCTCTCACCTGGTCCAATAGTGGGACTTAAACTCAGGCATACCACACTTTTACTTAGCTTTTTGCTCAAGGCTGGTGCTCTGCCACTTGAGACACACCTCTACTTGTAAGAGTCAATGAACTTTCTTGCTTAGTTTGGTTTTGGACCATGATCCTCAGTTCTCAGTCTTTAGATTTACAAGCGTGAGCCACGAGCATTCGAATATGTTTTCCTGATAATGGTAGCCAGAAGCCTGTTCAGATGAGGGGAATACAGGTTATTTGGGAGAAGTTCCAGGCAGGATAACTCAGTTTTTCTTCATGTGAACTTTGTGAATGGCAGCTTCTCAGTGAAAATAAAGCCATTAAAAAGTGGTTTCTAGCTGGGTGCAGGTGGCTCACGCCTGTAATCCTAGCTACTCAGGAGACTGAGATCTAAGGATCATTCTTCAAAGCCAGCCGGGGCAGGAAAGTCTGAGAGACTCTTCATAAACCACTAGAAAACCGGAAGTGGCACTGTGGCTCAAGTGGTAGAGCGCACCCAAGCCCAGAGTTCAAGCCTCACTACCAACAACAAAAAAAAAGTGGTTTCTAAATTTGTATCTGACCTTTGAAGAAGTCACACATAACACTACCTTTATTCTGGAATCCCAGAAAGTCTAAATCCATGACTAATACTGATGATAATGCATATAATTCATTAGCTAGGGTTATTGTCATGGACAGATAGTCTTTGATGTTCTCTTGGATACAAGAGAAGTTTTGTACTATAAATATTTCACTTGTTCATCTGGGCACTGATAGCACATCTCTGTAATCCTAGCTCCTCAAGAGGCTAAGATCTGAGGATAGCAGTTCAGAGCTAACCCAGGCAGGAAAGTCAGTAAGACTCTTATTTCAATTAAGCATCAACAAAGCCAAAAGTGGAGCTATGGCTCAAGTGGTAGCTAGCCTTGAGCAAAAAAGCTCGGGGATGGCATTGTAGGCCCTGAATTCAAGACCCCAGACAGGCATGTTTCTCTCTCTCTCTCTCTCTCCTCCCTCCCTCTCTCTCCCTCACATACACATGCACACACACTCTTTCTCTCTTTTTTTCTCTTTCCCCGCTTCTCTCTTTCTCCTTTTACCTATATAGGACAAGTAAAACAAAGCAGAAAGGAAAATAAATGACTAATGTGGCCCAGCTGAATTTGGCAACATGATTTTGTTGCTTGGGGTTTGTAATTTAAGCCTTTGATTTTGAGATCTGTCACAAGAACCAATAATTGAATAATCACTACATACAGTGATGATTGTGTGTGTGTGTGTGTGTGCACGCGTGTGTGTGCTTCATGTGTGCCAGTACTGTGGCTTGCACTCATGGCCTGGGCACTGTCCCTTAGCTTTTCTGCTCAAGGTTGTCACTATACTGCTTGAGCCATACCTCCACTTATGGCTTTTTGGTGCTAATTGCAGATAAGAGTCATGAACTTTCCTGCCCAGATTGGCTTCGAACCTTGATCCTCAGATCATAGTTTCCTAAGTAGCTGGGTGTGAACCATCAGCACCTGGCTGGAATATGCTCTTTGATCTCTATCATCATCTGACCACAGACATCTGGAAAAATGAATGGAAAGTTGCTAAATTGTGCCCAGAAGATCAAGGTGGACATCAAGAGGTTACTGGACTCTTGTGTAATGGACATCTCCATTCTATTTCTATATTCTTTTATCTTCTGTTGCTTAAATAGCATAATGTTCACGTTCTCATTTTTCCTTCCTTCCTTCCTTCCATCACTGATTTAGAGAGAGCCAACCCCCATCTCCCAAATAAAGCCATTTTACTTTGAAAAAGTTAAGAATAACTCATTTCACATTCATATATTATCTCAGAAATAACAAAAAATCAAAAGAATCTCTTGTCAGACTATGTTTATCGCAGCATTATTTACCATAACTAAGATGGGGAACCAACCCAGATGCCCCTCAGTAGATGAATGGATCAAGAAAATGTGATACACACACACACACACACACACACACACATACACACAATGGAATTCTATGCCGCCATCAGAAAGAATGACATTGCCCCATTTGTTAGGAAATGGAAAGACTTAGAAAAAATTTTATTAAGTGAAGTAAGCCTGGCCCAAAGAAACACAGGTTCCATGGTTTCCCTTATCTGCAATAACTAGTATATGTCTAGGACAAGCAGAAAAGGTCAAAAGCTATGTAATATGACCATATAAGATGATGCTAAGTGAAGTAAACCCCAAGATAGTGACATAAGCGGTTTTATCTTTCTTGTTGTTTTTAATATACTTATAATGTACCATGTGATTTTTTTGTTTCTTTTGTATGTTCTTCCCCCATGGTTCAACCCCTGTTTTCACTGTATTTGATTCTGGTGCTCTGAATTTTTTTATTTTTTATTTTAAAATATATAATTTTATTGTTATTATTAAGATGTTGTACAGAGAGGTTACTATTTCTTTTTCTTTTCTTTTTTTTTTTGGGTCCGGTCGTGGGGCCTGAACTCTGGGCCTGGGCGCTGTCCTTCAGCTCTTCAGCTGAAGTCTAGCACTCTACCACTTGAGCCACAGTGCCACTTCTGGTTTTTTTCTTTTTGCTTATGTGGTGCTGAGGAATCGAACCCAGGGCCTCAGGCATGCAAGGCAAAGTGCTCTACCACTGAGCCACCTTCCCAGCCCTGGTGCTCTGAATTTTGTATATACATTTTTCTAATTTGGGGAGGGGAAGGGAAATAACAAAATGCTGAAATAAGGATACAGGTTGACCCATTGTAACAATGAGATGTATAAGACTGTGTTGAAAACGAACTTTACAACTTCTTGAGGTGGGGAGGGAGAAGTTGGGGAGGTGGAGAGGGAAGGGATGGTAGGGGGAAAAACAAAGGAGGAGGTAACAACGCTCGATAGGAAATATACTCATTACTTTATTCATGTAACTGTAACCCCTCTGTACAGTATTTTTACAATAAAAATATATACAAAATAATCTCTTGTCAGTGTTTCTAGGATAACCAGAAGTGGGAGAGGAGAAAGATGGATGCTTAGGATTAATGTCCAGATTTTTTCATATATATTTGCATTGTATTTTAAAATTATCCACCCTCCATCTTTTCCCTTTCCCCTTCTCATTCTCCTACATAGTCCTGTTGGATTTGTGTGTGTGTGTGTGTGTGTGTGTGTGTGTGTGTGTGTGTGTGAGAGAGAGAGAGAGAGAGAGAGAGAGAGAGAGAGAGAGAGAGAGATTGAGAGAAAGATGTGGGGCTTGAACTCAGGGCACTGTCCCTGATCTCTTTCACTCAAGGTAGTGCTCTACCACTTTGAGCCACAGATCTACTTCCAGTTTTCTGGTTAATTGGAGGAGATAAGAGTTTCATGGACTTTCCTGCCTGGGCTGGCTCTGAACCACAATCCTCAGATCTCAGCCTTCTGAGTAGCTAGGATTATAGATGTAAGCCACCAGTGCCTAGCTTCTGGAAACTTTTTCTTTAAGGCTAAGCGTTCCCCCTGAAGATAGAGATAGATATCTTTTAATAGGCTTAGGTAATATTGCTGGGAAATATCACATCTTGCAAAATTAAAAATTTTATATTAATTATATGCAATGTAAGTAAATATTTTTTTTGCCAGTCCCAGGGCTTGAACTTAGGGTCTGGGCACTGTCTCTGAGCTTCTTTTGCTCAAGTCTAGCACTCTACCACTTGAGCCACAGCACCACGTCTGGCTTTTTTCTGCTTAAGTGATACTGAGGAATCAAACCCAGGGCTTCATGTATGCTAGGCAAGCACTCTACCACTAAGCCACATTCCCAGCCCCTAAATATTTTTCCTGAAAAATAAAAAATATAAGCCTGTACAATGCTTGATAAGAAATGTATTCATTATCTTGTCCATGTAATTGTAACCCCTCTGTACAGTATTTTCACAATAAAAAAATTCTCAAAAAAAAGAGGGGCTGGGAAGGTGGCTCAGTGGTAGAGCACTTGCCTTGCATGCCTGAGGCCCTGGGTTCGATTCCTCTGCACCACATAAACAAAAAGAAAAAATCCGGAAGTGGCGCTGTGGCTCAAGTGGTAGAGCGCTAGCCTTGAGCTGAAGAGCTGAGGGACAGTGCCCAGGCCCAGAGTTCAGGCCCTATGACAGGACCCCCCCCCCAAAAAAAAAGAAAGAAAGAAATGTACTCGTTATCTTGTCCATGTAACTGTAACTCCTCTGTACGGTATTCTCACAATAAAAATAAATAAATAGAAAATTAAAAAAAATATAAGCCTAGTGGCAGTGGCTCATGCCTATAAAATCTAGTTAGTAAGGAGACTGAAATCTGAAGATCATGGTTTAAACCCAGCCCAGGCAGTAAAGTTTTTGAAACTCTTAATCTGTAAGCAGCAAAACCCTGGAAGTGGAGCTGTGGTTCAAATGGTAGAGTCCTAACCTTGATTGAAAAAGCTCAAGTGCACATGCACACACACAAATACAGGCAAGCCAAAACCACTTAAATTGTTACAAAAATTATGAAATGGCTATTCCTCCAAATAATTTCCGAGAGAATATATGTATTTCTTAACAATTTGATGCATACTATGCAGATTATACATCACGTTTTTATTTTTCTTCTTTAGAAGCAAAATTGTCCAGAATTATATTAATCATAATTTTTGGCTTATGGCCAACGCTATACATGACCTTATTAATTAAATTTTGGACTTAAAAAAATAACACCACGGCCATCTAATTCCTTGAAAATCACCCTCTTCTCCCTCCTCCTAAAGCAATCTTCCTGACATTGTTAATGATTTCTTTACTATCTTTTGTTATTTTAACTACATATATGTCTAAAAAGTACATTTTATCTCAATTGTTAGCTGCTTAAAAAGCAATGCCATAAATATCTAGTATATGTATGAGTCAAGCGGAAAAGGTCAGATAATGTGATGTCAGGAAAATGAACCCTTAGATATGTATTTTAATGTTTTTTTCTTAGATTATCTCTTTGTTGCTTTGTATGTCCCTCCCCCACAGTATAACCCCTGCTTTCACTATATTTGATGTCAGTATAACTTGTGGAGGAGATGGGGAAAAACCAGTTGTTTAAGGATACAGGTGGACCTGTTGCAACAATGAGAAGTACAAGTTGTCATGTCCAAAACGAGCTTTACAAGGTCGGTGCGGGGGGGGGGGGGAAGGGGGGAAGGAGGAAGGATTGGGATTGGGGGGGGGGGGGGGGCTGGGAAGGGATGTGAAGGGCAAACCAAAGGAGGAGGCTGCAATGCTTGGTAAGAAATGTACGCATTATCCTGCCCATGTAATTGTAACCCCTCTGTACAGTATGTTCACAAATAAAATAAAATTAAATTAAAAAAAAGCAATGCCATATGTCTAAGTTATCTCTGTCATGACATATTAGTAAAAAGTCTTATTTTAATTGCTGCGCAATATTTCACTGTTGGAATATACCCGAATTTACTTGTCTACACTCCACCTGGTAGGCATTTGTAATGTTTCCAGATTTTTACTATTTTAAATAGTGCAATTGTGAACCCTTTTGTGTGTCTCCTGTGTACATGTGTAGGAGGTATTCCAGGCATATATCCAAAAGTAGAATTGTGGGCTCATAGGTTAAACACACATAAATATGTGTACATATACATACATACATATGTGCATACACCCATATATATATATATATATGTATATACCTTAAGATGGTATATGTGTAAGATATATAAGTAATATATAATAGATCTTGTGGTGTATATCCTTAAATGTTTATTGGATTTATGGGTTTCTTTTGAGTGAAATGCTTGTTCATTATTTAGGCTAATTTTTTTCTGTTCATTCTTTTAAAAATTATTATTATTTGGGGCTGGGAAGGTGGCTCAGTGGTAGGGTGCTTGCCTTGCATGCATGAAACCCTGAGTTTGATTCTTCAGCACCACATAAGCATAAAAAGCTGTAAGTGGCACTGTGGCTCAAGTGGTAGAGCACTAGCCTTGAGCTGAAGAGCTGAGGGATAGCACCCAGGCCCAGAATTCAGGCCCCAGGACTTGCAAAAAAATTATTATTTTAATTAATTTTTGTGCCAGTACTGGGGCTTGAACTCAGGGCTCCACTCTCTTGCTTGGCTATTTTTTTTTGTTTTTTGTTTTGGTCTGGTCGTGGGGCCCGAACTCTGGGCCTGGGCGCTGTCCCTCAGCTCTTCAGCTCAAGGCTAGCGCTCTACCACTTGAGCCACAGTGCCCCTTCTGGCTTTTTTCATTTTGCTTATGTGGTGCTGAGGAATCGAACCCAGGGCCTCATGCTTGCAAGGCAAGCGCTCTACCACTGAGCCACCTTCCCAGCCCATTGCTTGGCTATTTTGTTCAAGGCTGGCACTTTATCATTTGTGCCATATATCTACTTCTTTTATTTTTAATTTTTTTCACTTCATTATTTGTGTTAATCCTGGAACTTGAACTCAGGGCACAGGTACTGTCCCTGTGCTCTTTTTGCTCAAAGATGGAGCTCTGTCATTTGAGGCATGCCTCCACTTCTGGCTTTTTGGTGCTTAATTGGAGATGAGAGGCTCTTGGATTATATACACTCAGTGCCCAGTCCCTGAGTTCAAGCCCCAGTACCAGAACCAAAACAAAGAAAAGAAAAAAATCTTGAATTTATTCTTCCTATAAAATTTTAATGATGCTGTCCTAGGACCAATATCATCTGAAAGCCCTTTTCTTTCTAAACAAACCCAACTGTTACTTTTTTGAGACCTGAGTTATCAGTTGCTACAGTCAATTTCTAGAGACTTTGTTGGTTCAGTGAGGTCATAATTTTTGCTTGTTGGTGTCCAAGTTCCTGTTCATTGAAGTAGGAGGTAATTTTTTCAGTGTTCATAATCTGATTTCGTGCATGTCTCTTCAGAAATTCTAAGAACTCTGCTTATTTTCTCGGAATCTGTGGACATTCCTGATATTTCACCAACAGAGGGCACTCTGAGTCTAGATTTTTTTTTTTTAACTTTTTTTAAAAAGTGAAGCTTTCGGGGTGTGTGTATATGTGTGTGTGTGTGCACGTTTCATTTGATGTTGGTATAATGTGTGGAGAGGAAGGGCAAAAACAAATCGTTTAAATAGGGATACAGGTGGACCCATTGCAACAATGAGATGTACAAGTCGTTATGTCGCAAACGAACTTTACGACTTTGGCGGTGGGAAGGGGGGTGGGAGGGTGAGAGTTGGGAAGGGATGGGACTGGGGAAACAAAGGAGGAGGCAACAATGCTTGATAAGAAATGTACTCAATACTTTGCCCATGTAATTGTAACCCCTCTGTACGGTATTTTCACAATAAAAAAAAACTCTCTAAAGTAATAGCTGCCATTCTTTCCTTTATGAAGACTCTGTTTGAGCCAAGATTTGTCCCAAATCTGCAGAATGAACTGAGGATGTGTCTTCCTCGCAAGCCATTTGGAGCTCTTACTGATCTTGATGCTTTGTCTCATAGCCACAGGCTCAGTCATTGCTGAATTCTGCCTGGCTCTGAGTATCTCATGCAGGAATCAGCCCCAGGTGCCTGTGCTGTAACTTGACCTCTCCTTTTTCTTCCCTCAAGTAGACAGTTATTGTTTCCATTCTTGTTGCTGATTCAGGGGGAGGAATGGAATTGGGAAATCCTATGGCCAAGGACGCTGCAAGACTTGATCACACCTTGAATGAACTTATCAAGATCAGTGTACTACATGTGTAATGCCAAGGCTCACACTATCACAGACTACTTGCTGCTGACATGGATTTGTGGCCCAATGGTCACTGTAGTATGACTTGTGATGCCCATTAGTAAGTTCAATTGGACAGACCCATAGGTGTCAACTTGGTGCTAATATATGTACAGAGGCCTTATCCAGGCATTGGCCTGGGGAACAGGGACCATTAAGATCTGCTCACGATTAGGTTTTCCCAGTTTGGCATTGAGTTCTAAGACACACACACACACACACACACACACACACACACACACACACACACACACACACATTCTCACGTTTCTGTGTGTGTGTGTATGTGTGTGCATGAATGTGAGTTCCTGTAGTAGGACTTGAACTCAGGGCCTTGTGTTTTTTCTTGGCTTTTTCACTCAAGGCTGGGGCTTTACTACTTGAGCTACACATCCATTTCTGGCTTTTTGATGGTTAATTGGAGATAGGAGTTTCAGGGACTTTCCTTCCTGGGCTTTCTTGGAAACTTAATCCTTGGATCTCAGCTTCCTAAGTAGGATTTCAGATATTCAACATTATCTTCTCTCCCCTTCCCACCCTTAGCTTCCATATGAGAAAGAACCTGTGGCTGTGGCTGTGTGTGTGTTTGTGTGTGTGTGTGTGTGTGTGTGTGTGTTTGCCAGTCCTGGGGCTTGAACTCAGGGCCTGGGCACTGTCCCTGAGCTTCTTTTGCTCAAGGCTAGCACTCTACCACTTGAGCCACAGTGCCACTTCCGGCTTTTTTCTTTTTGCTTATGTGGTGCTGAGGAATCGAACCCAGGGCCTTGAGCATGCAAGGCAAGCGCTCTACCACTGAGCCACCTTCCCAGCCCCGCACCCTGCTTTTTGAGAAAAGAATTTTTATATGTCTTGTAAACACTAGTCATTACATATGTGATAATTCTGATTCCAGGGGTAACCAACAAAGAAAGCATTTTAGTTTAAAATTATAGCAAATGACTGCCCACCCCTTATTTCTATTTTCTCTATTTCCTATTACACTGAAATTCTAAAATTAAAAATTCCCCACCATCAAAGTAATAATTACAACACAGAGCAATGGCTGTATACACTATTTAGAAAAAATTACAGTGCAGGATATTGGTTTGTATTTTTATTATCTCATATAAGTGTAAGTAGACATGTCTAATAGATTTTTCCATTTTGTTTTTTAAAATAAAAATGTTCAAAATATCGTTGTCTTCTCAGAATTCTTGAGGTTTGGAATTGAAAAAATCAGGAAATAGTGTCCATGAGAAGTGTGGTAGAGTGTTCTTTTTCTAACTTCATGAAATGTAAAAGATACCTATTTCCTCAAAAAATTCTCTTCTGTCACATGAATTTTTCAAATATTAAATGTTTGGTAAAAAAATTTAGAGTTTCGGCCAAATTAATGTTTCTTTTAAGTAATTGCTGAGGTTTTTCAAACAATTTGTCCATTGAATATAATTTTTTGATCTTTCTATAATGGACAGAATGTAGAGAAATAAATTTAGCTTATCAAGAACTTTTGAATGGAAGCTGCAGACAAAAGGGCCAAAGCAGCAAATACTATCACAAGGATAAAAATAAATGATTCATCACTTAGCTCTATCCGGAGCCTATCATCTCTGCGGTCATTCCCTCTTCCTCCTTTACTGTTTCTATGTGTTAAGAAAACAGAGGTAGGGCTGAATGGTCCCCAGAGCTCTTGTTTGCCAGCAGAAGTTTTATATTGACGCCCGGCACAGACTTTGAACCGATAATTTGTATTTGTGATGAAATTTGAATAACTGAATGAAGTATTTGGTCCTTTGTATAGCTAAAAGGGAAAAAAAGAGAGTTAGATGCTGAGTATATTTTATTTTTTATTTTTGTTATTATTATTACTGTTATAATTTGGCTGGTCCTGGAGCTTGAACTCAGGGCCTGTGTGCTGTTCCCTGAACCTTTTTGTGAGCCATAGCACCACTTCTTGCTTTTCTGAGTAATTTAATGGAGTCTCATGGGGGCTTTTCTAACATGGATAGCTTCAAACCACAATCCTCAGATCTCAGCCTGGTGTGAGTAGTTAGGACTATAGGTGTGAGCCACCAGTGCCAATTAGAAAAAATTAAAGACTAAGGAAGAATATACCTGTTCAGTTCCTTTATCGGTAATAACTTGAAGGTTGTAAACAATAGGGTCTCCATTGATTGGCTCCAAAGACCCCCATTTTATCTCACAAGCATTGAATTTTAGTCGATGTATTCTCGGAGCTAGAAAAAGAGAATGTCACTTTAGAAGATGCCATTTTTCCTCAATATTTTTTTGTGCCTGTCCTGGGGCTTGAACTCAGGGTCTGGCAATGTCCCTGAGCTTTTGTGCTTAAGGTTAACACTCTACCATTTGAGCCACAACTTCACTTCTGGCTTTTTTGTGGTTAATTGGTGATCAGAGTCTCATGGACTGTCCTTCTTGGGCTGGCTTCAAAACATGATCCTCAGATTGCAGTCTCCTGAATAGCTAGGATTACAGGTGTTGAGCCACTGGTGCTCAAATGTATTTTATGTTACTGTTCAAAATAAGGAGAGTAAACTCAGAGCTTCAGAAATAAACTTCCTATATATATATATATATATATATATATATGTTTAGCTTTAACTATGATAAATTGTCTACAAATTGATTTATATGATAAATCTTTTGAAAAATAAAATGAGAGGGCTGGGAAGGTGGCTCAGTGGTAGAGCGCTTGCCTTGCATGCCTTGAGGTCCTGGGTTTGATTCCCCAGCACCACATAAGCAAAAAGAAAAAAAGCCGGAGGTGGCACTGTGGCTCAAGTGGTAGAGTGCTAGCCTTGAGCTGAAGAGCTGAGGGACAGCGCCCAGGCCCAGAGTTCAGGCCCCACGACTGGACCCCCCCCCAAAAAAAAAGAAAAATAAAATGAGACAGATAGCAGGGCATATATAACTATTAGAAAGTACAAGAAGCACTTTTAGGGGAATCAGTAGTCTGCAATTCTGATTGTGGCTGTAGCAACTGACTTAGAAGGTCCTGTCACTAAGTTAATTGCCATCTAGAAATCTCAATTTTTTTAGCCAGTCGTGGAGCTTAAACTCAGGGCTTAGACAAGATCCCTGAGCTTCTTTTGCTCAGGGGTATTACTCAACCACTTGAACCACTGCACCACTTCTGGCTTTTTCTGTTTATGTGGTACTGAGGAATCGAACCCAGGGCTTCATGTATGCCAGGCAAGCACTCTACCACTAAGCCACATTCCTAGCCCCTAGAAGTCTTCATTTCTTACTATTAAAATGGTATTGATGGTAGAGTGGTTGGCTGAATTGGGTGATTTCCAAGATATTTAAAAATATTGATTATAAGAGTCTCAAAAGATCTTAAGTTGAAATTTGAATCTATAATTCTTACCTCTTTTGGTATTACATTATTTATTGTTTTTGTAGTTCTAGGGTTTAACTCAGGGCTTAGCATTTGTTAGGCCAGTACTCTCCTATTTGAGCTAGAGCCCCAATCCTTTAGTTCATGTTTTGTTTCTGAGATAATGGTCTCACTAGCCTGAGCTGGCCTTGAGCCTCTGCCTCCTGAGTAGCTGATATAACAGGAATATACTACCACAAACTATTTTTTGTGTCTGTTGGTTCTGGGGTTTGAGCTCAGGGCCTAGAAGCTGTCCCTGAGCTTTCTTTGCTCAAGGCTAATGCTCTACCACTGAGCTATATCCCCAATTTTGGCTTTTTTTTGTTGTTGGAGTCTCACTAACTTTCTTGCCTGGTGTAGCTTTGAACTGTGATCCTCAGATCTCAACATCCTAAGTAGCTAGGATTACAGATATGAGCTATTAGTGCCTGGCTCCCAACTTATTTTTAAAATTCTCCTGCTTTTTTTTTTTGTATGAGCTACTGGGACTCAAAGTAATACCAATATTATGGCTCACACTACTCACCTTGAAGTGCAGCTGGTGGGGTTTTTTTGGTAGTAAAAACATAGATATCAGATTCTGGTCCTTCACCAGCTTCATTACATGCCTGGATTTTAAATGAATATTCAGTACATTCAGTTAGTCTCTGTACTCGGTGAGTCTGACAAGGCCCATGGTAAATGACAGAAAATCTAGGGGAGGGAATAGAGATGAGGAAAACAATATTACCAATCAAAAATGATATATGTACAAATAGCATTTTTTTTGTTTTTGTTTTGCCAGTCCTGGGCACTGTCTCTGAGCTTCTTTTGCTCAAGACTAGCACTCTACCACTTGAGCCACAGTGCCACTTCAGGCTTTTTCTGTTTATGTGGTACTGGGGAATCAAACCCAGGGCTTTATGCATGCTAAGCAAGCACTCTACCACTAAACCACATCCCCAGCCTATACAAATAGCATTTTATATAACTAACTAAAAGCTTATTTTAAAACTTCACTAAAATCACTTTAGCTGACTAAAGAAGTCAACTTAAAGCCAGAAAGGTAAGAGACAAAACCAAAAATAGCCAGGGGATAGATAATATAATGGTAAGGTTCTGGTTCACCCACCATAACCTCTATTTTCTGATGAACTGTGCTAGATAAAAAAGTGCATTGGAAGAGACAATAAACAGTTACAGCTATACTATGCTATTGTCTTTGGGTTGCTTTCACGTGTAATTAATTCATTGAAACTACTTTGGAGTATAGGATTAAGACGTAAAATCTTGGCTGGGTGAAGGTGGCTCACACTGGTAATCCTAGATATGCAGGAGGACAAGATCTGAGGATTGTGGTTCAAAGCCAGTCCAGGAAGGAAAGTTCATGAGACTTTTACCTCCAATTAACCACCCAAAAACTAAAAAAATAAACAAGCAAAAACAAACAAGAGCTGGGAAGGTGGCTCAGTGGTAGAGTGCTTGCCTTGCATGCATGAGGCCTGGGTTCGATTCCTCAGCACCACATAAGCAGAAAAAGCTGGAAGTAGTTCTGTGGCTCTAGTGGTAGAGTGCTAGCCTTGAGCTCAAAAACTGAGGGACAGTGCCCAGGCCGAGTTCAGGCCCCACGATGGACAAAAACAAAACAAAACAAACAAAAACCAGATGTGGAGTTGTGACTCAAGTGGTAGAGTGCTAGCCTTGAGCAAAAAAACTATGAGACAGTGACCAGGCCCTGATTTTGAAGCCCCATCATGGTCAATAAAAATGAAAAAAACCAACAAAAAAAGATATAAAATCTTAAATCATTTTATTATAATACATGCTAAAAAGTAAAAATAGTTTACCTGTCAGATCGATCTTTCATGAACAAATTATAGCTTATAAGGCTGGAAAGTATTCTTCTGTTTGAATTGTTGCCCCATTTAAGTTTGAGGCTCTGGTGCCCCAAAATTGCACATTCGAGGGGTGGAGGGTTAAGTAGAAGCGGTTTGGTCTTGCTTCTTATTGGCTGACTAAAAGGGCTGAGTCCATAATGATTGATAGCTTGAATTCGAATTCTAGTGGCAAAAAGAAAAATTAAAATACATTATTCTACATATAAATTAAATCCCTAGTAACTTTATAGAGCACCTTATCTATCATATTATACTAAATATTACAGATAAATTTTTGAAAGAAAAGTCTGTTCCCCATTGCTATTGACAAATATTGATAGGAAAAAGGTTCTTAGCAATTCCACACTTTCCTATCCAGTAAACTCCTTTAAAAAGGAATACTATGTAGATTAAATAAAATATATGACTATATAGCTCAAATTTCTCAAAAGTAAAATTTAAGGGACTTACTTATACATGGTGTCTGGTTGTAGATTTTTCAGAATATACTCTGTTACAGTGTCAATAGTCATAATTCTCCTATCTCCATATTCAATATTGTACCCAGTTACTGGAGAACCATTACATATTGGTTCCTCCCACTTAATAGCAAGGCAAGATGATGCTAAGTTTTCAGGAACTTTTTCTGGAACTTCTTGTAAATTTTGTACTATTGAGGGTACAGTTGCTGGTGTGGTTATAGTAGCAGTTTCTCCAAACTGTCCCACTCCAATGACATTTACAGCCTAGAAAACATATACTTTGTTAGAGATTATTACTTTGTTTGAGCACACAGCCAGGCAGTTTCATAATAAAACAAAATTTCATCAAGTCAAACTCTTAATAGTATGGTTTTAAGTGGCTGAAATTAAGAAAAATTTCAGGTTGTATCTATAGGAAGAAGATAAGTGAACATAAAGAGTATGAAAATGGATAGCTGAAACAAAAGCAAAGCAAAGCAAATCAAAACAACAGTGAAGTATCTTGTTTCATTCAAACAGATTTTTTCCTATAATACGGAAGGACGAAATAATCCCAGTAATGAAGTAAAATATACTACCTGTCCAGACAAGCCTGGAGCTCCAACACAGCCATACGTAAAAGGAAAGATTCATGCACACAAAGTGAAAATTGGGTGGCGTAAGTGATATTCTATTATTTAAATGCTTTGCTACCTCCATATTAATATTAACTACTGACAAAAAATGTTTCTCAGATTTCCCTAAGATTTAGAGAATATTCTTTTAGTCAAGTGTCAGTGGCTTATACCTGTAACCCTAGCTCCTCAGGAGGCTGAGATATGAGGATCAAGGTTTGAAACCAGCCTGGGCAGGAAAGTTTATGAGACTCTTATTAACCAGCAAAAAGCTAAAAGTGGAGCTGGGGCTCAAATGGTAGAGCACTAGCCTCAGGCTAAAAATCTCAGGAACAATATCCAAACCCTGAGTTCAAGCCCTAGGACTAGCAGACACACACACACACACACACACACACACACACACACACACACACAGACACACACAGGAAATATTCTCTTAATAGCAAGTAGGGTGTGGTTCAAGTGAAAGAGTGCTAACCTTCAGTAAAAAAGCCAAGCTACACCCAGTGCTGGTAGCTCACACCTGTAATCCTAGCAACTCAAGAGGCTGAGATCTAAGGATCATGGTTTGAAGTCAGACTGGGCAAAAAGTCTGTGAGACTCTTATTTCCAATAAACTACTCAGAAAAAGCCAGAAGTGACGCTGTAGCTGAAGTGGTAGAGCACTAGCCCTGAGCACAAACAGGCTCAGGCACAGTGCCCAGGCCCTTAGTTCAAGCCCCAGGACCAGAAAATAAAAC